>NC_091961.1:25597432-25967432 GCF_031021105.1 Erythrolamprus reginae | reverse complement strand
ATCTGCGCTCCTTCCTTTTTTCCTCTTTCCTCCTTCCTGGCCTTGGACGAGCTTCCCTCTCTCCTGCCTGGCTCCCCTCCACCCTCACGCAGCCACCTCTCGCCTGAGCTGCAAGCAGAAGGCATGGGTGGAAGCAGCGCTGGCAGCATTTATGCTTCTGGCAGCACCTATTCACCTAGCTACCCAGCCTAAGGTGGGGGGGCGACCCAGGAAGGAGAGCGTGTGAAACGTGATGCAAATTGTCACCCCAGCGAGTGACACTGGTAAGCTTGTAAGTCGAGGACTTAACACTTTGCTTGAACGATGATGATTGTCTGGATTGGTTGCCGATCAGTTTCCGGTCACAATTCAAAGTGTTGGTTATGACCTATAAAGCCCTTCATGGCACCGGGCTAGAATATCTCAGGGACCGCCTTCTGCCGCACAGATCCCAGCGACCAGTTAGGTCCCACAGAGTGGGTCTTCTCCGGGTCCCGTCAACCAAACAATGTCGCTTGGCAGGACCCAGAGGAAGAGCCTTCTCTGTGGCGGCCCTGACCCTCTGGAACCAACTCCCCCCAGAGATTAGAATTGCCCCCACCCTCCTTGCCTTTCGTAAGCTGCTTAAAACCCACCTCTGCCGCCAGGCATGGGGGAACTAAGATACACTTTCCCCCTAGGCCTTCACAATTTTATGTATGGTATGTTTGTATGTATGATTGGTTTTTATATAATGGGTTTTTAACTGTTTTTTTTAGTATTGGATTTTGTTGTACTGTTTTACTGCTGTTGTTAGCCGCACCGAGTCTGCGGAGAGGGGCGGCATACAAATCCAATAAATAAATAAACAAATAAATAAACAAATAAGTAAGTAAGTAAGTAAGTAAGTAAGTAAATAAATAAATAAAATAAATAAAAGAAATAAAAAGAAATAAATAAATAAAGCCACTCCCACCTTTTCACATGGCCGGCAAGCCACTCCTACCCAGTCCCATGACCATTAAGCCACCCCCACAAAATAAGCCACACCCACAGTGTGGCAGTAAAAATTTTGGCTGCCCATTACTGGTTCACCCCATCCCTTTATTTCTTTTAAATTCACCAGCGTATCTTCAGATCCCCCCCCCTTTCAGATCTTCATTTATTTAATTTATTTTCCTGGCCCGCAGAGAGAGTTCCCACCTGCCGGAAGAAGGAGTAGACCCTCTTCCCCTTTGCGCGGAAAAGTTGAGAGATACATATCAGCCCGATTGAGTAAATAATTCAACATATGACCTTGATGCTTATTGATTCCGCGTGCTGTTTATCTTTCTGGTGTGCTCCCCGGCAAAAACAATTATCACTTAATTATAAAATGGTCTGGCTTGAGGGAGCTTCCCAATTGGCTGGCAAACACACTGAAGGGATGAGATAATCTATGGAAACTAAACAGCCCCGACAGAAAACGCTGTTTAATATTCTAAACCGCAAAATTCATTCTAAATTTTTTTTCCCCTGACACATTTTTCCCCCCCTTCCCCTCATCCTTCATTTCAAAAATCACTTAAGGATATTTAGCCAATCACAAACTCGGCTGGCTGAATGTAGCTGGAGAACAACAGGTGCTGCTACACAAGAGAAATCCGATTTATTTTTTTAATGAGGTAGGAAGGTAGGAAAAGCAAGTAGGACGCTGGGCTGCATAGCTAGAGGTATAACAAGCAGGAAGAGGGAGATTGTGATCCCACTGTATAGAGCGCTGGTGAGACCACATTTGGAAGACTGTGTCCAGTTCTGGAGACCTCACCTACAAAAAGATATTGATCAAATTGAAGGGGTCCAAAGACGGGCTACAAGAATGGTGGAAGATCTTAAGCATAAAACGTATCAGGAAAGACTTAATGAACTCAATCTGTATAGTCTGGAGGACAGAAAAAGGGGAGACATGATTGAAACATTTAAATATATCAAAGGATTAAATAAGGTTCAGGAGGGGTGTTTTTAATAGGAAAGTGAACACAAGAACAAGGGGGCACAATCTGAGGTTAGTTGGGGAAAAATCAGAAGCAACATGAGAAAATATTATTTTACTGAAAGAGTAGTAGATCCTTGGAACAAACGTCCAGCAGACGTGGTCGGTAAATCCACAGTAACTGAATTTAAGCATGCCTGGCATAAACATATATCCATCCTAAGATAAAATACAAAAATACTATAAGGGCAGACTAGATGGATCATGAGGTATTTAAATGTTTTGATCATGTCCCCCTTTCCCTTCTGTCCTCCAGACTATACAGATTGAGTTCATGAAGTCTTTCCTGATAAGTTTTATGCTTAAGACCTTCCACCATTTTTGCAGCCCGTCTTTGGACCCCTTCAATTTGATCAATATCTTTTTGTAGATGAGGTCTTTACTTTATGTTTGTGTTCTCGTGTGTTGTTGTGGTTGAAGCTGAAGTAGTCGTTGACAGGCAGGACGTTGTAGCAGATGATTTTATGGGCTATGCTTAGGTCGTATTTAACAGATAAATCTTCAATTGACCTCAATGACTCTCAGAGTACTAATAAGCAGAGGACCGCAAGGAACATAAATCCTTGAATTCTCCACCATTCAGCCAGAATTGAAGAAGCTTCTTGGATGAGACACGAAACGTCTTCAAGGAAAACAAGAAAGTCCCTTTTGAAAGTTCCCTTTTGAAAGAAAACACCATCAGGACGGTCAAGAAAGATTTCAAATCATTGGTATCTGCTAGGCAAAAATATTGTATGTTTCTGACCAACAGCCAGATCCTGCAGTCTTCAAGGAGCCCCCTGTGCAAACCAGTTAAGGGAAAGAAAGGTGAAACATTACCTGCACATATCATCAGCCTTTCAAATTTGTCTAATTTGGCACGGATATATTAGCATGGTTGTTGAAGACATATACAGGTCCACTGATGGAAATCATTAAAAACCTGGGCATCTGAAACGTAAAACTCAAGAGATAGCTCTTCTGTATCTGGAGGAGCTTCTTCATCAGTAGCCAAGTCCTGTAGAGCTGGCAGTTTTGCTCGATGCCTCTATATTTTTTATTTTTTATTTTGTTATTTTCAAACCTGGAAATCTCACAGAAGAGATTAGAGGTTGTTTCCTCTGCTGGCCTTCAAAGGCATCTTTGCAAAGCAATCGGCAGCCATCCGTTTCTCTATTCCGAGCACATATAAAGGAATTGTTAACACTCCTGGCCTCTTCCATCAGGCATTGCTACTCAGAGCCAGAGGGTAAAAAATATGTGCGGAGGGACAAGGAGTTTGCTGACATCTGAGGTGGGTGGAAGAAGATTGGCACTCCTTCCTAGTCGAGCTATTCTTTACTTAAAGCTTTGCCAAACGTTGCTGAATGGCTAAAATGGGTTTGGGAATATTGTTTTTGTCAGAGGTGCCTCTACTCAAAATCCAGGAAAGAAAGACGGACAACTCCATAATATTAGAGAAAGATACTTTCTTTCTTTCTTTCTTTCTTTCTTTCTTTCTTTCTTTCTTTCTTTCTTTCTTTCTTTCTTTCTTTCTCTCTCTCTCTCTTTCTTTCTCTCTCTCTCTCTTTCTTTCTCTCTCTCTCTCTCTCTCTTTCTTTCTTTCTCTCTCTCTCTTTCTTTCTTTCTTTCTTTCTCTCTCTCTCTCTCTTTCTTTCTTTCTTTCTCTCTCTCTCTTTCTTTTTTTCTCTCTCTCTTTCTTTCTCTCTCTCTTTCTTTCCTTCTCTCTCTCTCTCTCTTTCTTTCTTTCTTTCTCTCTCTCTTTCTTTCTTTCTTTCTCTCTCTCTCTTTCTTTCTCTCTCTCTTTCTTTCTTTCTCTCTCTCTTTCTTTCTTTCTTTCTCTCTCTCTTTCTTTCTTTCTTTCTCTCTCTCTCTTTCTTTCTCTCTCTCTTTCTTTCTTTCTCCCTCTCTCTCTTTCTTTCTCTCTCTCTCTCTTTCTTTCTTTCTCTCTCTTTCTTTCTTTCCTTCCTTTTTCCTTCCTTTATTTATTTATTTATTTTCATTTATTTTTTTATTTATTTGGTTGGCTATCCACCAAGACTGCTCGAGCCCAGGTTATGATAGAGACAAGGATGAATGTGATTGAATGATTTTAATGACATGGGTTTTTAGGTTTGTTAAATTCGATTTTAGCATGTTTAAGAGACGTGTTTTAAATTGGCTTAGTTTTGATCTTCGATTTCTACTGTTTTATCTTATGTATTTATCTTTACGTCTTGAGTCTCCGGAGAAGGGTGGCCTAGAAATTGAAATAATAAATTAGAGTTGGAAGGGACCTTGTAGGTCATCTAGTTCAACCCCCCGCTCAAGCAGGAGTCCCTACACCATTTTGGACAAATGGCAGTCCAGTCTCCCTTTGAAAGTTTTAAATATTGGAGCTCTCACAACTAGTGATGGGTGAACCCAACGGTGTTCGGGTTCGGCAAGTTTGGACAAAATTTACGCAAAATTCGGCCGAATCCGAACCGAACCCAAACCCGAACGGGGAATCCCTCCCACAAAGAGATTCCAGGGGCGGAGCTTTGACATCACCGGCAGGTTGCTAAGGATGCCAAGGTGATCACTTCCTGGATCACCTTGGTGTCCTTAGCAACCTGCCGGTGACGTCAAAGCTTCGGACGCCGAACACGACCCTGAACTTTGCCCGAAGTTTGAAAAAAATATGGGTTCGTGTTCGGCATACCAAACATCGCAAAATTCGGTATGGACCCGAATTGTGCGGGCTCGGTTCGCCCATCACTACTCACAACCTCCATAGGCAAGCTGTTCCACTGGTTGATTGCTCTCACCATCAGAAAGTTCCTCCTTATTTTCAGGTTGAATCTCTCCTTGGTCAGTTTCCATCTTTTATTCCTTATCTGGCCTTCTGGTGCCTTGGAAAACAGACTGACCCCCTTCTCTCTGTGGCAGCCCCTCAAATAGTGAAACACTGCTATCATGTCTCCCCTGGTCCTTCTCCCCTGGTGGGTGGGTAGGTAGGTAGATAGTTAGATAGGTAGATAGTTAGATAGGTAGATAGTTAGATAGGTAGATAGGTAGATAGGTAGATAGGTAGATAGGTAGATAGGTAGATAGGTAGATAGGTAAATAGATTGATTGATTGATAATAGACAGACAGATAGATGATAGAGATAGATAAATATATGATAGATCGATAGGTGATAGATGATAGATCAACAGATTATAGAGACAGAGGTAGTTAAATAGATGATAGCTAGATGGATGGATGGATGGATGGATGATAGGCAGACAGGCACCCAGATATCCTTCTTGTGATCTCTGAAGATTTTGCTAGCAGATTAAATGTTACATTATTCAACATGCACACCTCACAATGTTGACTTCTTGTTGTTCTCAGTTTTTGATTCTGGATACATTAAGGTCAGAATTGTCTTCAGGCAGGAAGAAGAAAAATAAAAATCCTCTCTTTTAATTTTTGTTCTTTGGAGGAGGGTGGGGGAAAATAAGTGGAGACCCACATCGATCGGATGTTCCCATATGTATATTTCTGTGTTATTACCTGTTGTTACAGGCTGCTTCTGAAATGAAATATTTGTTAACACAACTTCTCACTGCTTGCCGTGATGACAGCAAACCCATCTCCAACCTATTATTTACCAGGCAGGTACTTAAGAAAGATTGTTTGCAACAGGTAGTTGGTAAGAAGGAGAAGAAAAAAATAAATGCCAAAATAAATGTCCAAAGCTTTTGTCCTCTTCTCTCTTATTCAAGTATGTGCAATCTTAAAATTAATACATGATAGGTGGGTAAGTATCTGCAGGGAACTGTCGTTTATGTTTCCTAGGAATAAATCAACATTTCACCTCCGCCTGATCTGAAAATGTTTCTTTGGGAAAATGGAGCATAATTTACATAAATGGTCGATTTGCAGAACTCTTGGGTGTCTTGCATTTCAAGAAGGAAAAAAAATATAGAAAGCAAAAGAACAAGGAAGTAAACAATCAGTCCATCAGCGATTATCCTTCAATTGTGACTTCCGGTCACAATTCAAAGTGTTGGTTATGACCTTTAAAGCCCTTCATGGCACTGGACCAGAATATCTCCGAGACCGCCTGCTGCCGCACGAATCCCAGCGACCGATTAGGTCCCACAGAGTGGGCCTTCTCCGGGTCCCGTCAACTAAACAATGTCGGTTGGCGGGCCCCAGGGGAAGAGCCTTCTCTGTGGTGGCCCCGGCCCTCTGGAATCAACTCCCTCCGGAGATTAGAACTGCCCCTACTCTCCTTGCCTTTCGTAAACTCCTTAAGACCCACCTCTGTCGTCAGGCATGGGGAAACTGAAACATCTCCCCCGGGCAGATACAATTTATGAATGGTATGTCTGTATGTATGTCTGTTTAGAATATGGGGTCTTTTAAATATTTTTAAACGGTAATTTAGATTTGTTGTAGATTGTTTTTTCACTTGTTGTGAGCTGCCCCGAGTCTGCGGAGAGGGGCGGCATACAAATCTAAATAATAAAATAAATAATAAATAAAGAAGCAGTGTCACATTTAGGAAATTCTTTCTGCTTAAAACACTTCCATTCACCCCTCCCCTTTTTTAGATCCTCCTGCAGAGTTTTCCATTTTCTTCCCCACCCTTTCCAAGCGCTTCAATTCATTATTTCATCAGGAGTTCAGAGACCCGAGGTTGTAAGAGATCAAACAAATGTGAATGTATTAAGGAAGACAGTAGGTGAGGCAGGCTAAAGTGTCAGATTAAATGAAAAGGCAGAGATATGAGGCTGGCATTGTGCTGGGACTGGCTTCTAACATCTGTGGAGGCTGCAAATTCTAGAAACATAGAAGACTGACGGCAGAAAAAGACCTCATGGACCATCTAGTCTGCCCTTATACTATTTCCTGTATTTTATCTTACAATGTGTTCTGTCTGGGTCACTCCAGAAGCCAATACCAACCAAAAAAATGAAGCCAGACACACTGGTAAAAGGCAAAGGCAGTTTTATAAAATTCAAGAAAAACACAGGTAACAGAAAATGTCCTTACAAACAGGAAAATGCTGTATCTTCAGATATATCCATGAAGGCAAAAGTCCATGCAGCAATACAGAATTCTTGCTGCCAAGCCGAGGCGGTAGATAGCAGACCTACACCTCCCACGGGTCTTCCAAAGCTGCTGGGCCACAAGCCAGGAACAGAGATGCCGAGAAACAAGACAGGATAACACAACTCCAAACTGATAACACTCCACATGGCTTCAAGGGCTTGCCTGCCTTTTAAACCCTGCTAAGGAGGACCACACCCAAACCCAGCTGTTCCTAATTCAGTGCTGATAATACTTCTTTAATTGCTCCTTTCTTTGATCTGAACGTCTCTGTCGCATGTCAATGACGGCTTGAGCTTCATCACCTAATGACTCCAAACTACTGGCTGGGGAGAGCCCCCCCCCCTCCGGGGCTCTCATGCTGTTCTCCTTCATCCCATTCCTGATTTTATTTATTTATTTATTTATTATTTAGACTTATTATTTTGATTTTCCTCTCCCTCGTCCGACTGTTCAGCCCCCTCCTCTTCGTTGTCATCCTCCTCCGGGCATGGAGCCAGCAGAGACACAGCCGGTCCCTGAGCAGCCTCAGGCTGAACCACAACACAATGGATATATGTTTATCCCAGGCATGTTTAAATTCAGCTACTGTGGATTTACCAACCACGTCTGCTGGAAGTTTGTTCCAAGGATCTACTACTCTTTCAGTGAAATAATATTTTCTCACGTTGCTTTTGATCTTTCCCCCAACTAACTTCAGATTGCGTCCCCTTGTTCTTGTGTTCACTTTCCTATTAAAAATACTTCCCTCCTGAACCTTATTTAACCCTTTAACATATTTAAATGTTTCCATCATGTTCCCCCTTTTCCTTCTGTCCACCAGACTATACAGATGGAGTTCATTCAGTCTTTCCTGATACGTTTTATGCTTAAGACCTTCCACCATTCTTGTAGCCCGTCTTTGGACCCGTTCAGTTTTGTCAATATCTTTTTGTAGGTGAGGTCTCCAGAACTGAACACAGTATTCAAAATGTGGTCTCACCAGCGCTCTATATAAGGGGATCACAATCTCCCTCTTCCTGCTTGTTATACCTCTAGCTATGCAGCCAAGCATCCTACTTGCTTTTCCTACTGCCTGACCACACTGCTCACCCATTTTGAGACTGTCAGAAATCACTTCTGTGTAATAAAACTTTTTTTTATCCCTAGGTAGGCAATGTAGTACCCTCCAGATGTTATACTACACTTCCCGTCATCAGTGACCAGTTTGGGCTGGTGGAAGTTTAATGCAACCACATCTGGAGGGAAGGAAATTTTCCAAACTATGGTTTTTGCTTCTAAGGTGTATCCAACAGAGCTGCATGAGATACGAGGGTTGCCCAGAAAGTAATGCACTACATTTTTTTCTCGGCCTACAGTAATGGTACTGTTGTGGTTAGCTCTGGCCCTGCTCCTGCCCCAAGGACTGTGGATGTGGGGGAGACATCCACATGCTGCAGGCCTGTTTTGCCCCTGGTGGAATCTGCTGAGGAAGGCTCCTCTGACCAAGAAGACATGAGTGACAGGGAGGAGGAGAGTGGGGCAGACAGCTCAGAAGGAGATCAATTATCTAGCTCCTCCTTGGATTCAGAACAAGAGTTAATGATACAGCCACGCATGCGGAGAGTGATGCATAGGCAACAACTGAGAGATTATTATCAAAGAAAATGAGGCCACCTGTGGTTGGATGGGGCTGTGGTAATTTGTGAGGCTGCTATAAATAGCAGCCTGTGGGTTTGGCCATTGTGGAGGATTATCTGATCATTGTGTTTCGTGACTGCTTTACTGACTTTGAATTTTTGTGTGCTGATTTTTCCCCGCTTTGAAACTAAACCAGAGCAAAGTCTGTTTCACTTTGTGAAAGAAGAAGGACTGTGAATTGCCTCACAGCTGCAAGCTAAGTATCACCGAACTGATAAGGGACTTGTACCAATTACCAGTTTGTTTGGAGACCAGTGCTCTTGGCTATACCAAAAGAGGGCTTGGTTTAAGTGAATTTTCATTATAAAGAACACTGTTTTGAATTTTCAAACGTGTGTGTATCTGAAATTTGTACCTGTGAATTTTTGGGAGGATTCTACCAGAGAGCCTGACAGAACAGGTACGAATGTGAAACTATGAAATAATGTATATATCTACATTATTTGAATTGTCAGGAGTGCGTGTGTAAATTTTGCGTTTCTTTAGACAGACAGCATAGCTGCAGCGGTGTTCCGAAAAGGCATCTGTAAGTGATGTACGTTACAAGCAGCGTGTCATCATCGATTTCTCACTGCAGAGAAAGAAACTGTTGGGAACATTCAGAAACATTTGTGTACAGTTTATGGAGAATCTGCACTAGACAGAAGCACGGTTAGTTGCTGGGCACAGAGGGTGAGGCCATTAGAAGACGGTTCAGCAGAGCTCCAAGGCTTCGTGACCAGAACAAGGGGTGGTACCGACAGGGCATACACGCCCTTGTGTCTCACTGGAGGAAGGCCATAGAACGGGATGGAGATTACATGGAAAAATAGGGAGTGTAGTAGAAACGTCATTCTTTCTTGTGTGTAAGTTTCATGGTGTTCAATAAAAAATTGTTGAAGAAAAAAATGTGGTGCATTACTTTCTGGGTGACCCTCGTAAATGGGTGGGTGGATGGAGGGAAAGATGGATAGATGGATGGATTGATGGATGCATGGATAGATGATAGATAGATAGGTAGATAGATAGATAGATAGATAGATAGATAGATAGATAGATAGATAGATAGATAGATGTCTTTGGAGATTCACAATCATCCAGTCGTGGCTGTCCAAAAGGTGCTTTTTCAAGAGGCAAATGGATGTTCTGGTTTTTCTTTAAAGATGTTCTGCTTTTCATCCAAGAAGCTTCTTCAGCTCCAGATAGCTATCTAGTTATCTAGGTAAGTAAGTAGGTAGGTAAGTAGGTAGGTAGGTAGGTAGGTAGGTAGGTGATAGATAGATAGATAGACAGACAGACAGACAGACAGACAGATATAGATGATAGATGATAGATATAGATGATAGATATAGATGATAGATATAGATGATAGATATAGATGATAGATGATATAGACAGACAGACAGACAGACAGACAGATATAGATGATAGATGATAGATATAGATGATAGATGATAGATATAGATGATAGATATAGATGATAGATGATAGATATAGATGATATAGATGATAGATATGGATATAGATGATAGATATAGATATAGATGATAGATATAGATGATAGATGATAGATATAGATGATAGATGATAGATATAGATGATAGATATAGATGATAGATATAGATGATAGATATAGATATAGATGATAGATGATATAGACAGACAGACAGACAGACAGACAGACAGACAGACAGACAGACAGACAGATAGGGAGGGAGAGATTGCTAGCATCAACCCTGAGGACACGTCTATCAGTGGCATGTTCGGGGCCGGACTCACATTTCCTAGGAAGTCTATGAGCCTGAGGCTATTCATTTCATATTTTGCTAATAAGCTTTGTGTAAGTAGATGGCTCCCAGAGAGGTGGGGAACTGAGATGCTGGAATATAGAAAGTGTTTTGGTCTCATCCCTCCAGGGCTGCAGGGAGCTACGAGGGCAACCATGGTAACCAACTATGAATATAAGCAAATGAATCTGCAACCGGAGGAGGGACAAAGAATTAAACCGAAAGCTTCCTTGCAAAGGTCAGCTTCCAAATCAGCTTTGCAGGTAGACAAGTATGCTCGATGGAAGACAGAGTTGTCATCGTGCAAAAGAAGAAAATCCTGCCAGCAAAGAGGAGGGAGGGGCGGGATAACAAAATGAGAAGATGGTATAATATATAAAGAAGCAAAGCCGGGGCTTTGCACCCCATGTGATGGCCTGCTTTCAACTTGCAGGTATTCCTGCAATGTTTTTCATCCTTTCTTCAGTCTCTAAGTTATTAACAGCTGGAGGAGATTTGCAATCCTCTCTCTCCATGCTTTCCCTGGTGTCTTTTATCCTCTTCTCTTCTCTTCCCTTCTCTTCTGCCCTCCTCTTCCATACTCTCCCTCTTCTCTATTCTCATCTCCCCTCTCCTCCCCTCTACTTTCCTTTCCTTCTCTCCCCTCTCCTTCCATTCTTCCCTTTACATTCTCTCCCTCTCCTCTCCTCTCTTCTCCTCCACTCCCCTCGCATTCTCTCCCCCTTCTGCCCTCCCTTCCCTTCCTACTTCCTCTCCCCTCCTCTCCTTTCCTCCTCCCCTCTTCCCTCCCCTTCCTTCCATTATCTCCCCCTCCCTCTTCCATTCTCTCCCTCTCTCCTCCTCCTCTCCTCCCTCTCCTCTCCCCTCCCCTCCCTCTCCTCTCCCTCTCCTCTCCCTCTCCTCTCCTCCTCTCCTCTCTCTCTCTCCTCTCCCGTCCCCTCCCTCTCCTCTCCCCTCCCTCTCCTCTCCCTCTCCTCTCTTCCTCTCCTCTCCCTCTCCTCTCCCTCTCCTCTCCCGTCCCCTCCCTCTCCTCTCCTCTCCCTCTCCTCCCCTCTCCTCTCCCTCTCCTCTCTCTCTCTCCTCTCCCGTCCCCTCCCTCTCCTCTCCCCTCCCTCTCCCTCTCCTCTCTTCCTCTCCTCTCCCTCTCCTCTCCCTCTCCTCTCCCTCTCCTCTCCCTCTCCTCTCCTCCTCTCCTCTCTCTCTCTCCTCTCCCGTCCCCTCCCTCTCCTCTCCCCTCCCTCTCCTCTCCCTCTCCTCTCTTCCTCTCCTCTCCCTCTCCTCTCCCTCTCCTCTCCCGTCCCCTCCCTCTCCTCTCCCTCTCCTCCCCTCTCCTCTCCCTCTCCTCTCTCTCTCCTCTCCCGTCCCCTCCCTCTCCTCTCCCCTCCCTCTCCTCTCCCCTCCCTCTCCTCTCCCTCTCCTCTCTTCCTCTCCTCTCCCTCTCCTCTCCCTCTCCCTCTCCTCTCCCTCTCCTCTCCTCCTCTCCTCTCTCTCTCTCCTCTCCCGTCCCCTCCCTCTCCTCTCCCCTCCCTCTCCCCTCCCTCTCCTCTCTTCCTCTCCTCTCCCTCTCCTCTCCCTCTCCTCTCCCGTCCCCTCCCTCTCCTCTCCTCTCCCTCTCCTCCCCTCTCCTCTCCCTCTCCTCTCTCTCTCTCCTCTCCCGTCCCCTCCCTCTCCTCTCCCCTCCCTCTCCTCTCCCTCTCATCTCTTCCTCTCCCTCTCCTCTCCCTCTCCTCTCCTCCTCTCCTCTCTCTCTCTCCTCTCCCGTCCCCTCCCTCTCCTCTCCCTCTCCTCTCTTCCTCTCCTCTCCCTCTCCTCTCCCTCTCCTCTCCCGTCCCCTCCCTCTCCTCTCCTCTCCCTCTCCTCTCCCTCTCCTCTCCCTCTCCTCTCTTCTCTTCTCCCCTCCCTCTCCCTCTCCCTCTCCTCCTCTCCTCTCCCTCTCCCCTCCCTCTCCCCTCCCCTCCCTCTCCTCTCCTCTCTTCTCCCCTCCCCTCCCTCTCCTCTCCTCTCTTCTCCCCTCCCTCTCCTCTCCCTCTCCCTCTCCTCCTCTCCCCTCCCTCTCCCCTCCCTCTCCCCTCTCCTCTCCTCTCCCCTCCCTCTCCTCTCCTCTCTTCTCCCCTCCCCTCCCTCTCCTCTCCCTCTCCTTCTCCCTCTCCCTCTCCCTCTCCCTCTCCCTCTCCTCCTCTCCCTCTCCCCTCCCCTCCCTCTCCCCTCCCCTCCCTCTCCTCTCCTCTTGGTTGAAATTGAGGTTTTAAAGGTGTCGGAGAGGGTTTCAATGTTACTTCTAAAAGAGCTGTAATCAGCTACAGGGTTCCTGTCTATTTTTTTCTTTAAAAAAAGATGCATTCCTGATTACAATTCATTTTCCCATATCTTTCCTCTGTGTTTTGCTTTCTAGGTGCAGCTGTTCTGACTTTGCTTTCAGGACTGGTGGCTTCTTCTTTATATTAGCAGATCTCCTGGCATTTAGTCTCTGGAGTTTCGACCTTGTTAAGGTTCCTGGGAAATGCAGAAGAGAAGAATCTGTATTGGAAGAAGTAACTTTTTTTTTAAAAAAAAAATTCTTTTGCTGAAAGGTAGCGGTGACATCTGTTTTGGTCTGCTAAGAACATAGCCCAAAAAAGAGAAAGACAACAACAAGCCAGCTAATTCATGAGCATTCATGGGGAGCCTACGCAAGCAGAGAAATCAATGCCCATTGAACCTCGCATCAGGATTTCATAAACTCCTTGAAAGGTTAAGAATCGATTTTTTTGCTACTGTTTGAAAGAGAAAACGTGGGCCTCTACGCACACACACGGAGCCCCATGCACGACAGAGCCCCTCCCCAATTGCTCATCTCTTAAGCAGAAATGACAGCGATGGAACCCTCCACCCCTATTAAAAGCACTGCCACGAAGCAAGAGAAAGAGACGTGCCAAAAAACCCCAAACCCTTGTATGCTTGAGCTATTTGATGATCCAGGTAATGATCCTAGCAACCATGAAGCTGCAGCAACATGTTCTTTAAACTCCTGCATAAATCCAAGTAAATACATAACATTCAAAAAGCAGAGCCACTAGATTCTGTATTATAGAGCAGGGGTCCCCAACCACCGGGCCGCGGACCAGTACCGGGCCGCGAGGCATGTTGCACCGGTCCGTGGAGTCAGCAGCTGCCGGCCCTCATACCGCCACCCCCTCCCTCCAGCGCTTCGCCTCCCGCCGGGCAAGAGGCCTCGGGAGGCAGGTTCTGCCGGCCACAGGACGATGGACGGGACAGAGGGGTGGGAAGGACCGAGAGGCTCAAGCCTCTTTTGGCTTCTGCCGCGGGGCGCTTTTGCATTTTTGGCTGGGGGGAGGCAGGAGGGCCAGCCTGACCCCCTGTCTCCAGCGCTTAGCTCCCGCTGGGCAAGAGGGCTTGGGAGGCAGGTTCTGCCGGCCACAGGGCGATGGCGGGAAAGAGGGGCGGGGAGGACCAGCACCCCTGTGCTTAATTCCTCCCCCAACCACACCCCTTTCCGCCCCCACCGGGCCATAGAAAAATTGTCTTGCTGAAACTGGTCCCTGGTAGAAAAAACGTTGGGGACCACTGTTATAGAGTATCAACTTTGATTGATTAGATAGATAGATAGATAGATAGATAGATAGATGATAGATAGATAGATAGATAGATAGATAGATAGATAGATAGATAGATAGATAGATAGATAGATAGATAGATAGATAGATAGTGTTCTGTCTGGGTCACTCCGGAAGCCAATACCAACCCAAAAAGAGAAGCCAGACACACTGGTAAAAGGCAAAGGCAGTTTTATAAAATTCAAGAAAAACACAGGTAACAGAAAATGTCCTTACAAACAGGAAAATGCTGTATCTTCAGATATATCCATGAAAGTCCATGCAGCAATACAGGATTCTTGCTGCCAAGCCGAGGCTGTAGATAGCAGATGTACACCTCCCACGGGTTTTCCAAACTGCTGGGCCACAAGCCAGGACGCCGAGAACAAAGCAGGACACCGTAACTCCAATTGATAACACTCCACATGGCTTCAAAGGCTTGCCTGCCTTTTAAACCCTGCTGATGAGGACCACACCCAAACCCAGCTGTTTCTAATTCAATGGTGATAATATTTCTTTAACTGCTCCTTTCTTTGCTCTGAACGTCTCTGTCGCATGTCAATGACAGCTTGTGCGTCATCTCCTAATGATTCCAAGCTACTGGCTGGGGAGAGACACAGCTGGTCCCTGAGCAGCCTCAGGCTGAACCACAACAGATAGATAGATAGATAGATAGATAGATAGATAGACAGACAGACAGACAGACAGACAGACAGACAGACAGACAGACAGACAGACAGACAGACATAGACATAGACATAGACATAGACATAGACATAGACATAGACATAGACATAGATATATAGTTTTATTTTATTTGAGAGTAGACCCTTGTGTACACATAATGTCATTTTAAAGTGTGCCATTGTGTACACAGAAAAGATTATCTCTTCTCTTCTCCTCTCCTCTCTTTCTCTCCTCTTCTTTTCCTTTCTCCTCTCCTCTCCTCTTCTGAAAAAGCCATATTCTGTTTAGCATTCCTGTAGCCATGTAGCTAACCAAGAGAATAGAGTGGAGTAGAGGAAGAATAGAATGGAATGGAATAGAATAGAATAGAATAGAATTATTTATTGGCCAAGCATGATTGGACAGAGAAGGAATTTGTCTTTGGTGCATATGCTCCCAGTGTACATAAAAGAAAATAAGAAACCAGGAAACAATCAAAATTAATAAAAATTGTACGGATCCAAACAACAAGTTACAGTAATACAGTCTATAAGTGGGAGGAAATGGGTGATAGGAATGATGAGAAAAATCTAGTAGTAATAGTAGTGCAGAGTTAGTAAATGGTTTGATAGTGTTGAGGGGATTATTTGTTTAGCAGAGTGATGGCGTTCGGGGAAAAACTGTTCTTGTGTCTAGTTGTCTTGGTGTGCAGTGCTCTGTAGCGACGTTTTGAGGGTAGGAGTTGAAACAGTTTATGTCCAGGATGTGACTGGTCAGTAAATATTTTCACAGCCCTCTTTATGACTCGTGCAGTATACAGGTCCTCAATGGAAGGCAAGTTGGCAGCAATTGTTTTTTCTGATTTCTGATTCTCCTCTGAAGTCTGTGTCAGTCTTGTTGGGTTGCAGAACCAAACCAGACAGTTATAGAGGTGCAGATGGCAGACTCAATGATTCCTCTGTAGAACTGTATCAGCAGCTCCTTGGGCAGTTTGAGCTTCCTGAGTTGGCGCAGAAAGAGAGGTTTGCCATCACTGGTATAGGGTCTCCTGCTTGAGCAGAGGGTTGGACTAGAAGACCTCCAAGGTCCCTTCCAACTAAGTTATTCTTTTTAAGTGAGATGATAACAGTGCTGTGGAGGAGTGGTGGGCTCCTTTGATCCCACTTCTGGCTGGCTGGAAATTGAGCTCAGAGAAAGAGGGCAACTGAAGGACAATGATATCTGGGAATAGAATAGGATTGTTGAAGTCATTTCCCCAAACAAGGAGAGATTAGCAGTTCTAAGGAGTGTGCAAAAAAGGAAGGAACCAATTGGTGGCAATTTCCACCACGACTTAATGTATTAATATATAAAAAGCATCAGACAAGACTTCAAAATAGAACTGAATAATAATAACCTGCTCTATTGTAGAAAATAAACACCCAATTTCCTGCAGCTATGAAGCGCATTTATAGTGCCTATACGGCCTGATCATTCATCTTTAGTTATCTCTGCCGCTGCTGAGTGTACAACAACAGCACAATTGCCATCTTAAACTGTTGGCAAATCTCTTTGGTAAATGCTTTAGACTTTTCATTACCTTCCACTGAATACTCCTTCCATGAGAGTGGTTCACAGATATTGGACTACATCTGTTCAGCATGAATTATTCCACGTTGCGGGGTGACATCGTCAAGTCCCGGCTTCCTAAATTCCCGGACTTTAACAAACTTCTGAACTTGTCCCAGCCTTAAGGAATTATGTACAGGTGAGATGGGCTGAGTCTAAGGTTGTTTGCTGTTGGCTTCTTTGGCAGTTTCTCAATTGGGATATTGCTTACTTGAGAGTTGGTCTTTTAACTTTGGAGCAAACTTTGATGATGATTGGGTGCTGATTATTGGTGGAGACGTGCTGGAATCATTTTCTCTATGGGGTGGTTGATTGTCTGTTTTGCATGGTGTATAGATGTTGTAAATGTCAATGTGTCTTATTGATGGCTGATTTATTAGAATGCTAGGATTCTAGGAATTCCCTGGCATTTTTGGATAGTTAGGGCAGCGTTTCGCTGCCGGTGCCGGTGCCTCCGATCTGGAGCTCCCACTCGCAGCTGTCCCCCGGCTCCTGCCCGATGCCACGGTTTCTGGCACTCTCCTGCTGGGCCCCAAAGAAGGAAGGCGGGAAAAAGGAGAGCTTCATTCTTCGTGCCTCCTTTTTCCCGCCTTCCTTCTTTGGGGCCGAGCAGGAGAGCGCCAGAAACCACGGCATCAGGCAGGAGCCGGGGGACAGCTGCGAGTGGGAGCTCCAGGTCGGAGGCACCAGCAGCGCCCCGCCCAGCTGGAGCTTCCCTGGCGTCGGCGGTAAGTGTCCTTTGGAGCCCGGCGGGAGGTCACTGGCGGTGGGAGCGGGAGGGTGCCGGCTGCAGCGGCCCCAGGCAGTCGCGGGGAGATGGCAGCGGCGAGAGGGAGCTCCAGGGTGGAGGCACCAACGGTGGCGGTTGGACGTGCTGCTGGACGCCGTACATGCTAGTGCTGCGGGGCTGGCATATACGGCGTCCAGCAGCACGTCCAGCTGCCGCCGTCAGGGCTCCCGCTCGCAGTCAGCCGAGAGAGAGAGAGAGAGAAAGAAAGAAAGAGAGACAGAGAAAGAGAGAGAGAAAGAGAGACGTAGCAAGAGAGGCAGAGAGAGAAAGAGAGATATAGCAAGAGAGGCAGAGAGAGAGAGAAAGAGAGACATAGCGAGAGAGAAAGAGAGAGAGAGAGAGAGAGATAGCAAGAAAGGCAGAGAGAGAGAAAGAAAGAGACATATAGCAAGAGACAGTGAAAGAGAGAGAGAGCAAGAAAGAGAGAAAAAAGCAAGAAAGAGATAGCAAGAGAGAGAGAGAGAGCAAGGGAGAGAGAAAGACAGAGGAAGGGAAGGAGGGAGAGAGAAAGAGAGAAAAAAGAGATGAAGAAAGAAAGAGGGATGGAGAGAGAGAGAGAAGGGAAGGAAGGAAGAGAGAGAAAGAGGGAGAAATAGAGCGAAAGGGAGGAAGAGAGAGAATTTTTTTTGTCCAAACTTTTCTATAGCCCCCCCTCCCACTGCCCCCTTCGTTCAATGTTCCCCAGGATTTTGAAAATATGAATAATGTGCCGCAGCTCAAAAAAGGTTGAGAAACACTGAGTTAGGGTAATTAACAGTACAGTGGCACCTCTACCTTCAAACGGCTCTACTTACGAACTTTGCTAGATAAGAACCGGGTGTTCAAGATTTTTTTTGCCTCTTCTGAAGAACCATTTTCTAATTACAAACCCGAGCCTCCGAAACTGTAACCGGAAAAGGCAGGGAGAAACCTCCATGAGGCCTCTCTAGGAATCTCCTGGGAGGAAACAGGGCCGGGAAAAGCAAGGCGAAGCCTCCGCGGTGTCTCTCTAGGAATCTCCTGGCAGGAACCAGGGCCTCCACCTTCCCTGTGATACAAGCAACAAGTTACAGTCATACAGTCATAAGTGGGAGGAAATGGGTGATAGGAATGATTTTATAATTTTATAACCCTGCTAATTTATAATTTTATAGCCCTGCTAATGCTAAAGAATACAAAAAAAAAATCTGGTATGTTTTAAATCTAGCATTTTATTTATTTTTATTTATTCATTTGTCCAATACACAAATACATAGGAAGAAAAATAGACAAGTAGTAATATATATAAGGGTAAAGTGAACTTAGAGGAGAGGATATATGAAAGGAAGAGAATATATATGATAAGTTAGAAAAAGGAAAGACAATTGGACAGGGGACGAAAGGCACACCTGTGCATTTATGTACGCCCCTTACTGGCCTCTTAGGAACCTGGAGAGGTCAATCGTGGAGAGTCTAAGGGAGAAATGTTGGGGGTTAGGGGTTGACACTATTGAGTCCGGTAATGAGTTCCACGCTTCGATAACTCGATTGTTGAACTCATATTTTTTACAGTCACGTTTGGAGCGGTTCGTATTAAGTTTGAATCTGTTGCGTGCTCTTGTGTTGTTGCGGTTGAAGCTGAAGTAGTCATTGACCGGTAGGACATTGCAGCATATGATCTTGTGGGCAATACTCAAATTGTGTAGTTCTAGGCTTTCTAGGCCCAGGATTGTTAGCCTATTTTCTTGGATATTCTGTTTCGAGTGGAGGAGTGAAAAGTGCTTTAAATCTAGCATATCATGCATTCAAAAAAAGTGAACATTTGGGGGTGAGCTGAAAGCTGTTGCATAACCACGAATGAATGGAACGCTACAGAAGATTTAGTAACATATTTTGCTCCCTTGTGTTCTGCTGAGAATAAGAGAGCAGAACGTAGCAGATCAAGGGCTTCTGGATAATATTCCTACCCTGGCACTATAAGGGAGAAGAACGCCAAGTGTCCCAAGCTATTTTGAAGCCAGGCAGACTTACAGATAGAGAGATACGGACGACTTCAAAAGGATGAAGACAGGAACTAAATTTTCAGCTCTGAAAGTAGGAGCGCCGAGGACAGAGACTTAAAAACCCAAGACAGAGTCGTTATCATTTTTTTGTGTGTGTGTGTGCATGAATTCATTTGCCAGCTCCTAAAGCGAAAATAAAGCCATATCCAGAAACAGAGATTAGCTCTTTTTTTGCAGCAATTAACTGTCACTGCCTGCTGCTAATTCTGGAGAAGAGCCAGAGGCAGAGCAGGGAAGAACAGAGAAAAACAAGTATCCAGGATCTCCGGATGGAGCCTTTCCCGATCCGGCGCACCTGAAGGCGAGGTATCGACAAGCTCTCTTTAGTGGGTCATCACCGTCACCTCTGGCTCTTTAGAAGTCCATTAGCTCCACCGGAACGGTTGCTCTGACCTCCTTTGAAGCCACTGAATCTTATTTATATGACAGGCAGAAACTGCCTTAATAGAATCGTGTGAGAATACGGAGCATTTTAGATGCTCCTTTTTCTCTCTTTGGGAAGAGCTGCACTTGCAGCCTGACCACACCGCCCTTTGGAGGGAAAACCGGGATAATTAATAATAATAATTTATTAGATTTGTATGCCGCCCCTCTCCGAAGACTCGGGGCGGCTCACAACAAGCGATAAAACAATATTGTACAGGCACAAATCTAATATTAAGAAAAAACTAAAAACCCTATCAATTTAAAAAACCAAACAACAGATACATACCAAACATAAATTATAATAAGCCTGGGGGAAAGGTGTCTCAAATCCCCCATGCCTGGCGGTATAGATGGGTCTTAAGTAGTTTACGGAAGACAAGGAGGGTGGGATCCTTTTGGAGAGCTAACTGGAATTCCTAAAGGGTCCAGAGTAGCCTGGTTCAGTGTTCTCTGGGTTAGCTACAAAGCGATGGGAACCTTAAGCAGAAGATGGCACTTCCATTCCCCTTGCCACATCTTTAGACTCTCATTTTCAACCACCTGGAGAGGAGAAGGAAAAAGAGAGGAGCTGGGAAATGAAAAAAAAGAGAGGCAAATGAAAAGAAGAGAGAAGAGGGGAGGGGAAAAGAAGAGAGGGCAGGGGAGGAGCAGAGAGGAGAGGGGAAAAGAAGAGAGGAGAGGAGAGGAGAGGAGAGGAGAGGAGGGGAGAGGTAAATGAAGAAAATAGAGGAGAAGAGAGGAGAGGAGAAGGGGAAAGAAGAGAGGAGAGGAGAAGGGAAAAGAGGAGAGGAGAAGGGAAAAGAGGAGAGGAGAAGGGAGGGGAGGAGAGGGGAAATGAAGAGACGAGAAGAGAGGAGAAGGGGAATGAAGAGAGGAGAGGAGAAGGCAAGGGAAAAGAGGAGAGGAGAGGAGAAGAGCGGGAGGAGACGTGATGAAAGGAGAGGAGAGAGGAGGGGAGGAGAGGGGAAAAGAAGAGAAGAGAGGAGAGGATAGAAAAGGAGAGGAGGGGAGAGGTAAATGAAGAAAATAGAGAAGAGAGGAGAGGAGAAGGGGAAAGAGGAGAGGAGAAGGGAAAAGAGGAGAGGAGAAGGGAAAAGAGGAGAGGAGAAGGGGAATGAAGAGAGGAGAGGAGAGGAGAAGGGAAAAGAGGAGAGGAGACGTGATGAAAGGAGAGGAGAGAGGAGGGGAGGATAGGAGAAGGGGAATGAAGAGAGGAGAGGAGAAGGCAAGGGAAAAGAGGAGAGGAGAGGAGAAGAGCGGGAGGAGACGTGATGAAAGGAGAGGAGAGAGGAGGGGAGGATAGGAGAAGGGGAATGAAGAGAGGAGAGGAGAGGTGAAGGGAACCCTGTTGGATAGCTAACTGAAATTCCTAATGGGTCCATATTTTGCTTAAGAAAAATTCCCTGGTTCAGTATTCTCTTGCAGCCCATTGCTTCTTGTCTTCTTTCTGGCAGCCCCTGAGCTATTGGAACCCTGCTGTCCTGTCGCTTCTTTTTAGTAGACCTACCCAGTTCGTTTCTTCGTATGTTTTAGCCTCCAGCCCCCCCATCGTCTCAGTTGCTCTTCTCTGTGCTCTTCCCATAGTCCCAACATTATTTTTTATAATGTGATGACCAAAACCGGATTCAGTATAGGCGGCCCTCAACTTACAATAGATTCTTTGCCTCTTCTCAAGAACCATTTTCTACTTACAAACCCCAGCCTCCGAAACTCTAACTGGAAAAGACAGGGAGAAGCCTCCGTGGGGCCTCTCTAAGAATCTCCTGGGAGGAAACAGGGTCGGAAAAGGTGGGGAGAAGCCTCCGTGGGGCCTCTCTAGGAATCTCCTGGGAGGAAACAGGGTCGGAAAAGGTGGGGAGAAGCCTCCGTGGGGCCTCTCTAGGAATCTCCTGGGAGGAAACAGGGCAGGAAAAGGTAGGGGGAAGCCTCCGTGGGGCCTCTCTAGGAATCTCCTGGGAGGAAACAGGGCCGGAAAAGGTAGGGAGAAGCCTCCGTGGGGCCTCTCTAGGAATCTCCTGGGAGGAAACAGGGCCGGAAAAGGTAGGGAGAAGCCTCCGTGGGGCCTCTCTAGGAATCTCCTGGGAGGAAACAGGGCCGGAAAAGGTGGAGAGAAGCCTCCATGGGGACTCTCTAGGAATCTCCTGGGAGGAAACAGGGCCGGAAAAGGTGGGGAGAAGCCTCCGTGGGGACTCTCCAGGAATCTCCTGGGAGGAAACAGGGCCTCCACCCTCCCTGTGGTTTCTCCAATCACACACATTATTTGCTTTTACACTGATTCCTATGGGAGAAATTGCTTCTTCTTACAAACTTTTCTACTTAAGTAAGTAGAGGAACCACTGTACTGCTTTAGAGAAACAAGGACAGCACAATTTAAGGTATCAGATTATCTCAGGGACCGCCTTCTGCTGCACGAATCCCAGCGACCAGTTAGGTCCCACAGAGTGGGCCTTCTCCGGGTCCCATCAACTAAACAATGTCATTTGGCGGGGCCCAGGGGAAGAGCCTTCTCTGTGGCGACCCCGGCCCTCTGGAACCAACTCTGGAACCAACTCGAATTGCCCCCCCCTCCTCTCCTTAAAACCCACCTCTGCCGTCAGGCATGGGGGAACTGAGATACCCTTTCCCCCTAGGCCTTTACAATTTATGCATGGTATGTTTGCTTGTAGGTATGATTGGTTTTAAAATAAGAGTTTTTTAGTTGTTGTAGTATTGGATTTACATGCTGTTTTTATTATTGTTGTTAGCCGCCCTGAATCTACGGAGAGCGGCCGCATACCAATCCAATAAATAAACAAACAAACAAGCAAGCAAGCAAGCAAGCAAGCAAGCAAGCAAGCAAGCAAGCAAGCAAGCAAGCAAGCAAGCAAGCAAGCAAGCAAGCAAGCTTGTGAGGATCAAGGGCTTCGACGTAGCTCATCTGCCGGTCAATGACCTAAAAACAACATCCCAGCAAGGCATATGGGTGAATGAATTCCATTTAGGGATGGACAAATCCCAGCTGCACTTACCTTGCTGCCTTCAATTAGTAGCTCCTGCCCGCAGCATCTGCACCAGCTTGTCTAATGCTGGGCCCAGCTCTGAGTGATTCCGTAATTGCTGCATTCTTAGAGAAACAAATCAAGATGAAAGGGAAAGAGGGCGGCATATGGCAATAATTTTCTCTGTTGTGATCATTTGCATCACCTCACATCTGGCAATCCGGTCTATTTCGTAACCTGCCTTACACACACACAAACACGCACACACGGACACACACTACCACCATCGCCACCATTACCACCAGATCCTTACTGGAAAAAAACCCCTCTTGCATTTGCTTTAGGCAGTCACCAAGTTAAGGGAAGGATGTCAGGATTAGCGGGACCCAGGGGAAGAGCCTTCTCTGTGGCGGCCCCGGCCATCTGGAACCAACTCCCCCCAGAGATTAGAATTGCTCCCACCCTCCTTGCCTTTCGTAAGCTGCTTAAAACCCACGTCTGCCACCAGGCATGAGGGAATTGAGATACTCTTTCCCCCTAAGCCTTTACAATTTTATGCATTGTATGTCTGTATGTATGTTTGGTTTTTTATAATACAGTAATGGGTTTTTAATTGTTTTTAGTATTGGATTATTATTATATGCTGTTTTATTATTGCTGTTAGCCGCCCCGAGTCTCCGGAGCGGGGCGGCATACAAATCTAATAAGTAAGTAAGTAAGTAAGTAAGTAAGTAAGTAAGTAAGTAAGTAAGTAAGTAAGTAAGTAAGTAACTAAGTAAGTAAGTAAGTAAGTAAGTAAGTAAGTAAGTACCCGAGGTAATATTCCAGTTACAGTGTAGTAGAATGTAATTAATGTAAATGAAAAGGAATGCTGAGTCACGGTGGATCAGCAGCCTGTGCTACAACCTGGTTGGTTAAGAACTGTATATACTGTAATGCACCTTTGCATAGGTGTGGTTAGTGGTTAATTTGTGGTTAGCCTGTGGTTGGTCTATGATTGTGGTTGGCGTGTCATTTAGTAAGGTAATGTTGTTATGTAAATAGAATATAGAGAGTATAGTTTTGCTACGAAAAAGTCTTCTCAAGAATTCTTGCTGTATTGTCTTCATTATGAAATGTCTCCCGTTCCTGATATCATATCTGGGCAGCTTCTGAACGCAACTCTGACCAAGGACAAGTCATTCATGAAGTGTCTCTCCAGCAAAAACTACTACTTGCTCTTTGGGGCAATTGAGAAATCAATGAGAAGCAGCCAGAGTGATAGGAAGAGAGCACTGTGTAAGAGGGGAGTAGCAGGCTGACTATCCATGCTCAGTATTGTTCTGTCTGGGTTCCCCCAGACCTCAACACCAACTGGAAAAAACAGCCAGACACTCTGGTAAAAGCCAAAAGTATTTTATAACTGGAAAAAATAAGCACAGAGGAAAACCTGTTCTTCCCAACAGACAGGATATAATACGGTACAGCAGGGTCCTGATGTCCAGACAATACAGCAAGCTTCTTGCTGGCACCCCCCCCCCCCCCCAAGGTTTCAATAGTCAAAGGCACAAACCAGGATTCCAAGACGCCAAAGTTCACAGTCAGGTCCCACGACTCTCAAAGATAAAACTCCACAAGCCAGGAAGGGTGGGTCTGCCTTTTAGCCTTTCCCAAGAGCACCACACCCAAACCCAGCTGTTGCCACTTTAATGCTGAAAGTATTTAGCCAATTGATTCCGTCTCTGAGTAGCTCTTCGTTGTCGCAGATCAATTATGGCTTGTGCACTTTCCTCTAAGGAATCCAGGCTGCTTGCTGAGGAGAGCTCCCCCTGGTGGGACTCTGGCTGTCCTCCCTCTTCTTCAGCCTGGGATTCCTCCTCCTCGTCTGTCTGCACCTCCTGTTCCTCAGCCTCTCCCTCTGAGCTGGAAACCGACAGAAGGTCAGCCGTTCCCGGAGGGGCCTCAGACGGAACCACAACAAGTATGAAGCAGGATATGGTTATGAGGCTGCCAGCAACCTCAGGGCTAATTAAATCATCTTCTCCCACGAGTTTCTAAAACTCTTTGGCATTTCCTGAAGGAAAAATTAAGAATATCTGGAAGGAATGGGTATGTTTAAGCTCAGAGGTGAGAACATTGAGAGAAGGCATGACAACTTTTGGGATGTTCCTGAAGACTATTAGAAGATGGGGCAGAATTATTCAGAATTGATCTTAAAATCAGGACAAGAAACAATGGGTCTGAATGACACAAGAGTAGATTTTGATTAGATATCAGGACAATTTTATAATCGTGGGTGTTATTCCAGAATGTAAAAGGGATGAAAAGCAAAACATATTCAAGGAAAAACAAAGGAAGTCGAGTTGCCTCTTTAAAAAGGTATATTTGGGACAATCATGACTTAGATGCTCTATAGACTGGAGTAGTAGCTTAGACTAGTCCAGAGGTCTTCAACCTTGGCAACTTTAGGACTTGTGGACTTCAACTCCCAGAGTTCCTCAGTAAGCTTTATTGATTGAAGAATTCTGGGAGTTGAAGTCCACAAATTTTAAAGTTGCCAAGGTTGCAGACCCCTGGACTAGACAATGTAATGTAATGTAATGTAATGTAATGTAATGTAATGTAATGTAATAATATAATATAATATAATATAATATACTGTAATATAATATAATATGATATAATGTAATGTAATGTAATATAATATAATATAATATAATATAATATAATACTGTATAATATAATATAATGTAATGTAATGTAATGTAATGTAATGTAATATAATATAATATAATATAATATAATATAATATAATATAATATAATATAATATAATAATAGAGCATTCCAGGCTTTGACCACTCTGTTACTGCAGTCATATTTTCTGCAATCGAGTTTGGAGTGGTCTACCTTGAGTTTTGTATTGATTGTTTGCCTGTGTATTATTGAGGTTGAAGCTGAAAAAGTCATTGACTTATCTGCTTGAGTTCTCTATGGATATATTTCCATAGTTCAGTCATCCAGGGCTCTCCTTAAGTCCTTAAGGAGGAACTTTCTGAGGCTGAGAGTGATCAACTAGTGAAACAACTTGCCTGCGGAGGTTGTGAGAACGCCAACATTTGAGACTTTCAAAGGGAGATTGGACTGCCATTTGTCCGGAATGGTGTAGGAGGTTGGACTAGATGACCTACAAGGTCCCTTCCAACACTAATAATAATCTAAAAAGTCAGTTGCCCCCATGAATGTACTGTATGGAGAAAGACAATTGAAGTCTTTGATCATGGGAAAACATTTGACATTGAAGCAGAGTTTGATGGAGTTGCTGTAAGGCCCCTCGGATCCATGTCACAAGGCGAGGCATAAATAAAAGAAACCTTCACATGCAACCATCTAATAAAGATTAGGGAGCCCAGGAGAAGAAATATGTATGGCCACTTCGGCCCAATCCCTATCAGTACTACACAAACATTTTCTTTTTACTTCTGTCAATTATAAATCACCCCACAGAACTCTAAGGCTGGAGAGGCTGTCTTTGACTAATATCTTGGAACATTCTCAGCAGATGAATGGGTTGACCTCAGAGTGTCAACGTTAAATAAGACAAAGTCATTAATGATGCTTTCTCCTTCCATCACAGTTGTTGTCACAGTACTTCAGCTATTATAAACAAAGGGCCTTCAGTTGTGGAACTGGTCATTGCAGGCAAGTTCATCCACAGTAAGTTAAAGGCAGGGGTGACATGATAGCGGTTTGGCCCAGTTGTCCATGTGCCACTTGTGGCACACCTGTCAAAGGTTTGCCATCACGGACCTTGGGGTCTAAAACACATACAGATCAGATTAAAATAGCAATAGCATTTAGACTTCTATAGACTTATATTCAGAAGAAAAGGATTTAGGGGTAGTGATTTCAGACAGTCTCAAAATGGGTGAACAGTGCAGTCAGGTGGTAGGGAAAGCAAGTAGGATGCTTGGCTGCATAGCTAGAGGTATAACAAGCAGGAAGAGGGAAATTGTGATCCCGCTATATAGAGTGTTGGTGAGACCACATTTGGAATACTGTGTTCAGTTCTGGAGACCTCACCTACAAAAAGATATTGACAAAATTGAACGGGTCCAAAGACGGGCTACAAGAATGGTGGAAGGTCTTAAGCATAAAACGTATCAGGAAAGACTTCATGAACTCAATCTGTATAGTCTGGAGGACAGAAGGGAAATGGGGGACATGATTGAAACATTTAAATATGTTAAAGGGTTAAATAAGGTCCAGGAGGGAAGTGTTTTTAATAGGAAAGTGAACACAAGAACAAGGGGATACAATCTGAAGTTAGTTGGGGGAAAGATCAAAGGCAACATGAGAAAATATTATTTTACTGAAAGAGTAGTAGATCCTTGGAACAAACTTCCAGCAGACGTGGTTGGTAAATCCACAGGAACTGAATTGAAACATGCCTGGGATAAACATATATCCATCCTAAGATAAAATACAGAAAATAGTATAAGGGCAGACTAGATGGACCATGAGGTCTTTTTCTGCCGTCAGACTTCTATGTTTCTATGTTTACCGCTTCGTAGTGCTTTTACAGCACTCTCTATGCAGTTTACAGAGCCAGCATATTGCCCCCAACAATCTGGGTCCTCATTTTACCCACCTAGGAAGGATGGAAGGCTGAGTCAACCTTGAGCCGGTGGTGAGGTTTGAACTGCTGAACTACAGCTAGCAGTTAGCTGAAGTAGCCTACAGTGCTGCACTCTTAACCACTGCACCACCCCAGCCCTAGAGAATTGAAAATTCAGATCTTTTGCAGGTCAGAGAGGCCTGCTGATGAATAAATGACTTTGGGAAGGAAGGTAATGCCATTAAAGAGGGACAGGTCACCCTCAGAAGGAAGTTCAATAGACTAGTTATAACAAGAAATTTCTCATTTGACTCTGCCGAACAATATTCAGATTTTTAATGGAACACTGAATCTTTCTAGCAGGATAGAGAGATCTATCGCTGGATGCAGTTTGAAACTTGTTCATGCTAGTTTCAATCTGTTTTTGGAACTGGTAGCTTTCATAGACAAATCAATGAGAAGTTAGAGAGAAAGAGTGTGTTCCATTCCAGGTCTGTGGGAGCCCTCGTTAGATTTCAAAAAGCACCGTTATATTATCTTCTGAAGTTGTCCATTTGAAATTGGCCCTATGTCTGATTGGTAGAATTCAGAAATTGGTACTAGAGAACTGATGTTCCTTCAGCTTGCGAGTTGTGTGATGGTTTGGTCCTGTTCATTATTCTCATGAAAGTTTTTTGTTGTGTTTGTTTAAAAATATTCGCAGAAAATCTGCGATTGGTTAAGACGCGGCTATTCAGAAAATAGCCGCGAAAGTTAAATGTGTGTCAGTTGGTAAAAAGCCCGCGTTAAAAAGAGTATAAAAGGGCAACGGGTTAGCCGTTGCCCTCATTCCGGCAATTCTACCGTTCCAGTGTTTGTATTCTCTCTTGCCATGAATAAACCAGTTTGATTTAAGACTACCGGAGTCCAGACTTTTCAGTGGCGACGAAGAGGTCGAACTCCCGCTAACGCAGCCATGAACTCGGCCATGGCTCCACCGCCGCCCGTATTCAACTCCGAGACGGAAGCTTGGACCTCGTATATGTCCAAATTTACATTTTTCTTGAAAGCGAGCAATCTACATGACGCCGATGACGAGAGGAAGAAAGCTATATTCCTCGCTTATTGCGGCACAGAAGTCTACAGCCTAGCCTCTACACTCGTTGACCCAGACACCCTGGAAACCGTCGCATGGTCAACTCTACAAGCAAAACTTGCCGCCCATTATCAGCCGACGACTCCTGTCCGCGTATACCGCCATCAATTCGCTCAGATGAGGCAAGCGGACGGAGAATCCACCAACGATTTTATAACTCGCCTACGCGCACTCCTCCCGAAGTGCAAATACAAGGATCCAGAGGAACAGCTCATGGACCGCCTTATTTTCGGTCTAACCAATATCACGCTCCAGAAGAAATACTTAGTTGATGAGGATGCCTCTCTCCAAGACATTCTTAAGGCAGCAAAAGCCTCCGAGGTATCTGAAACATCTGTTGCCGAAATTAAACGCGCAACCTCAACCGTTCATCACATTCCTGATGAATCACCTTGGCACGCCTGCCCTTCTGATGAAAAACAATCAGAATCCGCTACTCCAGACGACACCTGTCTCCAAATCCGAAGAGCCTCCGACCACGACGCCAAAGAAGCCTCCCGTGCAGACAGATGTGCCGGCTGCAACGGAAACCATCCTCGTTTTCGCTGCCATTTCAAGGACGCCTACTGCCGCCGTTGCCAGCGCCGCGGCCACATCGCCGAAGTCTGCCGCGCCGCCAACCCAACTCCAGCAACTCAACAAAACCAACGACCCTATTTTTCACCGAGGAATCGACGACCACCGTTTTCGCGCAACGTTTCCCGCCCGGCTGACAACTCGCCCTCTTCTAACCAACGAGGTAACTCCCCTTCTTCCGTAAACTGCAATTTTCCCGCTGCAGAAAACAAGCTATTTGTTTCTCTTTTCCTCAACGGCCACCCCTGCCAAATGGAATTAGACACCGGGTCCAGACATTCCATAATGCCTTGGGAAAAACTTAAATTATATTTACCTCGTGTAAAACAAACTGACTTGCAACCGTGGGAACCGGGTTTGAGTGATTTTCAGGGCCATTCAATTCCAGTGTTAGGATGCTTAAACGTTCCTATTGCGTTTAAAAAATTTCAAGGGTTTTTACCTCTGTTAGTGGTTAACGGTCCTAAACACTCATTACTGGGACTTCGATGGTTACAACCTTTAGGTATTGAAATTTCAGGGGTTAACAATGTATGTGACTCTTTTGACCCAAATGATTTATTGAAAGAATTTCCCGAAGTTTTCTCTAGCGCTCTGGGTAAATATACAGGCAGCCCCATTTCGTTTAATTTGGACCCAAATATTTCGCCCATCCGATTAAAGCCCCGCAGAATCCCCATTCCACTTTTGCCTAAAGTGGATGAACAATTGGACAAATTAATAGCTCAGGGCATTTTAGTTCCCACTGACCACGCTAAATGGGAAACTCCTATTGTAACGCCCGTTAAGCCGGATGGCTCTATTAGAATTTGCGCAGATTATAAAGCCACGATTAATAAAGCACTACAGCATAATGCCTATCCAATCCCAGTAGTGCAACAACTCTTGCACACCTTAGGAAATGGGTCCATCTTCGCGAAATTGGACCTGGCACAGGCATATCAACAGCTCACCGTAGATCAAGACACCTCTGAAGCCCAGACAATCGTAACTCATAGAGGTGCCTTTAAATGCACCCGGCTCCAGTTTGGAGTCTCTACCGCCCCAGGTATCTTTCAGGGTTTGATGGAACGCATTTTAAATAATATTCCTGGGGTCGTTCCATATTTCGACGACGTATTAATATCTGCCACATCCAAATCTGAGTTATGGGACAGAATCAGGCGCGTTTTAACCAAATTTAAAGAAACAGGACTCCATTTGAAAGCAGACAAATGTTCTTGGGCTGTGCCCAAAGTTGAATTCTTGGGGTTTACAATAGATCGTTTTGGGATTCACCCCACAAATGACAAAGTTGATGCCATAAGAAATGCCCCCACCCCTTCAGATAAGACAGACTTACAAGCATTCCTAGGACTCCTTAACTTTTATTCCGTCTTTCTTAAACAGAAAGCGACGGTGGCAGAACCGCTTCATAACCTCCTAAAGAAAGACTCTGCCTGGACGTGGGGACCAAAAGAACAAGCCGCTTTCCAAGCAGTAAAAAATTTACTTTCCTCCAATAGTGTCCTAGTGCAATATAATGTAGCTATGCCCTTATCCCTAACCTGCGACGCTTCACCGTTCGGCATAGGAGCCGTCCTCAGCCATAACTTTCCGGACGGTACAGAAGCCCCAATAGCCTATTATTCTAAAACTCTTTCGGCAGCTGAAAGGAATTACTCCCAGCTCGACAAGGAGGCGTTAGCCCTTGTCGCTGGAGTTAAACGTTTTCATTATTACCTTTGTGGTCGACCCTTTACGTTAATCACCGACCATAAACCGCTTTTAGGCATTTTGGCGGGAAACAAACAAACTCCCGCCTTTCTTTCTCCTCGCATGACTCGCTGGACTATTTTTCTAGCCGCTTACAATTACACATTAATCCACAGGGGGGGGAAAGACATAGGAAATGCTGATGCATTAAGCAGGTGCCCCCAAACAGAATTAGTCAATGACCCAGCCCCTGCCTCAAGCGTTTTATTAATCGAATCTAGTAAACAAACGTTATTAACAGCAACAGAAATAGCCAAGCAGACACAAGCAGATCCAATTTTGAAATATATTAAACAATGGATATTAAAGGGATGGCCAATTGAACAACAACCAAACCAATTTCAACCTTTTAAGAATAGACAGTTTGAATTAAATGTGTTAAAAGATTGTATATTGTGGGGAGACAGGGTTGTTATTCCAAAAGCCTTACAGAAGCAAGCATTGCAGTTATTGCATATAGGTCACCCAGGAATAGTCAAAATGAAAACTATTGCCAGAAGTCATTTATGGTGGCCAGGGTTGGACAAGGACATAGAGTCATGGGTGGGTGGTTGTATACCCTGCCAGAGAACAAGACCCAACCCACCAAAAGTTACACCATCAGAGTGGCCAACACCAAGAGGGCCCTGGTCTAGAATACATATTGACTTTGCAGGACCAATCAGGGGCCAATCCTTTTTACTGGTTGTGGATGCATACTCCAAGTGGCTGGAAATTGAACTCATGGCATCCACAACTACTAGTGCAACTATAAAAGCATTAAGGAAAATGTTTGCCACACATGGTATTCCAGACATTTTGGTATCAGACAACGGGCCTCAGTTAACAGCCCGTCAAATGGAACTATTTCTTGCAGACCAGGGCATAAAACATGTGCTCACTCCACCTCATTTTGCCCAAGCTAATGGGCAAGCAGAACGAATGGTTAGAACCACAAAGGAAGCGTTAAACAAAGCACCACTAGGAGATTGGCAACAACAAATTGATGAATTTTTAACCATTCAGCATATTACGCCGTCAGCGTCAACAAATAAAAGCCCGGCAGAACTTTTAATGGGCAGAAACCTTCGTTCTAAATTAGACAGAATTCACCCAAATTACCAGAATGACCAAAAAGAAATTAAAATGCAAAGTGAAAGACAGTTTAACATCGGGGATTTAATTTATGCCAAAGACTATGATTCAAACGATAAATGGAAAGATGGCACAGTATTGGATAAAACAGGTTTAAAAACATACGTTGTAATATTAACAGATGGGCGCAGTTGGCATCGGCATGTCGACCAACTACGCAAAAGAATGAAGACTAACCCAGACATTTTACCTACTGTAGACAAACCAATAGAGGACTTACCAGAACCACCTCGAGACTCCAGCGATGGCTGCTTGTTGCCCCTGGCGGCCGGCGAAGATCAAAATGCATCATCGCAACCAGGCCCGTCAGAGACTAACCTTAGCGGAGCAACGGAGCCAGCCGTCCAGGCAAGCAGCTCCCAGCAAAATGAACTGCGCAGGTCCCAGAGATCTGTGAAACCACCAATCCGCTTGCAGGACTATGTGACGTGGATTAACACGTAATCATGGTCTCAGCCGAAGAGGGAGGGGTGTTGTGTTTGTTTAAAAATATTCGCAGAAAATCTGCGATTGGTTAAGACGCGGCTATTCAGAAAATAGCCGCGAAAGTTAAATGTGTGTCAGTTGGTAAAAAGCCCGCGTTAAAAAGAGTATAAAAGGGCAACGGGTTAGCCGTTGCCCTCATTCCGGCAATTCTACCGTTCCAGTGTTTGTATTCTCTCTTGCCATGAATAAACCAGTTTGATTTAAGACTACCGGAGTCCAGACTTTTCATTTTTAGAGATCTGAGAAGTCACTAATATATGGATTTTCTGTCCAGTTCTGTCTTTTTATATCCAGTGGAGACTATAGGAAAAAGTCTGAATCTGTAGCTAAGGGTGTAATATAACCAAATAATTGATACTTAATTCATACATGGTAGAGCTTGTTGAAGAATGTGACAGTAGAAGCAACGGTGAGAAACGTCTTATTATCTATCCACGCTTCCTAAACATGCAGAGGTTTGTCAGTTCTTGCCCCCTTCCTGTTGATGGCAAATTGAAAGATTTGCAAGTTGACATCGGTTGGGTTTGAGCACAACTACCCTAGGGATAAACTGTTGTGAAGAGTTTAGTTTTGCTGTAGTGGCCTCCCACTCACCCTGCTGTGAACCAGCACTAGTTAGTTAGTTAGTTAGTTAGTTAGTTAGTTAGTTAGTTAGTTATGCACACCCCTTACTGACTTCTTAGGAATTGGGAGAGGTCAACAGTGGATAATCTAAGTGTTGTGGTTAGCTCTGGCCCAGCTCCTGCCCCAAGGACTGTGGATGTGGGGGAGACATCCACATGCTGCAGGCCTGTTTTGCCTCCCCCCCCGGTGGAATCTGCTGATGAAGGCTCCTCTGACCAAGAAGACATGAGTGACAGGGAGGAGGAGAGTGTGGCAGACAGCTCAGAAGGAGATCAATTATCTAGCTCCTCCTTGGATTCAGAACAAGAGTTAATGATACAGCCACGCATGCGGAGAGCGATGTATAGGCAACAACAACTGAGAGATTATTATCAAAGAAAATGAGGCCACCTGTGGTTGGGTGGGGCTGTGGTCATTAGTGAGGCTGCTATAAATAGCAGCCTGTGGGTTTGGCCATTGTGGAGGATTATCTGATCGTTGTGTTTCGTGACTGCTTTACTGACTTTGACCTTTTGTGTGCTGACTTTTCCCCGCTTTGAAACTAAACCAGAACAAAGTGTGTTTCACTTTGTGAAAGAAGGACTGTGAATTGCCTGACAGCTGCAAGCTAAGTATCACAGAACTGATAAGGGACTTGTACAAATTACCAGTTTGTTTGGAGACGGGTGCTCTTTGCTATACCAAAAGAGGGCTTGGTTCAAGTGAATTTTCATTATAAAGAACATTGTTTTGAATTTTCAAACGTGTGTGTGTATGTCTGAAATATGTACCTGTGAATTTTTGGGAGGAGTCTACCAGAGAGCCCGACAGAACACTAAGGGTAAAATTTTGGGGGTTAGGTGATGATACTACAGAGTCCTGTAGTGAGTTCCATGCATCAACTACTTGGTTACTAAAGTTGTATTTCCTGCTCCAGCAGAAGCAAGGAGACTCCAAATGCTGTGGCAAAAGCTGTAAACAATGAGCAATCATCTCTGTAGACAAGAGTTGAGTACTCTAAGCTTCAAATGACATCGCTCAGTTTGAGGGATCTCTTACTGGTCCTTTTTAAAAAAAAAATAGAATAGAATAGAATAGAAGAGAATAGAATTTTATTGGCCAAGTGTGATTGGACACACAAGGAATTTGTCTTGGTGCATATGCTCTCAACGTACATAAAATAAAATATACATAAAAAATAGGATCTTGCATCCAAGATAAGCCATAGACAATCCCAAGACCAAATACGATACTGTCACATTGATCAGAAGCAAAAAGGATAGACTGTTGGAGTTTAAGCTTCTGGGTTTGCATCAAGGACACTCTGCTTTGAAATGCCTGAGTTCCCCAGACCTGGACACAATACTAGAAAAAGGGAGTGATACCTTTTCCCTTCTCAAATTGTGCAAAGGGTAGCAAAAATCCATTCCATTTATGCATTTGTTTCTGGGTGCTTGGAGCAGCAGACACAATTCTTGCAACCTGTTTTACGTTCTGCAGTTTCTCTAAAATGCTAGTTTTCTGCAGACAAGCTTCCTGATTTATCTATCTCAATTCTCTCTCTTTCTCTTTCTCTCTCTCTCTCCCTTTTAGTAATATTCCTGAACACATCAGCATCCTAATATTGCTGCTGGTGGTGCCACTCCTCTGTTGCATGTCTTTTCATTATCTCAAATCTTCCCTAAAGGTAAAGGTTCCTCTCACACATAATGTGCTCGTCGTTCCCAACACTAGGGGGCGGTGCTGATCTCCATTTCAAAGCCAAAACTGTCCAAAAACATCTCAGTGGCTGGCATGACTAAATTCCCTGATGCAGTGGTTAGACTACAGTACTGCAAGCTACTTCTGTTGATCACCAGCTGCCAGACGTTTGGCAGATCGAATCTCAGTAGGCTCAAGGTTGACTCAGCCTTCCATCCTTCCAAGGTTGGTAAAATGAGGACCCAGATTGTTGGGGGCAAGAGGCTTAATCTCTGTAAACGGATTAGAGAGGAGTGTAAAACATTGTGAAGCGGTATACAGTGATTCCTTGTTTTTCGTGGGGGATGCGTTCCAAGACCACCCATGAAAAACAAATTTCCGTGAAGTAGAGGAAAGATATTTTTTAATGTACAGTGTTCCCTCGATTTTCACGGGGGATGAGTTCTGAGACTGCCCGTGAAAGTCAAATTTCTGCGAAATAGAGATGCGGAAGTAAATACACAATTTTTGGCTATGAACAGTATCACAAGCCTTCCCTTAACACTTTAAACCCCTAAATTATCATTTCCCATTCCCTTAACAATCATTTATTCACCATTATTACTGGTATTCACCATTGAATAAGACACTTGGTGATTCTGATATTTATAAACATAATTATTTATTAACAGAAGAGAAGGATTCAGGGGTAGTGATTTCAGACAGTCTCAAAATGGGTGAGCAGTGTGATCGGGCAGTAGGAAAAGCAAGTAGGATGCTTGGCTGCGTAGCTAGAGGTATAACAAGCAGGAAGAGGGAGATTATGATCCCACTATATAAAGTGCTGGTGAGACCACATTTGGAATACTGTGTTCAGTTCTGGAGACCTCACCTACAAAAAGATATTGACAAAATTGAACGGGTCCAAAGACGGGCTACAAGAATGGTGGAAGGTCTTAAGCATAAAACGTATCAGGAAAGACTTAATGAACTCAATCTGTATAGTATGGAGGACAGAAGGAAAAGGGGGGACATGATTGAAACATTTAAATATATTAAAGGGTTAAATAAGGTCCAGGAGGGAAGTGTTTTTAATAGGAAAGTGAACACAAGAACAAGGGGACACAATCTGAAGTTAGTTGGGGGAAAGATCAAAAGCAACGTGAGAAAATAATATTATACTGAAAGAGTAGTAGATCCTTGGAACAAACTTCCAGCAGACGTGGTTGGTAAATCCACAGTAACTGAATTTAAACATGCCTGGGATAAACATATATCCATCCTAAGATGAAATACAGGAAATAGTATAAGGGCAGACTAGATGGACCATGAGGTCTTTTTCTGCCATCAGTCTTCTATGTTTCTATGTTTCTACCAGGGGACATTTTCCAACCTCATCCAGGTGAGAGATCAAGCAGGCAAGATCAGCTAGCAACCCATTGCCCCAAAGGAGAAGGAGAGCTCGGTAAATGACTTTGACAATTACCTTCTTTCATCTTTTTCAACCCATTTTTAAGGGGCACATTTGCTTATACTAACAGCAAAAGATATCTGAGGTTTCTTCCTCTACCTAAGCCATTAAAAAGGAGAAAAAGAGAGTGGTGGGGGAAAAAAAACCATTTTACTTCCACCTCTTGCATTTGTACACCTTAATTGCCATCGTGCTTTCATGCCGGCTTTCCAACATCTTATCATTTCCAGATGTCAAGAGCATCCTAGTTAGAAGATATTTCCTTTTTAGTCTCCCGCCTCCTCCTCCCTTTCTCCTTCAATATTTATGCCTTTAATTCTACAGCACGGAATTTTTATTTTTTTTTGTTCTGCTGTGCGATGACATATGGATTGCTACTCGTACGATTTTGTATTTCCACATCATTGGCATTTTATGATGGAATAGCTTACAGGCGACCTCCACCCTCTCTGTAATTACTCCCCCAGCCTGCCCCACACTTCCTGGCAAAAGAGGAGATGTCTGAAAAGGAAAGACATTTATTCTCCTCCAGCCTTATTTTATTTTATTTTATTTTATTTTATTTTATTTTATTTATTTTATTTTATTTTATTTTATTTTATTTTATTTTATTTTATTTTTTATTTTATTTTATTTTATTTTATTTTATTTTATTTCATTTCATTTCATTTCATTTCATTTTATTTTATTTTATTTTATTTGTTTGTTTGTTAGATTTGTATGCCGCCCCTCTCCGTAGACTCGGGGCGGCTCACAACAATAATAATAACAATATACAACGTGGAAGAAATAGTCAAAGGGAATATGATTGCTTGGGCAAAGAATATAGGTCACACAATACAATTGGATCAATGGGAAAAAAATATGGCATACCAGTTACAAAATCACAAAATCCACCGCATACAAAGAAAATGCAATAAAAATGTTTTTAAAATGTCTCCGTAGACTCCGGGCGGCTCGCAACATACAATAAAACAATTCATAACAAATCTAATAAATTTAAAAAACATTTTAAAACCCCATTATTAAACCAGACATACACACAGACATACCATACACAAATTGTATAGGCCCCATGCCTGACAAGCAGAGGTGGGTTTTAAGGAGTTTACGGAAGGCAAGGAGGGTGGGGGCAGTTCTGATCTCTGGGGGGAGCTGGTTCAAGAGGGTCAGGACTGCCACAGAGAAGGCTCTTCTCCTGGGTCCCTCCAAACGACATTGTTTAGTTGACGGGACCCGGAGAAGGCCAACTCTGTGGGACCTAACCGGTTGCTGGGATTCGTGCGGCAGAAGGCGGTCCCGGAGATATTCTGGTCCGATGCCATGAAGGGCTTTATAGGTCATAACCAACACTTTGAATTGTGACCGGAAACTGATCGGCAACCAATGAAGACTGCGGAGTGTTGGTGTGACATGGGCATACCTGGGAAGCCCATGATTGCTCTCGCAGCTGCATTCTACACGATCTGAAGTTTCCGAACACTTTTCAAAGGTAGCCCCATGTAGAGAGCATTGCAGTAGTCGAACCTCAAGGTGATGAAGGCATGAGTGACTGTGAGCAGTGAGTCCCGGTCCAGATAGGGCCGCAAGACTTCTGGAGAAGTCTTCAACAGTGCCACAGAAATTAAGTATCAGCGCTGTGGTGGCGCCACGGTCAGAGTACAGAGTTGCAGGCTAACTTTGCTCACTGTCAGGAGTTCAATTCTGACTGGCTGAAGGCTAACTCAACCTGCCATCTTTCCAAAATCTGTAAAATGGGGATCTGGATTGTTGGGGGCAATATGCTGACATTGTAAACCACTCAGAGAGTCTCGTAAAGCACTATGAGGTGATATCCAGGGGTGGGCAGCAGGCAGGACAGGGTGGAACGCAGTTCCACCGGCGGAAATGTAGATGCGTGAAAAGCTCCAGCTGATCGGCGGCTGTCACTTCCTGGATTACTGGTCTGGGGTCAGCTCTCCTAATAACAATAACAATAACAATAATTATTATTTATTACATTTGTATGCCGCCCCTCTCCGCAGACTCGGGGCAGCTCACAACAGTAATAATAACAATATACAATGTAACAAATCTAATATTAAAAGAAAATACAGTGACACCTCATCTTACAAACATCTCGTCATACAAACTTTTCAAGATACAAACCCGGGGTTTAAGATTTTTTTGCCTCTTTTTACAAACTATTTTCACCTTACAAACCCACCACCGCCTCCGGGCTTCCATTGCCAGCGAAGCACCCATTTTTGTGCTGCTGTGATTCCCCTTAGGCTCCCCTCCATGGAAACCCCACCTCTGGACTTCTGTGTTTTTGTGATGCTGCAGGGAAATACCAGCAGGGAAATACCAGCAGTGCAAAAACAGGTGCTTCGCTGGCAATGGAAGTCAGGAGGTGGGTTTTCCCAGCGAGGGGAGCGTCAGTGAAATCGCAGCATTGCAAAAACACAGAGGTCCAGAGGTGGAGTTTCGAGGACTTCGGTGTTTTTGGGATGCTGTGATTTCAGTGATGCTCCCCTCGCTGGGAAACCCCACCTCCAGAATTCCTTTGCCAGCGAAGCGCGTGTTTTTGCGCTGCTGGGATTCCCCTGCTGGGATTCCCCTGCAGCATCACAAAAACACAGAAGTCCGGAGGGGAGCCTCAGGGGAATCCCAGCAACGCAAAAACGGGCGCTTCGGCAGGCAAAAGGGGTGAATTTTGGGCTTGCACGGATTAATCGCTTTTCCATTGATTCCTATGGGAAACATTGTTTCGTCTTACAAACTTTTCACCTTAAGAACCTCATCCCGGAACCAATTAAGTTTGTAAGACAAGGTATCACTGTATATTTTTTAAAAAACCATCATTTAAAAAACATACAACACAAGCATTCTATAGAATAGAAGATGTATATAAGTCTAAACACTACTGCTGTTGCTATCATGGAACTTCAGGAGAAGATGCCATCCAATACAGCTGTATCAGTAGAAGCTTCAGCCAATATATGAATGAAAAACTAATTAGTGCCTGGCTCGTACAGCATATCAAAGTTTATTTTGTTTCAATCCTTGTTTGTTGAACAAACTCGGCTGCCCTGGTTTGGACATAATGCTGAGCCATAAATCACATTTTCTAAAACACCATAGCTGGCTTTTCTTAATATACTAATCAAAACCAACCAACCCATGTTCTGCCTTGGTGCCAGGACCTTCAAACGATTTTAAACTGGAAGATTCAATCAAAAAGTGTCAGGCAAAACAGCAGACTGAAGATATACCCAACACATTCTAAATCAAGATAGATTTGATTATTTACTAACTCAGCACTGGATATAAAATTAGTTCTTAACAGTTTTTTTCTTGTACGTCCTCCCCATCACCATAGTAACTCCAGCATCACACAGGCCTTAATAAACTGGCCTTCAGATCAGCTTCATGAAGCACCTAACAAGGAGGAGACGAAGGTCGGGACTCTTAAATATAAAGATACACCTGTGATCTGATAAGAACCCTCGAGACCTTGGGCAGCCGCTTTGACCCTTTTAGATATAGAATACCAATGCCTAGGTTTATTTTACTCTCTGGAGTCTTCCCGGTGAATGCTATTCCAGTTCAGTTTACAAATAGATAATAGAATAATAGAATTGTTAATAATAGAAAATAATAGAAATAGCCAAGTGTGATTGGACACACAAGGAATTTGTTTTTGGTGCAGATGCTTTCAGCGTATAAATATATATATATATATGATGGTCCCGCCTACCAGATACCTCCCGCTTACCAGACATCTGGAAACCAGCCCTCAAACCTATCCCAGCCATAGAAACTGAAACCAGACTCAGAACACACATTGCAAAACAATCAAGTAGCCTGCAAGCTCCAACTACTCAGGATATCACGCCTAATCTACAACCATTAACTAATCAGCATACCTCAGCTACATCAACGACCCCAGGTGCTACCCCACTGACTCACCAGGAAGTTTCTACACAGCAGGCAATTGCTGAGCCATCAAACCACACCCAGCCACCAGTATTTATAGAAGGAAGGCAGCTCAGGTCTCGCTGTGTTCGCCCTAGAACAAGGACAGAAACACCAGCCTGAAGATGACGAGTGGGACCTGGTCGAAACGTCGCCAGAAATTTCCAAATCCTACACGGGAAGAAAACTGAATATACCAAGACCATCATACCTGTACTCATGAAAATCTACGAATATATATATGTATATACTGCTCAAAAAAAGTAAAGGGAACACTCAAATAACAAACCCTAGATCTGAATGAATGAAATATTCTCATTGAATACTTTGTTCTGTACAAAGTTGAATGTGCACAACAGCCTGTGAAATTGATTGTCAATCAATGTTGCTTCCTAAGTGGACAGTTTGATTTCACAGAAGTTTGATATTCTGTTGTTTAAGTGTTCCCTTAATTTTTTATTTTTTGCACAGTGTACATTTCTCAAGAATCATGAGGTACAACACAATGATTGGCCTAGAAGTCAAATAAGCAATCAATGTTAACAAAAATCTTAAGGATACAAGCAACAAGTTACAGTCATACAGTCATAAGTGGGAGGAAATGGGTGATAGTGATGATGAGAAAATACTACTAGTAATAGTAGTGCAGGCTTAGTAAATAATTTGACAGTGTTGAGGGAATTATTTGTTTAGCAGAGTAAAGGTGGAGAAATAGGTCTGAAAAAAAAATGTGCAGACAAAGTGAAAGCAAAAAAGAATACGTTGCTCATCCATCATGTTCAAAGAGGATCTTGACATCTAACAGGTTGTGGGCTGTCCACGATGTGTCCGCAGATGGTTGGTAGACGGGCACAAAATGTTCTGCCACATATTGGGCAGATGTGTGTGACAGAGTTGGGTTCTAACATACCTCACTGCTGGTTTACTTCCTCTCACATCTCGTGGGCACATGCACGCAGTGCCAAAAAATTAAACAAATCTCCCCATAAAAAAAGCTGGAAACAAGATGGTGATGCATGCGTAGCGTTGGAAACTCAGCTTCTGCGCAGGGGGGAAAAGAAAAGGAAAAAAAAGTCCCCAAAAAGATGGTGGTATCCATGGACTGGCACCAATAGAACCATGGTCGTGACAGTTCAGGCAAACCAGGAGCAACCCACCTCTGATGTGTGGGCAGCGTTGTGTACAGTACAGTGGTATCTCTACCTGTGAACGCCTCTACTTACGAACTTTTCTAGATACGAACTGAGTGTTCAAGATTTTTTTTGCCTCTTCCCATGAACCATTTTCCACTTATGAACCCGAGCCTCCGAAATTTGTAACCGGAAAAGACAGGGAGAAGCCTCCATGGGGCCTCTCTAGGATGGGAGGAAACAGGGCTGGAAAAGGTGGGAAGAAGCCTCTGTGGGGCCTTTCTAGGAATCTCCTGGGAGAAAACAGGGCCGGAAAAGGCAAGGAGAAGCTGTGGGGCCTCTCTGGGAGTAAACAGGGCTGGAAAAAGCAGGGAGAAGCCTCCGTGGGGCCTCTCTAGGAATCTCCTGGGAGAAAACAGGGCTGGAAAAGGTGGGGAGAAGCCTCTGTGGGGCCTTTCTAGGAATCTCCTGGGAGAAAACAGGGCCGGAAAAGGCAGGGAGAAGCCTCCGTGGGGCCTCTCTAGGAATCTCCTGGGAGGAAACAGGGCTGGAAAACGTGGGGAGAAGTCTCTGTGGAGCCTTTCTAGGAATCTCCTGGGAGAAAACAGGGCCGGAAAAGGCAGGGAGAAGCCTCCGTGGGGCCTCTCTAGGAATCTCCTGGAAGGAAACACGGCCTCCACCCTCCGTGTGGTTTCCCCAATCACACACATTATTTGCTTTTACATTGATTCATATCTTTATCAAAAGCCAAGTTCTAACTGGACCCACTTCCAGTCCCTTAATACAACATATGAACCCAACCAATAAGCAGACAGAGGTCTAAAGCCAGATGAAGGGAGCAAGTTAAGGTCAACAAGATCAGGAAGGATACAAATAGAATAAATTATTGGTTAGAATTTACCAGTGTGGCAAGTCATTGTTTAACTAATTACTTTAAACTATAATAATAGGGCCATAACCCTACTAACCCTTAAACCACAGTTCATAAACTTCATTGACATTGGTGGATGCAACACACTAAGCCCAGAGTAGTAAATCATTTGAACACTTAAGATAAATCATATTTGGAAGACCCAGGGGTAGGAAAAAGACCCAGAAGTTGGTATAGTCCAGGGGTCTGCAACCAGTGGCTCTGGAGCTGCATGTGGCTCTTTAATTACTCTGCTGAAGCTCCTTGTCACTCAAAATATGCATCGCAACCACCAATGGGCGACACCCACTGGAGTGTAATTTATTGAGCTTTTCCACCCTTTCTTTCCCGGAGTTCAAAATGTTTTTGTTGCATGCAGAAATTTAAAAAAAATGTGTTTTCTCTGTAGCAGGTCATCGATTTCATAAATGCAACACACTATAGTTGTTTTATACATAGCATAAAGATAACAAAAAAAAGATATATGCAACGTTATCTTCATTTTAGACGTCAAAAAGGTTTTGTGTCTGCAAGCAAAGGGCGGTCCTTTCACGTAAAAATAAATATGTTTATTTTTACGTGAAAGGACCACCCTTTGCTTGCAGCGCCGCTGCAGTGGTTTTTTTCGTAAAAATAACAATGTTTATTTTTATGTGAAGACCTCCCTTTGAAGGAGCTGGGGGAATCCCTCCCACAAAGAGATTCTGGGGCTGGAGCTTTGACGTGACCGGCAGGTTGCTAAGAATGCCAAGGTGATCACTTCCTGGATTCCATGGAATCCAGGAAGTGATCACCTTGGCGTCCTTAGCAACCTGTTGGTGACGTCAAAGCTCCGAACGCCGATCACGACCCCGAACTTTGCCTGAACTTTGGAAAAATTTTGGGTTCGTGTTCAGCATACCAAACACCGCAAAATTCGGTACAGACCCGAATTGTGCGAGTTCAGTTCGCCCATCACTAATAGAAAGGGTTTTTAGAATACACGAGAAGGGGGAGTAAGCACAACGGCCTAATTGTGTTTGTAAGAATAAGATGAAATTATTGTAATAAGGTTAAAGGACATCAATGTGAAATTCAATTAGATGAAAATTTGGATATCCGGCTGACAAAATTAGAGGTCAAGGGTTGGGAGTATGATTGATATTGAAAATAATGTAATTTGGAACTATTAGACTTTTGGGGGGTAATTATATTTGATTTACTAACTAAATATTGTTTTTATTGTAATTTGACTATTTTGAAAAAGTTTGCATGGTGGGAAAAAATTACTTCATAAAAAATCATGATCTCTTGGTTTTGATACAACAGTTGGCTATCAAAGGAAGATCAAAGCTTCTATCTCCTTCTAATCATTGACTGCAAAGTATCTGTTCTGTCGGGCTCTCTGATAGGAGCCTCCCGAAAATTCAAGGATACAAATTTCAGAAACACACACGTTTGAAAATTCAAAACAATGTTCTTTATCACAAAAGTCAAAATAAACTAAGCACTCTTTTTGTATTGCAAAGAGCACTCTTCCCAAAACAACCAGGTAGTCTGTACAATTTCCCTTAAGCCATCATTAAGTACTTAGCCAGCAGCCGTGGAGAAACTTCACACCCCTTCTTCTTCCAACGAAGGGAGACACACACACACACACACACTGCTTTGGTTTCAAAGGCATGAAAAGCAACAAAGTCCAGCACACAAGATTCCTGGTGATACTGCAGCAGATATTCTTCCACAATGGCCAAACCCACACGCTGCTATTTATAGCAGCAGCCCTAATTACTGGAGCCCCACCCAAACACAGGTGGCCTCCCTTATTTCCTGTAATATGTTCTTACTTGGTCTCTTCTACGCATAATTCTGCGCTTGCGTGGGTCAAAAATGTCATCATCTGAAGCTATAGAAGATAAGGAAGATTGGCTGCCTTGGGTGTGTGCCAAGCCCTCCTCTGCCGAGTCACTCCCACCTTCTTCTTCGTCCGAGGAAACTAAACTCTGATCTAATTCTGTCGGCAATAACACAGGCCTGTGACATGTTGAATTTTCCCCTGCCTCCACCTCCCCATTCCCTGGGGCAGGAGCTGGGCCAGAGCCAACCACAACAGTATCTATTCCATAAGGCAAGTCCACATTTGAAAGCTAGTAGAGAGGGCAATGATGGTTAACACTTCCAAATGCCCCACACACACTATACATTGCAAGGTCTTTCTACATTCTTCTTTCACACAAAAGGAGGTAGTATTCTTCAAACAAACAAACAGACAAACACAGGCTCGGTTTGCCAACTTTCCACCAGCTCCTAATGTCCTGCTTTGTTTGCAGACATTAGCAAGTGACAACACTATAAAAGCTCCACCTGAGAATTTCTGCAAATGCTCCCCTTTAATGCCATCTTTTTGTGTAAGTTGGCCAGCTTACCATGAGCAAACGAGGTTGATGTCTTCTCCTTCCTTCCTTCTCCTTTTTCATTTCTTTCCCTTTGCTCAGGAGATGAGTTCCTTTTGCATTGGACTATTAATGCTGCTCAGTTCGAGAAAACTCCCTAATCTTATGTTCCCGGGTCTATTTGACCCGGACTGCAAATTGATCATTTTAGGTACTTATATTTGGTCTTTTCGAAAGCTTTTTTCACCTGGAAACAAGTTTGAACATTTCTGCACACAATGGAATGAAAATTGAACTGAAAAAAAAATAATCCTTATTGGTTTATTTTGCACATAAATGTGCTTCCCTCCCCCCGTGTTTTTGCAAGCAAAACTATCCATAAATTGAAACATATTTCACAAAAATGGGGGGGGGCACGCATTCTATCAGCAAAATAAACCAATAAGAATTACTTTTTTTCATTTCAATTTTCATATCATTGTGTGCAGAAATGTTCGGACTACTTTCAAAGTGAAAAAAGTATTCAAATTGACCAAACATAAGCACTTCAAATGAAGAGTTTTCGGTCCGGGTCAGGGTGACCCGGGGACACAAGAAGTGTGACTTTTTGTTTTTCAGCAAGAAAGAAACCCCCCACCCCCCAAAAAAATTCTCATAGAGAGAACCCCTGAAATGATGAAAAGTCATGAAATTTCAAGTTTCAGATATGCAGGGAAATTTTTTTACAGGGACTCAAACTTGGCTTCGGGTCACATACGACCCGAACAGAACAGCAGGGTTAAAACGTATCAGCGCTGCTCACTCCATTGCCAATTTGATCTCCTTGCTGCTTTTTGTTCAAGTAATTAACCCATTCTACAGGGTCTAGATTAATGTTTTTTGGCAAGGCCGTGCAGGAAGATAAGTGATATCATATCTCTGAAACACGCAGGGTTAATTTTTAGGTGTCCTGGATAGCTACAGCATCTCTGAGCCAAGGGAAGACTTGTTATTACATGAAAGTGGCGTTGAGGGAGAGTCTAGAACTCCATAACATAATGAAAAATACTATGAATCAAAGCAATTTGTTACGAAAAGACCTGCCATGGGCAAAGAGGTAAAATTCAAATACTTCATGATCCTGATTTACACAATGCAGTGATGCATAATGGGGTTTGTTTCATTGTGGCTTCAGGCATCAGAATCCAACCATTATATTCTGGAATTCAGCCATTTGTAGTTTTTCCTATAAACCATGGTTAATTATGTTTTTGGCTTGTGTGTTTCCAGGAATATAGTGGCATTTTTTATTCTTATCTGAATTTTAGATTATGCAGATGGGTCTTATAAATATCCTGTTCTAAAACATGGTGGAAAAGAGACATAGTACTATACTATAGCTACTGTTCTGTCGGGCTCTCTGGTAGAATCCTCCCAAAAATTCACAGCTACAAATTTCAGACACACACACGTTTGAAAATTCAAAACAATGTTCTTTATAATGAAAATTCACTTAAACTAAGCCCTCTTTTGGTATAGCCAAGAGCACTCGTCTCCAAACAAACTGGTAATTTGTACAAGTCCCTTATCGGTTCTGAGATACTTAGTTTGCAGCTATGAGGCAATTCACAGTCCTTCTTCTTTCACAAAGTGAAACACACTTTGCTCTGGTTTAGTTTCAAAGCGGGGAAAAATCAGCACACAAAAAGTCAAAGTCAGTAAAGCAGTCACGAAACACAACGATCAGATAATCCTCCACAATGGCCAAACCCACAGGCTGCTATTGATAGCAGCCTCACTAATTACCACAGCCCCACCCAACCACAGGTGGCCTCATTTTCTTTGATAATAATCTCTCAGTTGTTGTTGCCTATGCACCACTCTGCACATGTGTGGCTGTATCATTAACTCTTGTTCTGAATCCAAGCAGGAGCTAGATAATTGATCTCCTTCTGAGCTGTCTGCCACACTCTCCTCCTCCCTGTCACTCATGTCTTCTTGGTCAGAGGAGCCTTCATCAGCAGATTCCACCGGGGGGCAAAACAGGCCTGCAGCATGTGGCTGTCTCCCCCACATCCACAGTCCTTGGGGCAGGATCAGGGCCAGAGCTAACCACAACAGCTACAATAAGATACTAGCCTTGGATTAGCCTTGTAATGCTAGATACTATTACATACTCATAGCTCATGGGCTATGAGTATGTAATTCACTTGGTTTGTGCCGACATTAAGCTCCTAATAAATAACTGGATTTCTTTTGAAGCTTGACTTGATGCTCCTGCTTTTATTAGGTTGGAACCCGGGCAATGAATTTTGGAGTGTGTAAGCCAGGCCAGATTTGTTCCAGGTAGCTTCTTGCAATTGCCATCTCTTAGTTTTACTCTGGAGCCTTCGTACAAGCTGTTGCTTTCAGTTATGGTAATGTGCTGGTCAGAATGTTGCGACGAGTTTCTGGAATACTTTTGCAGCCATAACCTGAATTAGAAGAGTGCTGTGTCTGCTAAGGGAGAAGAAATGACATTGTATGTTATTCTGAGGTTTCTGCAGAAACATCGGAACATAAACACAACACGCATAAAGAAAACAGACATTTTGCACAGACTGATGGCGGAATGCGATTATAAAAACTAAAACTACACAGAAGCGCCCTTTGCAACAAATAATATGGTGTCAAGGAAATGCAATCTGTCTGCTTCCAGAGCCTGCCAAATTTTGCTTCCCATGTCCCATTGTCCCAATCGAAAGTCTGTTCCATTTTGTTTCCTGTGAAAATTTTTTTAAAAATAATTTCATCCCTTTCTCTCTTCTGTTAACATTCAGAAAAACGTCCCCAAAGGTCCAGTTTAAGCATTAGTAAAATTAGCTGGAAAATGTAGACCTCTATACCTCACTGCCAGTTCCTGACTACATCAAACCTAAGCCTTCTCCTTGGAGAATTCTGGCCAAGTTTAAAGATACTGTATGTCAGGCGTCCCCAAACTTGGCAACTCTAAGACTTGTGGACTTCAACTCCCAGAACTCCAGCTGACTGGAGAATCCTGGGAGTTGAAGTCCACAAGTCTTAAAGTTGCCAAGTTTGAAGACCTGTGTTGTACGTGACCTTTAGTAACTCTCTAGACTCAGTGCTCATTCTTAATTTTTTCCAATTTAAGTCTTGGAATCTGCAAATCCATCTGGGCCACACCAATATTTTGAATGAATGTATGAATGAATGAATGAATGAATGAATGAATGAATGAGTGAATGAGTGAGTGAGTGAGTGAGTGAGTGAGTGAGTGAATGAGTGAATGAATGAATGAATGAATGAGTGAGTGAGTGAGTGAATGAGTGAATGAGTGAATGAGTGAATGAATGATTGAATGATTGAATGAGTGAGTGAGTGAGTGAATGAATGAATGAATGAATGAGTGAGTGAGTGAGTGAGTGAATGAGTGAATGAATGATTGAATGAGTGAGTGAATGAGTGAATGAATGAATGAATGAGTGAGTGAGTGAGTGAGTGAATGAATGATTGAATGATTGAATGAGTGAGTGAGTGAATGAATGAATGAATGAGTGAGTAAGTGAATGAGTGAATGAATGATTGAATGAGTGAGTGAGTGAGTGAATGAGTGAATGAATGAATGAATGAGTGAGTGAGTGAGTGAGTGAATGAATGATTGAATGATTGAATGATTGAATGAGTGAGTGAGTGAGTGAGTGAATGAATGAATGAATGAGTGAGTGAATGAATGATTGAATGATTGAGTGAGTGAGTGAGTGAATGAGTGAGTGAGTGAGTGAATGAGTGAATGAATGAATGAATGAATGTTATCTCTAGGTAGATACACTTTTGTGTTTGAGAGTCTAATATCAGAGTTGATGTCCTGTTTCGTACTCTTTGAAAGGATAAACGAGAAGAAGACTGTGTCATCAACTTTGAAAAATTAACTTTAAAAAATAGTAAATTGGAGCACTTTAGATACCTGCATTAGTTAAGACTAAGATGTGAAATTCTATTTATAAACAAAACAGTGACATCAGCAAGCTTTTCAATTCCCAAGCACACCAATGCAAAGCAAGATTTGTTCTCATCCTCATGAACTGCTTTGCAATTTGAGATTTCATAAATATTTTGTACCTGTGTTCTCATTGGACTGTTATACATCCCTAATATGCTCTGTGTACTACTAATATTTATTTATAGTTGCGGTTTCAGAGCAATGGAAAAAGGAGCACAGTTTTCCCACAGAAGGATGAATACAGTCACCCTCCCCATTTGTAGAGAATCGTCTCAAGATTAATGGCAAATAACCAGCTTTCCAAAGCAGAATGTACTTCTTTTCTTTCTTAAGCAAGCTTTCAGATAGATGTAACACTGATTTTTTTTTCACAAGCCATGAAATAAACATAAAGAAATGAATTTCGAAAGTTTCTGACCCATCCCTCCTGGAGACTTCGCCATGACAGTGACAAGATTGTTTGTTTGTGTTTAAACTTTCCTTTCAAAATGAACTATTCTATCTGCAAAGCTTAGAACTACGTCGCCTAAAACGCAATCTAAGTATTGCCCACAAGATCATATGCTGCAACATTCTACCTGTCAATGACTATTTCAGCTTCAATCGCAACAACACAAGAGCACACAACAGATTCAAACTTAACACTAACCGCTCCAAACTTGACTGTAAAAAATATGACTTTAGCATCTGAGTTGTCGAAGCGTGGAACTCATTACCTAACCACCAACATTTTCCCCTTAGACTATCCACGATTGACCTCTCCAGGTTCCTTAGAGGTCAGTAAGGGGCGTGCATAAGTGCACCAGTGTGCCTTCCGTCCCCTGTCCAATTGTCTCTCCTTATCTCATTTATCTTTTCTACCTTTCAAATATGTTCACCTATACTTTTATATCTTTTCTTCTATTCTTTTCTTTACTTATATTATTACATATCTTTCTCTTCAATGTGTATTATGTATTGGACAAAATAAATAAATGAATAAATAAATAAATAAATAAAATTAAATAAAATAGATGGTCTTCTTTACATAAGAGATGAGGAGGAGGAAGAGGAAGAAAAAGAAAAAGATAGACAATGTTTAGAGTAGGCTAAGAGGAAACAGAAACAATGAGCCAAGGTAATATAGAATATAATGGGTTTTTGAGGACTTAAAATGACTACCTGTCAGAGGAGACTTTCCCAAATATGTTTGATAAACTGTTTTCTGATAGCTACATAAATAGCTTTTGAGCCAGCTCCACATCCTCCAGAAGAACAAAGCAGATCCTTACTTCTGTTTTAGTGCTTTGGATGTCGAGGGAGACACAAACTTCTGCTTACTGAACTGCTAGAGGTCTCAACCATTGTTATTTGATGTCATGGTAGAGCGTCTTTGATGTTGTTTCTCTGTCTTCTTCTATGTTTGCATCGCATCCTTTGACCTTCTCCTCTTTTTTGTATATGCCTTCTACAGAATGGAATCCCAAGATATTCTTTCCAGGTGAGCAAACCTCTTTCTTTGCTGTTTTTTTTTTGTAGTTTAACAGTGGTTCTATGGCAATTGTCTATCGAGATTCTACATCATCCAGGTCAAATGTGGTATTCGGTCAGTTCTGACCATTTCTAAAAAACTGGTAGTGGAAATTTTGAGTAGATAGAGAACTGGTATATCCCACCTCTGACTGGCCCCACCCCCATCTATTCTCTGCCTCCCAATTCCAGTTAATTGGGAGGAAATGGAGATTTTGCAGTAACCTTCCCCTTACACGCCCACCAAGCCACGCCCACCAAGCCATGCCACACCCACCAAGCCACGCCCACAGAACTGGTAGTAAAAAAAATGACTGATCCCGATCACGGTTGTCTCAAAGGTGATTTTTTTTAAAAAAAAAAGAATTTTTATTAAATATTTACATTAAAAAATGCCATATAAAACCAAGTACAAGACACACCTTACAAAACACATAAACATATAATCTTTCCTATTTACAACTATATATCAAATCTTAAACGTTCGGTGATTTACACGAACTTCAACCATCCTGTGGACCTTATTTATTACAGCCTACTTGTATCAGCCTAGTAATATATACTTTAATACAATGTACATTTTGTTTTCTATTCCTTTGTCTATACTATTTTATGTAATTATAAATCATCATAAGTATTTGACAACGATTTATCTATATACATTTTGGTCTGGATAAAGGATTTATAAGATTACTTGTGTATATCTGTGTTTTTCTTTCGAATTGTGTGAGTACCTATGATTTATAAGTTTGAGGATTTTATATATTTTTTCTGGTTCAACCAATCATATCACCTGCTCCACGTCTGATAGAATTCTGTATTATCTCTTTCCTGGAGTTTTAGAGTCATCTTATTCATTTCCGCTATCTCATTAATTTTTGTTAGTAGGTTTAATGTTGATGGAATGGTTTCTAATTTTCAACTTTGGGCAAAGGTGATTTTTCAAAGAGGCAACTGAATTTTCTGGTTCTTCTTTGAAGACATTTCACTTGTCATCCAAGAAGCTTCTTCAACTCTGACTGGATGTTGGGGGAATGGAAGGATTTGAACTCCTTGCAAACAGCTGGTCACTTGCATCCATTAGGGAGTTGTTGAGGCAACTTCGAGGTTTATCTGTGTCATCTGTGCCGATGTCTTAGAAGAACTTGAACGATTAAAGACTGATTTGTTTAACCAATCCCTGTTAACAGGAGAAGTTCCTGAGGATTGGAGAATGGCCAGTGTTGTGCCTATCCACAAGAAGGGCAGTAGAGAAGAAGCTGGTAACTACAGGCCAGTTAGCTTGACATCAGTGGTAGTTAAAATGATGGAGACTCTACTCAAAAAGAGGATAAATCAGCACCTAAAAACAATAACTTATTGGACCCAAATCAGCGTGGCTTTACTGAAGGCAAATCATGTCAGACTAATCTAATTGATTTCTTTGACTATGTCACAAAGGTGTTGGATGAAGGTGGTGCTGTGGATATTGCCTACCTGGACTTCAGCAAAGCCTTTGATACGGTTCCACATAAAGAGCTGATAGATAAATTAGTGAAGATTGGACTTAATCCCTGGATAGTTCAATGGATTTGCAGCTGGCTGAAGCGTAGACATCAGAGAGTTATTGTTAATGGTGAGTATTCTGAGCAGAGACAGGTAACAAGCAGTGTGCCACAAGGGTCTGTTCTGGGTCCTATTCTTGTTAATATGTTTGTGAGTGACATAGGGGAAGGTTTGGAAGGGAAGGTTTGCCTATTTGCTGATGACTCTAAAGTGTGCAATAGGGTTGATATTCCTGGAGGTGTCTGTAATATGATGATTTAGCTTTACTAGATAAATGGTCAAAGCAATGGAAACTGCAGTTTAATGTTTCCAAATGTAAAATAATGCACTTGGGGAAAAGGAATCCTCAATCTGAGTATTGTATTGGCAGTTCTGTGTTAGCAAATACTTCAGAAGAAAAGGATTTAGGGGTAGTGATTTCTGACAGTCTCAAAATGGGTGAACAGTGCAGTCAGGCGGTAGGGAAAGCAAGTAGGATGCTTGGCTGCATAGCTAGAGGTATAACAAGCAGGAAAAGGGAGATTATGATCCCGCTATATAGAATGCTGGTGAGACCACATTTGGAATACTGTGTTCAGTTCTGGAGACCTCACCTACAAAAAGATATTGACAAAATTGAACGGGTCCAAAGACGGGCTACAAGAATGGTGGAAGGTCTTAAGCATAAAACGTATCAGGAAAGACTTAATAAACTCAATCTGTATAGTCTGGAGGACAGAAGGAAAAGGGAGGACATGATCGAAACATTTAAATATATTAAAGGGTTAAATAAGGTCCAGGAGGGAAGTGTTTTTAATAGGAAAGTGAACACAAGAACAAGGGGACACAATCTGAAGTTAGTTGGGGGAAAGATCAAAAGCAACATGAGAAAATATTATTTTACTGAAAGAGTAGTAGATCCTTGGAACAAACTTCCAGCAGACGTGGTAGATAAATCCACACTAACTGAATTTAAACATGCCTGGGATAAACACATATCCATCCTAAGATAAAATACAGAAAATAGTATAAGGGCAGACTAGATGGACCAGGAGGTCTTTTTCTGCCGTCAGACTTCTATGTTTCTATGTTTCTATCTTGTTCAACTCTCAGGTGCTTTGGAGAATAGATTGACTCCTTTTTCTTTGTGGCAGTCCCTGAGATATTGGAAGACTGCTATCATGTCCAGTAATGGGCATCCAATTTTTTTACTAACACACTGTGGGTATGGCTTATTTTGTGGGTGTGGCTTGATGGTCATGTGAGTGGGTAGGAGTGGCTTCCCTGCCATGTGACCAGGTGGGAGCGGCTTGAACGATCATCATCATTCAAGTGAACTGTGAAGTCCTTGACTTACAACCTCACCAGTGTCACTCCCTGGGGTGACAATTTGCTTCGTGTTTCTCACGCTCTCCTTCTTGGGTCGCCCCTGCCTCAGAATGGGAAGGTAGGCGAACGGGTGCCAATCAGCTCTTGAGAAAAGAGGCGGGAGGAAAAGGGCCCCCTGCAACTCCTGCCAGTGGTGGTCTCCCTGCTACTTTCTGAGAAGGAGGATGGGAGGGGGAGGGATTTAAAAATATCGAAAAGTCGAGGGTCAGTTACAAGGTTATTATTGTCGCACAATGCCTTTTCATCTCAGCTGCAGGGAGAGTGAGAGCTTTGCGAGGGGAAGAAGACTGCAGCCCAGACTGCTTTGGTGCGGTTCGGCTCGACTCTCCTTTTTTCCCCCTGCTGCTGCTGCTGTGCACTCCTTGCTTTTTTCCTCTTTCCTCCTTCCCGGCCTCGGGAGGTGGCCACGTGAGGTTGGAGGGGAGCCGGGCAGGAGCGAGGGAAGCTCGTCCGAGGCCAGGAAGGAAGAAAGAGGAAAAAAGCAAGGAGCGCAGACACAGCAACAGCAGCAGGGGAAAAAAGGAGACCAGTAATCCTGGAATTGACTGCCACCGGTCATCTGCAGCTAGGCACACAGCTTCATTTCCGCTGGTGGAAATGCGTTCCACCCCGTCCTGCCTGCTGCCCACCGCTGATCATGTCTCCCCTGGTCCTTATTTTCATTAAACTAGCCATGCCCAGTTCCTGCAACCGTTTTTCACATGTTTTAGCCTCCAGTCCCCTAATAATCTTTGTTGCTCTTCTCTGCACTCTTTCTGGAGTCTCAACATCCTTTTTGCATCGTGGTGACCAAAACCGAATGCAGTATTCCAAGTGCGGCCTTACCAAGGCTTATAAAGTGGTATTAACCCTTCACGTGATCTTGATTCTATCCCTCTGTTAATGTGGCCTAGAACTGTGTTGGCTTTTTAAAAATAAAATAATAATATTTATTGTTTTAAATATGGCAAGGGATGTTTAAGGAAATCCATCAGAGATAACATCACATACATTATTAACAGACGTTACTGTATTACTGCCCTGTGTTTTGGGTTAGGAAACTTTGTCGGAGTCAGCCCAGAATCTGGAGAGCTAAAGGGAAGGTTTGAGGAATGCAGGGATTTTAAAAATAATATTTTAGAACTCAGTGGCATAGGAGGAAAAAATGACATTTTGTGAAGAGCTGCATAAAAACAGCATATTAAAGAAATTTATGGTCTGTACAACAGCAATTACCATGTTCCAGGGCTTACACTTTTTCATGATTCACTGGAAATCCTCTGCAGAAAGGACTCATTTGCAAGTTTATGACAGTGACCAAGAAAATACTTCCACCTTACACCCGCATAATTATCCTGGATTCAAGTTGCGGTGCTTGAGTGACTGAACTGAATTTCTAGGAAGGCCTTCTTCTGTCTGATCATTTTTCACACTTAGGACCATTGCATCAAAATTCAGATGCTTGGCAACTGACCCATATTTATGAATGTTGCAGTATCCACCAGGATTCAGGCCCCGGCTACAGCATGAAAATTGCTTTGGTCGCACTGATGGATGGTCTCTGGTGGGCCCGGGACTTTTAGGAAAAATGGGGTTTTAGAATTTTTCGAACTTTTTAAATATTAGATAAGAACATAAGAAGAGCCATGCTGTATCTGGACAAAGCCCATCAAGGCCAGCATTCTGTGTCACACAGTGGCCCACAGTGGTACATGGGGATCTTGACCAGAAGGAAAAGGCAAAACCCTCCCTTTCCCCTGACCCCCAACAAATGGTACTCAAGGGGATCCTGCCTGCCTCAACCAACATAGAGGCGGCACTTGGACATCCATTTCAATAACCACCGATACACTTGGCATCCCTGAATCTGTCTAATCCTGCCTTGAAGCTATCCAGGCTGACAGCTGTCATGACCTCTTCTGGAAGTGAATTCCATAAACCAACGACCCTCTGGGTGAAGAAATATGTCCCTTGATTTGTCCTCACTTTCTTACCTATGAGCTTTAGGGAGGGCCCCCTTGTCCTAGTATTGTGTGACAGAGAAAATAATTTTTTCTCTATCCACCTTTTCTATCCCATGCATGATTTTATACACTTCGATCAAGTCACCTCTTAAACACTGTCTTTCAAGGCTGAAGAGACCAAGGCGTTGCAACCTGGTTTCATAAGGGAGGGGATCCATTTCCTTGATCATTCTTGTTGCTCTTTTTTGCACCTTTCCCAGGTCCACTATATCCTTCTTGTGGTGCAGTGACCAGATTTCTCACACGTTTTGTAATTTGTATTTATTCTGTTGTAAGCTGCCCTGAGTCAGTTGAGAAAGGCGGCATAGAAATCAAATCAAATAAAACAAACAAATAAATAAAAATAGAAACATAGAAGACTGACGGCAGAAAAAGACCTCATGGTCCATCTAGTCTGCCCTTATACTATTTTCTGTATTTTATCTTAGGATGGATATATGTTTATCCCAGGCATGTTTAAATTCAGTTACTGTGGATTTATTTACCACGTCTGTTGGAAGTTTGTTCCATGGATCTACTACTCTTTCAGTAAAATAATATTTTCTCATGTTGCTTTTGATCTTGAGGTTTTTAAAATACTTTTAAACTGTAATTTAGATTTGTTGTAAATTGTTTCACTTTGTTGTGAGCCGCCCCGAGTCTGCGGAGAGGGGCGGCATACAAATCTAAATAATAAATAAAATAAATAAATAAATCTTTCCCCCAACTAATTTCAGATTGTGTCCCCTTGTTCTTGTGTTCACTTTCCTATTAAAAACACTTCCCTCCTGGACTTTATTTAACCCTTTCACATATTTAAATGTTTCGATCATGTCCCCCCTTTTCCTTCTCTCCTCCAGACTATAGAGATTGAGTTCATGAAGTCTTTCCTGATACGTTTTATGCTTAAGACCTTCCACCAGTCTTGTAGCCCGTCTTTGGACCCGTTCAATTTTGTCAATATTTTAATAAAGCAAATTTTTAATAAAGCAAATTTAAAAGAGGCCTGCTCTGCCTCCTATTCTTCTTAGCAGTAACGTTTGACATTCATCAGTGCTCGGGGTGTGGGGTGGGTTTTAAACACATACACACACACAAATGGAGAAGGCCACATCTTTGAAAGAACTGCCAGAATCTTGATGTGCGGCTGGCAGAGCTATCAAATGCATCGTGCGAAGGACTTTTAGTCAATTGGGAAGCAGAGATGCTGCCAAGAATGGCAGCCCGCAGGTAACACAACCTAGCAAAGACCAGAAATAAGTGATTTTCCTAGCAACTTGATAACAGGTTCTGAGAGTAATCATTCCGTTGCCTGTCAGCCTCTGCATACATTTCTTCAGGGCTTTGGTTATGTTCCACATCTGCCGCTGCTTGCTGGGCATCTGGATTTGAAAGCTGAGCATTAAAGCCTGTTTTTTTATCTGCCTTAAACGTAGTTGGTTGTGAGTAAAGGATATATATCTCTCTCTGTGTGTTTTGTTTTGATGTTTTAAAAAGTACAGTGGTACCTCTACCTAAGAACGCCTCTACTTACAAACTTTTCATTGTCTCCTTTGCATGGTGTATAGATGTTGTAAATGTCAATGTGTCTTATTGATGGCTGATTTGTCAGTGCTAGGATTCTAGGAATTCCCTGGCATTTTTGGATAGTTAGGGTAAATTAACAGTACTGTGGTACCTCTACCTAAGAACGCCTCTACTTACAAACTTTTCATTGTCTCTTTTGCATGGTGTATAGATGTTGTAAATATCGATGTGTCTTATTGATGGCTGATTTGTCAGTGCTAGGATTCTAGGAATTCCCTGGCATTTTTGGATAGTTAGGGTAAATTAACAGTACAGTGATACCTCTACCTAAGAATGCCTCTACTTAAGAACTTTTCTAGATAAGAACTGGGTGTTCAAGATTTTTTTACCTCTTCTCAAAACCCATTTTCCACTTGCAAACCCAACCCTCCAAAACTGTAACTGGAAAAGGCAGGGGAAAGCCTCCGTGGGGCCTCTCTAGGAATCTCCTGGGGGGAAACAGGGCCAGAAAAGGTGAGGAGAAGCCTCAGTGGTGCCTCTGTAGGAATCTCCTGGGAGGAAACAGGGCCAGGAAAGGTGAGGAGAAGCCTCCATGGATCCTCTCTAAGAATCCCCTGGGAGGAAACAGGGCCTCCGCCTTCCCTGTGGTTTCCCCAATCGCACACATTATTTGCTTTTACATTGATTCCTATGGGAAAAATTCCTTTTTTTTTTACAAACTTCTTTACTTAAAAACCTGGTCACGGAATGAATTAAGTTTGTAAGTAGAGGTACCACTGTATTATTTATCCACAGAATCAGAAGAGAAGCTGGCTGGGGTTTTATCTGACGGCTGATAAAGGAACTTCTTCTCATAAACCCCCAAATCTTCCTTTCCATGGAAGTTTTCCATGGATGGGCAGCCAGCTGTCCTCCAGATGTTCTGGGCAAAAACTTTCCCAGGTCCCGTGCTATTTGCCATGCTGACGGGGTGAGGATAATTCACATTTAAACATCTGGAGGGTGCCAGGTTGCTGTTCCTTGTCCAAGCTGATGGAAAAGGAAACCTGGTATGCTTGGATGTATGATTGCTTCTTTAAATTGGGGTTTTTTAAGATTACAAAAAGATATTGACAAAATTGAACGGGTCCAAAGACGGGCTACAAGAATGGTGGAAGGTCTTAAGCATAAAACGTATCAGGAAAGACTTAATGAACTCCATCTGTATAGTGTGGAGGACAGAAGGAAAAGGGGGGACATGATCGAAACATTTAAATATATTAAAGGGTTAAACAAGGTCCAGGAGGGAAGTGTTTTTAAAAGGAAAGTGAACACAAGAACAAGGGGACACAATCTGAAGTTAGTTGGGGGAAAGATCAAAAGCAACATGAGAAAATATTATTTTACTGAAAGAGTAGTAGATCCTTGGAAGAAACTTCCAGCAGACGTTGTAGATAAATCCACAGTAATTGAATTTAAACATGCCTGGGATAAACATATATCCATCCTAAGATAAAATACAGAAAATAGTATAAGGGCAGACTAGATGGACCAGGAGGTCTTTTTCTGCCGTCAGACTTCTATGATTCTATGTTTCTATTATTTTTAATATTAGATTTGTTTACATTGTCTTTTTTATTGTTGTTAGCTGCCCTGAGTCTTTGGAGAGGGGCGGCATACAAATCTAATAGATAGAAAGATAGATAGATGATGATAGATAGATAGATAGATAGATAGATAGATAGATAGATAGATAGATAGATAGATAGATAAGAAGGCTTAGATCTGCAACTTTTGCAAAACAGGAGAAATATTGAGAGATGGTACCCATAACGGTAGAACTAACTTGGTGTATTAGATGGGCCAGGTGTTTATTCCAGCAAGGCATTGCTTATATCCTTATGTTTTTAATCATGATTATATGCTCTTTCTTTTCCTTGTCCATCTGGCTTCAGGGTTGACACTACGCCAGTTTATATAAGCCAAAATTCCCTGTTAGGACGTCTTGAAGTATGATTCAGTTCCTAGTTTTTCTGACAGTCATATCCTGGTTAATAACACCCATTCACATTTTCCTGATGCAAATGCTTGTGGGAAAAGGTTTTGGCAGTCGGAGCGCAAATAGTAAAAGAAATAATAAATAAGGAGAAAGGAAGGAAGGAAGGAAGAAAGAAGGAGTGATGGAGGGAGGGGGAGGGAGAGAAGGAAGGAAGTAGAAAGGAAGGAAGAAAGAGATGGGAGGGAGAAAGAAATTGAGAGAGGAAGGGAGGAAGGAAAAACAAGAGAAAGAAAGGGGGAAGTAGGGAAGGGAAAGGGGATGGGAGGGATGGAGGGAGAAAGGAAGGAAGGAAGGAAGGAAGGAAGGAAGAAAGAAGGAATGATGGAGGGAGGGGGAGGGAGAGAAGGAAGGAAGGAAGTAGAAAGGAAGGAAGAAAGAGATGGGAGGGAGAAAGAAAGATTGAGAGAGGAAGGGAGGAAGGAAAAACAAGAGAAAGAAAGGGGGAAGTAGGGAAGGGAAAGGGGATGGGAGGGATGGAGGGAGAAAGAAAGGAAGGAAGGAATGAAGGAAGGAAGGAAGGAAGAAAGAAAGAAGGAGTGATGGAGGGAGGGGGAGGGAGAGAAGGAAGGAAGGAAGTAGAAAGGAAGGAAGAAAGAAAGAGATGGGAGGGAGAAAGAAAGATTGAGAGAGGAAGAGAGGAAGGAAAAACAAGAGAAAGAAAGGGGGAAGTAGGGAAGGGAAAGGGGATGGGAGGGATGGAGGGAGAAAGAAAGGAAGGAAGGAAGGAAGGGGAGGGAGGGAAGAAAGGAAGATTGAGAGAGGAAGGGAGGAAGGAAAAACAAGAAAAAGAAAGGGGGAAGTAGGGATGGGAAGGGAAAGGGGATGGGAGGGATGGAGGGAGAAAGGAAGGAAGGAAGGAAGGAAGGAAGGACATGAGAACAAGTATCACCTGATTATTTTTAGTTGATACAGATTTAAAAAAAACCAGTTGGGACTAATGTGACTTACCAATGTTGAATATCATTCCTTTTATAGCTGAATGAATTCACCAGGTTAGTTCAGATACTTTTACTTTGCAATACAGGGTTGGGTAATAAAAGCAAGTTTATTTCTGAACTAGTAAACAACGATGTTGGGAGAACAACATTACAATGGAAATCAGCCCTCATGGTACAGGATGATTCACAAATTCCCTGGCCATATTTTACACATTGGTGGTGGGGGTAACACTCAGCTTGTGAGCTAGTTTATAGTCTCTATATTGAGCTAGTTCAGTATGTCATGTAAAGCCAGGATATTCAGTAAAACATAGTTTGTTGTGTGTAAATATGTGGCAGGAGCACAGCCCCTGTGAATTCTCAGGAAGATTTATAGAAAAATTAGATTTCCCACCTCCCTTCGATGTCTTCTGAGAAAGTGCCTGCATTTCTCTAGAAAGGAGGTCACCTCTACAGTACAAAGAATTTAGGAATGTGCTCCTCAGTTAGGTGTGCGCTGAATTTAGAGCGTTAAGGGCTTCTAGTTTAAATTAAGGAACTAAAAAACTGAACAGTTCTTCGAACATTTGCCAGTATTATTGGAATAGAATATTTTCGCCCAGAGTTAAATAGCCAGAAACATAGAAGACTGATGGCAGAAAAAGACCTCATGGTCCATCTAGTCTGCCCTTATACTATTCCCTGTATTTTATCTTAGGATGGATATATATTTATGCCAGGCATGTTTCAATTCAGTGACTGTGGATTTACCAACCACGTCTGCTGGATGTTTGTTCCAAGCATCTACTACTCTTTCGGTAAAATAATATTTTCTCATGTTTGTTTATTATTTATTTGTTTGTTTGTTTGTTTGTTTGTTTACTTACTTACTTACTTACTTACTTACTTACTTACTTACTTACTTACTTACTTACTTACTTACTTACTTACTTATTTATTTATTCGATTTTTATGCCGCCCTTCTCCTTAGACTCAGGGGGGCTTACAACATATTAGCAATAGCACTTTTTTAACAGAGCAAGGCTATTGCCCCCACAATCCGGGTCCTCATTTTACCCACCTTGCAAGGATGGAAGGCTGAGTCAACCTTGAGCCTGTGATGAGATTTGAACCGCTGACCTTCAGATCTACAATCAGCTTCAGTGGCCTGCAGTACAGCACTCTAATTGCTGCGCCACCCCGGCTCTTTCCTGTTGCTTCTGATCTTTCCCCCAACCTCAGATTGTGCCCCCTTGTTCTTGTGTTCACTTTCCACTTCCCTCTTGAACCTTATTTGATCCTCCTGAAACCTTATTTAATGAGATAACTCATTAAGTCTTGCTGGTATCCTTCTCACCCATCCCTGGGAGGAGAGAAAAATGTGTCATGGTGACATATTTGAGTGGCGTCACTGTCCCCACAACAAGGGATATGACTCATAGGTGGTTTTCACTTACCTTCCTTACTGGTTCACAAATATTAGCGCATGTGCATCCATGCTCAATTGCCCACATGCCATTTTCAATGGGGTTTTTTGCTTCCATACATGCGTGGAATCAAAATCATGCGAGGGAACATGCATGCATGCAAAAGGGTAGCAAGCATGCACATGTGCAAAGCATCTAAATGCACATGCAGTGCACCGGTATGAAGATAAGAGGACCTGTGGCCAACGAAACATCACTTCACAATGCAGAGCATATGGCAAAACACAGAGCTCTGTTACCTTCCCACCAATGTAACTACAGATACCCCAGGCGACGCCTCTCCCAGACGTCCACCCTTCCTCTTCAACGACCTTTGATGCATCAGTCATCCAGAGGTGGATGACTGTCTGATATAGATGAGCATGGTCCTGGTGAAAAAGGAAGAGGTTGTAGCTCCTTTGATTGCCCAAGCAACGGATTGATGACTCTTCGGCAGGAGTTGATCAATTTTACGGTCTTCTCCCTTTAGGAGATCCTCCTCCTTTCCCAGTAGGTTCTCCGAGGAATGCAGGGCAAGGACTGAGAAATCTATATCAGGGGGTTCTAGGAAGGAGGCGAGCTCTGGAGCTACATTGAAAAATCTCTTCTCTAGATTAGAAGGAGCTGGACCTGCCGCTGGGTTCAGTCATTGTTTAGTAATGGTCTCTATGAAGAGGGGCGGAGCCGGTATCATGTCTTGCTCCTCCGTGTAAGGATTCCACAGGGTCTCCACCTGGGAAGCGGAAGGTTGGGTTTGAGCGGGCGGAGCCGTGAGCCCAGCAGTTGAACGAGCCTTCAACAAAATGGTAGAAAAAAACTCAGCTTCGGCCTTCTTCAGGTCCCGTCGACTAAACAATGCCGTCTGGCGGGATCCAGGGGAAGAGCCTTCTCTGTGGGGGCCACGACCCTCTGGAACCAGCTCCCCCCTGAGATTAGGATTGCCCCCACCCTCCCAGCCTTTCGTAAACTCCTTAAGACCCACCTCTGCCGTCAGGCATGGGGGAACTAAAAAACATCTCCCCCTTGCCCATGTTGTTTTTGCCATTTGACTGATTGACTGTGTGCCTGTTTTTTATATTTATTGGGACTGTTTTTATGAATTTATTAATTTTAAATTGTAATTAGATTGGTGGGCATTGGATTTGTTATTATGTACTGTTTTTTATTATTGTTGTGAGCCGCCCCGAGTTTGCGGAGAGGGGCGGCATATAAATCCAATAAATCTAATCTAATCTAATCTAATAAGGCCGCTGATATAGGCAAGGCTGGAGAAGCTTCTTCGTCCTCAGACAGACCGGCATGACCCCCCTCTGGAGGTTCCTTGTCTGGAGAATCTGAGTCCTCAGCCAAGGAATCAGACTCAGAATCTTGGGTAGGTCTGAGGGTATAGGCAGAAAGGGAACGAGGGGCCACAGGTGGTTCATTTACATCGTTTCGAACCGTTAGGTTGGCAGGAGCTGAGGCAAGTGATGGGAGCTCACTCCGACACTCAGAGACAGGGCTCGAACTACTGGAGTATAGACTTTCTCCAACATCTTATAGACCACTGAAGCCCCACACTTCTTCCAAGATGGTGGGATGATGGAAACCACCTCCACAGCTTATTTCCTCTTCTTCACAGTTTTGATTCTGGGGGCTATAATAACCTGGGGGAAAACACATTGTGGTTTTTGTGAAAGGAATTAGCCCGCTAAAACATTAATGGATGTACTAAATAATGAGGGCAGTTACTTCATATCAGCCTGTTGCTGGCTTTCAGCTTGAACGGATCAATTTACGATGAGGAAACTGTGCCGTGCCCACCCTCAGTTTTAAGTGGATTTTTCTCCATGGTTTCTTTAGGCCTATTATAATTATCAAATTAGCCATGTAATGCAGCCATTATCTAATATAAATACCATCCTTAGCATTATGTGTGAGCGTGTGTACATACATATATATATACAGAGCTGAAGGGATTGGATACTGTAGCCTAGAGGATAATTCTCTGCCTTACAAGGCAAAGGTTGCAGGTTCAAGTCCCAGTGGGTATGGCTAGCTGATGAGGCCAAAATAAGGCCAAAATAGATCTATCCTAGTCTCCCTTAATTTTCAAATTCAGCTTAAACATGTGACACACACACACACACACACACACACACACATATATATATATATATATATATATATATATATATATATATATATATTGTGTGTGTACACATGCTTTCACACACATATATCTGTATATATGTTTGTGTGTGAGTATTGTTTACATGCACACTTTTCAATATTTTCCCTTCTACTGCTCTTTTATATTATCTCCAGTATCTTTCATCTCCAGTTCTGGAGACCTCACCTACAAAAAGATATTGACAAAATTGAACGGGTCCAAAGACGGGCTACAAGAATGGTGGAAGGTTTTAAGCATAAAACGTATCAGGAAAGACTTCATGAACTCAATCTGTAGAGTCTGGAGGACAGAAGGAAAAGGGGGGACATGATCGAAACATTTAAATATGTTAAAGGGTTAAATAAGGTCCAGGTTTTTAATAGGAAAGTGAACACAAGAACAAGGGGACACAATCTGAAGTTAGTTGGGGGAAAGATCAAAAGCAACATGAGAAAATATTATTTTACTGAAAGAGTAGTAGATCCTTGGAACAAACTTCCAGCAGACGTGGTTGATAAATCCACAGTGACTGAATTTAAACATGCCTGGGATAAACATAGATCCATCCTAAGATAAAAATACAGGAAATAGTATAAGGGCAGGCTAGATGGGTCATGAGGTCTTTTTCTGCCATCAGTCTTCTATGTTTCTATTATCCATAAACAGGATTTTTCTGGAACTGTAAATCTGGTTTATTTTCATGTTTACAGAAACCTAAACTGAGCCTCCATTTAAATTACCAATTATTTATTTGCTGGTTGACCGTCTTCCAAAAGTGAACAAATATCCACCTTCTTAATGCATGGCCCCCCTCTTTTTATATTAAAAAAAGGAGGGGAGGGAGGGTGTCTCAGAATTAACCCCATTTGCAAACTGTACTAAGAAGAGTCTAGTGCCGTTCCTTTCCTTACAGCTGCATTTGCGTTATCTGAGCCAGTGTGTATATGTCGTAGAGTCTCTTCTGATGCTCTGGACGAAGGGGTAATTTGCACAGAGTCTATGAATGAACCTTTCTGTAGATGGAAGCCTCTAGTGACCCGCAACAGCTGTCACTTCCAACCGTTGCTAAGGCAACTTGCAGAAAGCTCTGTTCCAGAATGAATGGGGCTGCTTCTTCTCCCAGCTCTGCGCTGCCAAAGACTGGATCCGATTGGCAGCCCTGTTAGTGTAGCCTTTTTCAGGCGCTCCCCAGGCATTCATTCACGGTTCCAAACATGGTCTCGGTTTGTTGGGGAAGGAGGTTCCTGGTGCCACATGGAGACCACCAAAAGCCAGGAGACAGTCAAATTCTGAAACGGACATTTTGTCCTCCATTCCAAATAAAGCCTTTTGAAACACAGAAGAATTCATTTATCCATATGCCAGAGACTGCAAAGAGCCAAGAGCATTAGACAGTGGTACCTTTAACTAAGAACGCCTCTACTTACGAACTTTTCTAGATAAGAACCGGGTGTTCAAGATTTTTTTGCCTCTTCTCAAGAACCATCTTCCACTTACAAACCTGAGCCTCTGAAACTGTAACCGGAAAAGACAGGGAGAAGCCTCTGTAGGGCTTCTCTAGCAATCTCCTGGGAGGAAACAGGGCCGGAAAAGGCAGGGAGAAGCCTCTGTAGGGTTTCTCTAGGAATCTCCTGGGAGGAAACAGGGACAGAAAAGGCAGGGGGAAGCCTCCGTGGGGCCTCTCTAGGAATCTCCTGGGAGGAAACAGGGCTGGAAAAGGCAGGGAAAAGCCTACGTAGGACCTCTCTAGGAATTTCCTGGGAGGAAACAGGGCCGTAAAAGGTGGGGAGAAGCCTCCATGGGGCCTCTCTAGGAATCTCCTGGGAGGAAACAGGGACAGAAAAGGCAGGGGGAAGCCTCCTTGGGGCTTCTCTAGCAATCTCCCAGGAGTAAACAGGGCCGGAAAAGGTAGGGGGAAGCCTCCGTGGAGCCTCTCTAGGAATCTCCTGGGAGGAAATGGGGCTGGAAAAAGCAGGGAAAAGCCTCCGTGGGGCCTCTCTAGGAATCTCCTGGGAGGAAACGGGGCTGGAAAAGGCAGGGAGAAGCCTCCGTGGGGCCTCTCTAGGAATCTCCTGGGAGGAAACAAGGCCTCCACCTTTCCTGTGATTTCCCCAATTGTACACATTATTTGCTTTTACATTGATCCCTATGGGAGAAATTGCATCTTCTTACAAACTTAAGAACCTGGTCATGGAACGAATTAAGTTCGTAAGTAGAGGTTCATTTCATTTATCCATATGCCAGAGACTGCAAAGAACCAAGAGCATTAAGTTACATTAATTGAAGACATGTAGGAGAAGGGCAGGCCGAGACTGGGAGGTGGAGTCAAGAAGGTAATCAGCCTGGGATCATTATGTTCCCACAAACAGTCTATTACCCGCACCTCTTGAATTCTATTAACTCTCCTCCTCCATGGCCTCCAGCTGTAGTGCTCTTTCACACAGTGTTCAAGGAAAACCCTCTTTCTCCCCCCAAAGCAGAAAAAGGTCCATGTACTTCAGTTTTCAGGGAAACAGTGTCATGGTCCTTTTGAGCATTTTAACCCAACTGCAATTTCCCATTTACCTTTTTGCTAAATGCAATGTAAAGTTCGCAGAAAAAGGAAATAAGAACCGCAGAACTGTTGGCATTGATGGGCTGTAAACCGGTTTAACAGTTGGTTCAGTGATCATGCGCTTCAGGCAGGGAAAGCCTAATGTGCAGCGAAAGTCTAATGCGCTTGCGCACAGGGTTCAAAACACAGCAATTTAAAGCTCAGCTGCTTACTTTCTAAGCAGGGGTGAAATTCAAATTTTTCCCATACCGGTTCAGTAGGTGTAGTTTGGTGGTCATATGACTGGGTGGGTGTGGCTTAGTTAAATTAACTATTTTTTTTAAAGCCAAAAAAAAGCCACTTACTTACTCAATTGAAGACACAAGGCGAGCAGGCAGATTCAGTTGTTTGCGGATGAGATGGACAATTCCAGGTGAAGCAAGACAAGTGACCAGTGGCTCAGGATATGGTTCGGGAGTGAAGCGAAACGAAGGTAAACAAGCTGCGGGGAAAATGGGTTAGTTAGCTAGGTGTCCCGCCTGGGAGGGAGCTGTTGTGGTTAGCTCTGGCCCAGCTCCTGCCCCAAGGACTGTGGATGTGGGGGAGACATCCACATGCTGCAGGCCTGTTTTGCAACCCCTGGTGGAATCTGCTGATGAAGGCTCCTCTGACCAAGAAGACATGAGTGACAGGGAGGAGGAGAGTGTGGCAGACAGCTCAGAAGGAGATCAATTATCTAGCTCCTCCTTGGATTCTGAACAAGAGTTAATGATACAGCCACGCATGCGGAGAGTGATGCATAGGCAGCAACAACTGAGAGATTATTATCAAAGAAAATTAGGCCACCTGTGGTTGGGTGCGGCTGTGGTAATTAGTGAGGCTGCTATAAATAGCAGCCTGTGGGTTTGGCCATTGTGGAGGATTATCTGATCATTGTGTTTCGTGACTGCTTTACTGACTTTGACCTTTTGTGTGCTGATTTTTCCCCGCTTTGAAACTAAACCAGGGCAAAGTGTGTTTCACTTTGTGAAAGAAGAAGGACTGTGAATCAGTGTTCTCTCTAAATTTTTTTTGGGGTGAGCGGAAAACTATAGTGTCTGAGCGACAATCCCTTCGGGACTGGGCGGCACAGAAATAATTAAAAAATTTCCCTCTCGGCTTCTGGGCAGGTTTGGAAAACTCTGAGTTGATGATGATTTTTAAGTGAGCAATTGCTCACTGCTCAGCTTAGAGGGAACTATGCTGTGAATTGACTCACAGCTGCAAGCTAAGTATCACAGAACTGATAAGGGACTTGTACAAATTACCAGTTTGTTTGGAGACGAGTGCTCTTTGCTATACAAAAAGAGGGCTTAGTTTAAGTGAATTTTCATTATAAAGAACATTGTTTTGGATTTTCCAACGTGTGTGTGTCTGAAATTTGTACCTGTGAATTTTTGGGAGGAGAGCCCGACAGAACAGGAGCCAAGGCAGCTTAGCCAGCCAGTTGAGCCCATGATGGGGGGAAGGCAGAAACCAACAATGTATGCTTAAATGTATTGAAACCCTATTGCTTAAGAGGTAGTGTTACGGATGACCATAAGAGGGAGACAGAAGCATGATTCTCTCTCTCTGCTATTTCTGTTATGACCACTGTAGTAGAAACTGTGGGTTAAATTTATTATGTATTTATTTATTTATTAGTTTTCTATGCCACCCTTCTCGAGGCAACTCGAGGCGACTTGTTTATATATTTGTAAGGATGCAAATGTTGGTTTATGTATTTGTAAGCAGAACAAGTAAGACTTATAGTATTGTATATATATTGACTGATTTAACTGTATACGACTAGGACTGTTAAATAATATTTTATACACTTAATGTATCTGGTTTGTCTGGCTGAACTGTTACTCATATCTCTGAGCTATCAGCGGGATATGTGCTGGAATTCCAAGTTTCCTCTGTGTATGTGTATCTTTGACAAATCAGAGATCGCTCTGCACCCTCCTTAACAACTATAGTATTTCCTTTCCAAGTAATTCTGGGTCCTGTCAACAAAACAATACGATCCATCTGTTAAACTACTGAAGTTTGCAGATGATACAACAGTGATCGGACTCATTCGAGACAACGATGAATCTGCATACAGACGGGAAGTTGAACAACTATCCTTGTAGTGTGACCAGAACATTCTAGAACTGAACACACTCAAAACCGTAGAAATGGTGGTAGACTTTAAGAGAAACCCTTCCACCCTTCCACCTCTCACAATACTAGACAACACAGTATCAACAGTACAGACCTTCAAACTTCTAGGTTCTATCATATCTCAAGACCTAAAATGGTTACCTAACATCAAAAACATCATCAAAAAAGCACAACAAAGAATGTTCTTTCTGTGCCAGCTCAGGAAGCTCAAATTGCCCAAGGAGCTGCTGATTCAGTTCTACAGAGGAATCATTGTGTCTGTCATCTGCACCTCTATAACTGTCTGGTTTGGTGCTGCAACCCAACAGGACCGACACAGACTTCAGAGGGTAATCAGAATTGCAGAAAAAACAATTGCTGCCAATCTGCCTTCCATTGAGGACCTGTATAATGCATGAGTCAAAAAGAGGGCGGGTAAAATATTTACTGACCCCTCACATCCTGGACACAAATTGTTTCAGCTCCTACCCTCAAAACGTCGCTACAGAGCATTGCACACCAAGACAACTAGACACAAGAACAGTTTTTTCCCGAACGCCATCACTCTACTAAACAAATAATTCCCTCAACACTGTCAGACTTTCTACTAAATCTGAACTTCTATTCTACTAGTTTTTCTCATCATTCCTATCACCCATTTCCTCCCATGTTGACTGTATGACTGTAACTTGTTGCGTATATCCTAAGATTTTTATTAATATTGCTTCTTCATTGCTTATTTGACCCCTATGACAATCATTAAGTGTTGTACCACATGATTCTTGACAAATGTATATTTTATTTTATGTACGTTGAGAGCATATGCACCAAGACAAATTCCTTGTGTGTCCAATCACACTTGGCCAATAAAAATTCTATTCTATTCTATTCTATTCTATTCTATTGGGCGGGACCCAGGGGAAGAGCCTTCTCTGTGGTGGCCCCAGCCCTCTGGAACCAACTCCCCCCTGAGATTAGAATTGCCCCCACCCTCCTTGCCTTTCGTAAACTCCTCAAAACCCACTTCTGTCATCAAGCGTGGGGGAAACGAGACATCTCCCCCTGCCTATGTAGTTCTAGTGCATGATATGACTGTATGTATGTTTTTTATATTGGGGTTCCTTGCTTTTAGATTTTTTTAAATGTATAATTGTTATCTTAGATTTTAATTATTAGATTTGTAAATATATATTGTTTTTGCCACTGTTGCGAGCCGCCCCGAGTCTGCAGAGAGGGGTGGCATACAAATCTAATTAATAATAATAATAATAATAATAATAATAATAATAATAATAATAATAATAATCTCATTACCCCAGAGGTGAAATGCTACCGGTTCGGGCCAGTTCAGGCATACCAGTAGCAGCAATGACTGGTGGTTTGGAAAACCGGTAGTAACAGCAGTGTGATGCTTCAGCCACCCACCCGGACACCGCCAATTTCATTTTTTAATCCTTTGTGCATAAGTCTTCTGCGCATGAACAGAGGGTGAAAAAGCACGTACGACGGTGCAAATTACGCAGCTTCCAAAACTGGTAGGGAAGGGAAGTAGATTCCCTGCTGCTTTATCCCTTTTCTCCATGAAAAGCTGCCATTCCCATCTTTTAGCTAATCTCCCTCTTTGAGCCTCTCTCCCCGTCTGATATATTGTAGATTGTGATAGGTCAGTTATGGCTTCTGGATACACAATGTAGGGTGACCCATTGCCAGGTGGGGCTCCCTTCCCTGCCACCTAATTAACGGAACAGATGATGTGGAAACTGGCTTCCGACGTTGGGATGGCTTAATATTCATTACCGCTCCTTCAAATATTATTCCAGGGGCTGTTTTAAGTAAATAATACATGAAGCCCCATCTCCTTCCGTTTCCTCCACTTGCCAGGGCCGTGGACTTAATTTGCCTTAATGAGGATAAAAATCAACCTGACGGATTGCTTCGTTGCAAACCAGGTAAGCGAGGCATTCTTCTGAAATATCTGACTTCACACAGCAAAAAAAGAGAGGTTTAGCTGCCTTTTTCTCTAAACGGAGTTCGAGGTTTTGTACTCAGGAGCCTCCTAGAAAAGACTTCAGAAGTTAGAAACATAGAAACATAGACAACAGAAAAAGACCTCATGGTCCATCTAGTCTGCCCTTATACTATTTCCTGTATTTTATCTTAGGATGGATATACAGTGTTCCCTCGATTTTCGCGGGGGATGCGTTCCAAGACCGCCCGCGAAAGTCGAATTTCCGTGAAGTAGAGATGCGGAAGTAAATACACTATTTTTGGCTATGAACAGTATCACAAGCCTTCCCTTAACACTTTAAACCCCTAAATTGCAATTTCCCATTCCCTTAGCAACTATTTTAGATTATTATTCACCATGTTTATTTATTAAAGTTTATTAAAAAATATATTTATTAAAGGCAGATGAAAGTTTGGCAATGACATATGACATCATCAGGCGGGAAAAAACGTGGTATAGGGGAAAAACCCGTGAAGTATTTTTTAATTAATATTTTTGAAAAACCGTGGTATAGACTTTTCGCAAAGTTCAAACCCGCGAGAATCGAGGGAACACTGTATGTTTATCCCAGGCATGTCTAAATTCAGTGACTGTGGATTTACCAACCACGTATGCTGGAAGTTTGTTTCAAGCATCTACTACTCTTTCAGTAAAATAATATTTTCCCATGTTGCTTCTGATTAGTGTTGGGCGAACTGAACTTCCAAATTTCGGGTTTATGCCGAACTGTGCAGTGTTTGGCATGCCAAACCCGAACTTTTAAAAAAGTTCGGATAAAGTTCGGGTTCGGCCGAACACCGCGAAACGCCGCCGCCCGGGAGGAGAGTGGGGAATCCCATCATGGGATTTCCCACCTCCATTTGCTTGTGGCGCTACAAGCAAAAGGAGGTGGGAAATCCCACGAATGGATTCCGGGGGCGGGACTTTGATGTCACGGAGACTACTTCCTGGCCGGCTGAAACGGGGAGGAAGGAGTCTCCATGATGTCAAAGCCCCGCCCCCGGAATCCCTTCATTTCCCACCTCCTTTTGCTTGCATCACCGCTGCGGCATCCTTTCCTGTAAAAATAAACGGATGCTTGTTTATTTTTACAAAAAAGGACGCTGCAGCAGCTGGCTGCAAGCAAAAGTTTGGGTTCGGGTTCGGGTTCAGCGAACTCACCCGAACTTCACAGCAAAGTGAACTACACTAGGGCTGCTGCTATTAAAATGCGGTTGCAAAAATGCAAGCTCTCCACTGACAATGATTGCCTGTTAGGGAGAGAAGATCTCTGAGAATGGTCTGTGGCACTAGTTCCAAAGCTCAGAAAACTAAACCTCTGATCCCAGTGACCTACCAAGATTGGATTCCTGGGACGCATATATTGGCCTTAATTCATGGTTCCCATGTGTTCTGTCGGGCTCTCTGGTAGAATCCTCCCAAAAATTCACAGGTAAAAATTTCAGACACACACACGTTTGAAAATTCAAAACAATGTTCTTTATAATGAAAATTCACTTAAACCAAGCCCTCTTTTTGTAGAGCAAAGAGCACTCATCTCCAAACAACCTGGTAATTGGTACAAGTCCCTTATCAGTCCTGTGATACTTAGCTTGCAGCTGTGAGGCAATTCACAGTCCTTCTTCTTTCACAAAGTGAAACACACTTTGCTCTGGTTTAGTTTCAAAGCAGGGAAAAATCAGCACACAAAAGGTCAAAGTCAGTAAAGCAGTCACGAAACACAACGATCAGATAATCCTCCACAATGGCCAAACCCACAGGCTGCTATTTATAGCAGCCTCACTAATTACCACAGCCCCACCCAACCACAGGTGGCCTCATTTTCTTTGATAAATAATCTCTCAGTTGTTGTTGCCTATGCATTGCTCTCCGCATGTGTGGCTGTATCATTAACTCTTGTTCTGAATCCAAGGAGGAGCTAGATAATTGATCTCCTTCTGAGCTGTTTGCCACACTCTCCTCCCCCCTGTCACTCATGTCTTCTTGGTTAGAGGAGTCTTCATCATCATATTCTACCGGGGGCAAAACAGGCCTGCAGCATGTGGATGTCTCCCCCACATCCACAGTTCTTGGGGCAGGAGCTGGGCCAGAGCTAACCACAACACCATGGTTCCCACTCTTTGTGTACTTGTATGGGCTTGGCCTCGGACAGGCCACCTAACTTTGATGACATACCCTCCTGACATCAACTATTAGAGTTTTTATTTTTCAATGATGGGGCCAGTGAAGGGCTACCAAAATTCTTACTACCACACTCTGGGCGTGGCTTATGCAGGATGCCCTGCATTTTTTTTCGACATCTTTCAGTGCAAATTGGGTGCTCTGTGGTGGAGCTCCATTTTCACCACCCCAATGCGTTCCCCCCTCCCGTCCGAGCAGTAGCCCACCCCTGGATGGGGCCCATGTTAAGCAACCCCTCTGCCCCGGCTGAATCACCCTTCCTATTCCTATTATTGTGCTTAGGAGGCAATTCTGAACATATGGCCCATATCCTTTCTTAATGCTACTGTTTTAGTTTTGCGTTGTATATGTCTTCAATTTCTTTTAGTGTTGCTTTTATTGATTTTTTAATTGTATTTTTGTTAGCTGTCCAGAACCATTAAGAATGTGGGCAATATATACGTTAATCAGAAAACGATGTTAGGGATAAGAAAAAAGACGGCCTATTGGATCGCCATGTGCTCATCAACTCTTCCCTTGTTCGGATGAAGTTACAAATGCTCTTTGTTTGTTTCGTTTAATGGGAAGTTGTCATATGGGTAGTCCACTACTAATACTAATACTAATGCTAATAGTAATAGTAATACTAATAGTAATACTAATACTAATACTAACACTAACACTAACACTACTAATACTAATACTAATAGTAATACTAATAGTAATACTAATACTAATACTAATACTAATACTAATACTAATAATACTAATACTAATACTACTACTAATAATACTAATACTAATACTACTAATACTACTAATACAAATACAAATACTAATACTAATACTAATACTAATACAAATACTAATACTATAATACTAATACTAATTAGTATAATAATAATAATAATAATAATAATAATAATAATAATAATAATAATAATTTATTAGATTTGTATGCCGCCCCTCTCCAAAGACTCGGGGTGGCTCACAACATTGACAGCAATAAAATATAGTACAAATCTAATGTTAAATTTTTTTAAAGCTAATTTAAAATACATTATCATTAAAAAAAATCATCCATTACACCAGTCATACACACTCAATCCAACTAGTCATAAAACAGAAGTCAGAGAAGGGGGGTGTTAATCACCCCACGTCCAGCGACAGAGGTGAGTCTTCAGCATTTTGCGGAAGGCGAGGAGGGTAGGGGCAGTTCGAATCTCCGGGGCGAGTTGATTCCAGAGGGACGGGGCCTCCACAGAGAAGGCTCTTCCCCTGGGTCCCGCCAGACGACATTGTTTAGTCGACGGGACCCGGAGAAGGCCAACTCTGTGGGACCTAATCGGTTGCCGGGATTCCTTGCCTTTCGTAAACTCCTATACAATTTATGTATGGTATGTTTGTATGTATGTCTGCTTAATAATGGGGTTTTTAAAATGTTTTTAAATTATTAGATTTGTCGTGAATTGTTTTATTGCTGTTGTGAGCCGCCCCGAGTCTACGGAGAGGGGCGGCATACAAATCTAATAAATAAAATGAATAAGTAAATAAATAAGATCAAAATAGATCATTGGCAACATCAATGCTCAGAAAACTGAAGCTGACACAGCTCCCCGGCAGATTTATGCGAGAAATAAAACCACAAAACGTGTGGGTTCCCCACACACCTGCAGTATTGTGTACCTCCTAGAGTCATCTTGCAACAATGGTATTTTCCCCCCATTCAGCATCATTTAGAAGCAAATGGCATTGACACATTTTTTGCAGTGAGTGGACATGATTGTAATTTTCTGCCTGGGAAGCAAAATAATTACTTTACAAGATACATGCACATGCCAACGTAGGAGCTATAACACGGTGCTGGCTAGTTGTGAGTGTGTGTTTGAGAGGGGGAAAAAAAGAGAGAGCAAGGGAGAGAAGTAGGTAGTGATGAATGCACCTAGATTGACGGCATTTATAAACAAGGTAGCCAGGATAATTCAATGCTGATTGTAGAAAGGAGAAAAATATGATAACTACTGGAAACATAAAAGTTCTCGCTTGGCAAATAATCCTTTTGACTAGCTCTCATACATTTTTTTTTTTTGCTTTCAAAACATTTTTATCATTTGGAAATAAAATACCAGAGGAGAAATCCCTTTCAATAATGAGACCAGAAAGAATAGTTTCCAAAGCTTTATTTTCGAACGGTAGCTGTACAATGAGAAACCGGGGTAGGTAGATCTGAATTGAAAGCAAAAACACGGAAAGTGGGAGGATTAGACATCCTTACACAGCTTTCAAATTCTTGTAGGCATCATCCCAAACTTTGACATTCCTGAAAAACCTTTATTTCCCGAAGCTAAAGAAAGATGGCTCGTTCTTAAAACTGTGTAGGTCCATTTCCAGGGGGATCTCAGCCAATGTAGAGTGTTGTGGTTAGCTCTGGCCCAGCTCCTGCCCCAAGGAATGTGCAGGTGGATGTGTGGGAACCATCCACATGCCGCAGGCCTGTTTTGCTCCTGATGGAATCTGCCGACGAAGTCTCCTCTGACCAAGGAAGCGTGAGTGACAGGGAAGAGGGGAGTTTAGGATCAATCATCTGTATCATCCTTGGATTCTGAACAAGCATTAATGACACATCCATGCATGTGTAGAGTGATGCATAGAAGACAACAACTGAAGGATTATTACAAGAGAAAATGAGGCCACCTGTGGTTGGGTGGGGCTGCTGTAATTAGTGCTACAGATAAAAAGAACAGCGTGCTGGTTTAGCCTTGTGGCAGTTTATCTGATTCATTGTTTCGTCAAGATCGTGGTTTTTGTGCTGTTCAAGATTGTGTGGGGAATCTCTGGACTTTAGAATTGGACTCAATTTCCCAATAATTGGGTGAGCAATTGGATTGCATTTAACCTGTGCCTTGTGTGTACCAGAAAATCCCTTTGACATTTAAAAAGGGAGCTGTTTCTGTTTTTCTGCTTATAAAAACTTTTGGGTTTTCCTTTTATCGTGTGGTGTGTGTCTTCCTGGACTAATTACCCTGTAATTACGGGCGGTTGAAACACGCCGGCAAAACAGTAGAGATATTAATCAGCAATGCTAGCTAATGTTTTGGACATGACTCAATATTTTGTGTTAAGACTAACGTTGTGATAAAATCTGTTTTGCAACTCCTTCCTCTATAGCAGGGGTGTCAAACTCAAGCCCGGGAGGGGGGCAGACGTGGCCCATGGGGTGCTTAAATCTGGCCCACAGGACCACTCCGGAAACAGTGAAGGTGTCAGGCCAAAGCCAGGGTTTGAGTTAGTTACTTTGGCCTGCTACAAATAGTACCGCGGGAATTGGGACAGGTGGTTACATGAGGGGAAAGATACTAGCCACAACAAATTTCCTTCCAGAAGATTCAAGGTCATCCTTTGTTCAGCCCCAGCTGGAAGTACGGAGGAGGTCCATGGACAGGCAGACAACCAGACTGGTCCACATGATGAACCTATGGGTGTGAGGATGAGGGATGAACCTTGGAAACATAGAAACATAGGAGATTGATGGCAGAAAAAGACTTCATGGTCCATCTAGTCTGCCCTTATACTATTTCCTGTATTTTATCTTAGGATGGTTATATGTTTATCCCAGGCATGTTAAAATTTAGTTCCTGTGGATTTACCAACCACATCTGCTGGAGGTTTGCTACAAGCATCTACTACTCTTTCAGTAAAATAATATTTTCTCAGGTTGCTTCTGATCTTTCCCACAACTAACTTCAGATTGTGTCCCCTTGTTCTTGTGTTCACTTTCCTATTAAAAACACTTCCCTCCTGGACCTTATTTACCCTTTAACATGTTTCAATCATGTCCCCCCTTTCCTTTCTGTCCTCCAGACTATATAGATAGAGTTCATTAAGGAATATACTACCTGATTCTGTGGTTTCATCCCCAAATTCCCAAAACTTTAACAGACTGTCTACTGTTGACCTCACCCCATTCCTAAGAGATCTGTAAATCCATGCACATGTGCACCAATGTGCTTACCGTCCCTGCCCTAATGTTCCCATCTCATGTATACATGTTTATACATTTACTGCAATCTGATAAATGCTTGACACCGTGGTGAAACCCAACTTTCTTTTACTACTGGTTCTGTGGGCATGGCTTGGTGGGCATGGCGTGGCGTGGCGTGGTGGGCGTGACAGGGGCAGGATATTGCAAAATCTCCATTCCCTCCCCACTCCAGGAGAAGTTTTTCTTCATCCCAGATAAGTCAGTATTACTTTAAGGAATCAGGTTTTTCTTTTATTCCTGTATTTAATCTTCCTTAGGTTAATTTCTTTTCTCTTTTTTGAGAGGTGGGGAGAATATTCATTCATTTGAACCTTGGGTCATTCATTCATTCATCCATCCATCCATCCATCAATCCATTCATTCATTCATTCATTCATTCATTCATTCATTCATTCATTTATTAGATTTGTATGCCGCCCCTCTCTGAAGACTCGGGGCGGCTATATCCTATGTCCATAAAGGATATATCCTATATCCTGTTGTGGTTAGCTCTGGCCCAGCTCCTGCCCCAAGGACTGTGGATGTGGGGGAGACATCCACATGCTGCAAGCCTGTTTTGCCCCTGGTGGAATCTGATGATGAAGGCTCCTCTGACCAAGAAGACATGAGTGACAGGGAGGAGGAGAGTATGGCAGACAGCTCAGAAGGAGATCAATTATCTAGCTCCTCCTTGGATTCAGAACAAGAGTTAATGATACAGCCACGCATGCGGAGAGCGATGCATAGGCAACAACAACTGAGAGATTATTATCAAAGAAAATGAGGCCACCTGTGGTTGGGTGGGGCTGTGGTAATTAGTGAGGCTGCTATAAAGAGCAGCCTATGGGTTTGCCCATTGTGGAGGATTATCTGATCGTTGTGTTTCGTGACTGCTTTACTGACTTTGACTTTTTGTGTGCTGATTTTTCCCTGCTTTGAAACTAAACCAGAGCAAAGTGTGTTTCACTTTGTGAAAGAAGAAGGACTGTGAATTGCCTCACAGCTGCAAGCTAAGTATCACAGAACTGATAAGGGACTTGTATAAATTACCAGTTTGTTTGGAGATGAGTGCTCTTTGCTATACCAAAAGAGGGCTTAGTTTAAGTAAATTTTCATTATAAAGAACATTGCTTTGAATTTTCAAACGTGTGTGTGCCTGAAATTTGTACCTGTGATTTTTTGGGAGGATTCTACCAGAGAGCCCGACAGAACATATCCTTTATGGACTAAGGGCTGAATGTAACTTTTCTAGTGCAAGCCAAGCCCTTGTTCAAATCAGATTTTCCTGAGAACCCTTGCAACATTAAATTACAAGAAAATAATATGACCGCAGACACCCAATAATTGTTTTAGCCTCCTACTCCGCTCCGCAAAACAGTTTAGTTTTGCAGATGATGGGATTTCTGGTAGTCTATTTTTAATGCCACCTCTGAACCACTTCCCTCTCCTTCTGTTCCCCCCTCCTCTTCCTTATAGCTGACGAGGCGCCGAAAGAGATTGCCTTCTGCCCATTCCTGATGCTCATTATGTTGGTAGCGATGGCCTTCCACCTCACCGTTATGCCCGGAACACTGAAAGGTAGAGACCTTTGTGGTGTGAGTGAATAGTTTTTGTCAGCGTTCAGGGTGTTACGGGAGAAAAACATAATACATTCTGGCACTCAATTGAATATGACATGATAATGAGTGTTAACATCGTGCGCACCCCTTTGCCAGCAGAGGGGAAAGTCATGTTAGATTACAGCAAAAACACGGCGGCCCGGATGAATTCCATTCGGTGGCTTCCCTGCCTCTATCTCCATTCAATCTCGGGGCCGATTCTGCAAGTTTGCCAAAGAGCAGCAATAATATCTTTGACTCTGATTCATTCCAGAGCTTGGGAAACTGCTTAGCTCCACTGAATTGGGGAATTTGTGACTATTACGCTTCTCCTTAACTTCTAAGTTGTTTATTAAGACTGATGACGTGGCTCTTAGCAGTTACAACTAGTAAATCAGTGGAAAACAGCGGTGGACCGCAACCAGTTTAACAACTGGTTTGGTGATTGTCTGCTACACATGCTCAAGCATGCTTTGCACACAAGCACAAACACACACACACCTAAAACATGCATGTTTTTTCTGCGCCAACTCAGGAAGCACCAGAAAGAAGAACAAAAGAACCGAGCGGTGCAGCAGGGTGCATTTCAATTCTATTGTAGAAAGTCCGAGACTGCCAAGTTGCATGATCTGGTTAGAGATCAAAAACATAATCAAAAAAGCACAACAAAGAATGTTCTTTCTGCGCCAGCTCAGGAAGCTCAAACTACCCAAGGAGCTGCTGATCTAGTTCTACAGAGGAATCATTGAGTCTGTCATCTGCACCTCTATAAGTGTCTGGTTTGGTTCTGCAACACAACAAGACCGACACAGACTTCAGAGGAGAATCACAACTGCAGAAAAAACAATTGGTGCCAACCTATCTTCAATTGTGGACCTGTATACTGCACAAGTCAAAAAGAGGACTGTGAAAATATTTACTGACCCCTCGCATCCTGGACATAAACTGTTTCAACTCCTACCCTCCAAACGTCGCTACAGAGCACTACACACTAAGACAACTAGACACAATAACAGTTTTTTCCCGAACACCATCACTCTGCTAAACAAATAATTCCCTCAACACTGTCAAACTATTCACTAAGGCTGCATTACTACTGCATTACTACTAGTTTTTTCTAATCATTCCTATCACCCATTTCCTCCCACTTATGACTGTATGACTGCAACTTGTTGCTTGTATCTTTAAGATTTTTATTAATATTGATTGTTTCCTCATTGCTCATTTGATCCTTATGACAAGTGCTGTACCTCATGATTCTCAACAAATGTAGCTTTTCTTTTATGTGAGAGCTTATGCACCAAAGACAAATTCCTTATGTGTCCAATCATACTTGGACAATAAAGAATAAAGAAATATTTGGCTAGTCATCTTCTGCAGGAGTGTAAAGGTAAAGGTAAAGGTAGATGGATGCAAAAGGAGATGGACTTCTACATATTTATAAGTGAAATCTGGAAATTCCCCGGTTATTACCATATTTTTTGGAGTATAAGACGTACCTTTTCCCATGCGAAAAGAGGCTGAAAATTTGGTCGTGTCTAATACTCTGAATGTAAATTTTTCAAAGCTTTTTTTTTCCAACTTGAAGGCTTGTTTTCATTGCTACTCCCTCCAAAAAAAGGTTTTTTTCAGCCCTAATGAGGAGCTAACAATCTTCCCAGCTTGCAGGGTCTTTTCATTGCCACTCCAAAGACGTTTTTTTCTAGCTCTAAGTCTTTGCAGGCTTGTTTTGACGCTGTTTCTGAGTGGTCTAACACATGACAACTCCAAATCTCAACCAGCAAATGCTCTGTCCTACACATTGGGAAAAAGAATCTGAACTCCAAATACGAACTGAATAATCAAATTATCACAGATAATCCCCACTCAGTTAAAGACCTTGATATACTAATAACAAAAGATTTAAGTGCCAAAGCCCACTGCAACAATATAGCCAAGAAGGCTTCAAGAGTTGTAAACCTAACCCTACATAGCTTCTGCTCTGGCAATCTCACACTACTTACCAGAGCTTACAAAACTTTTGCCAGACCCATCCTCGAATACAGCTCATCTGTTTGGAACCCATATCGCATCTCAGACATTAACACCCTTGAAAATGTCCAAAGATACTTCAACAGAAGAGCCCTTCACTCCTCCACTCGAAATAGAATACCCTATGAGACTAGACTTTCAATCCTGGACCTAGAAAGTTTAGAACTAAGACGCCTTAAACAAGATTTAAGTATTGCCCACAAGATCATATGCTGCAACGTCCTGCCTGTCAGCGACTACTTCAGCTTCAACCACCACAACAACACAAGAGCACACAACAGATTTAAACTTAATATTAACCGCTCCAAACTTGACTGTAAAAAATATGACTTCAGTAACCGAGTTGTCGAAGCGTGGAACTCATTATCGGACTCCATAGTGTCATCCCCAAACCCCCAACACTTTACCCTTAGATTATCCACGGTTGACCTATCCAGATTCCTAAGAGGTCAGTAAGGGGCGAGTACAAGTGCACTAGAGCAGTGTTTCCCAACCTTTTTTGAGCCGCGGCACATTATTCATATTTTCAAAATCCTGGGGAACATTGAAAGGGTGGGTGGGGGGTGGGGGGTGGGCTAAAGAAAAGTTTGGACAAAAAAACCCTCTCTCTTCCTCCCTTTCGCTCTATTTCTCCCTCTTTCTCTCTTTTCCTTCCTTCCCTTCTTTCTCTCTCTCCATCCCTCTTTCTTTCTTCCTCTCTTTTTTGCTCTTTCTCTCTCCCTCCTTCCCTTCCTCTGTCTTTCTCTCTTGCTATCTCTTTCTTGCTTTTTTCTCTCTTTCTTGCTCTCTCTCTCTCTTTCACTGTCTCTTGCTATATGTCTCTTTCTTTGCCTCTCTTGCTATCTCTCTGTCTCTCTTGCTATGTCTCTCTTTCTTTCTTTCTCTCTCTCTGCCTCTCTTGCTATGTCTCTCTTTCTCTCTTGCTATGTCTCTCTTTCTTTCTCTTTCTCTCTCTGCCTCTCTTGCTATGTCTCTTTCTTTCTCTTTCTCTCTCTGCCTCTCTTGCTATGTCTCTCTTTCTCTCTTGCTATGTCTCTCTTTCTTTCTCTCTCTCTCTGCCTCTCTTGCTATGTCTCTCTTTCTCTGCCTCTCTTGCTGCCTCTCTTTCTCTCTCTGTCTCTTTCTCTGCCTCTCTTGCTGTCTCTCTCTCTGCCTCTCTTATATGTCTCTCTTTCTTTCTTTCTCTCTCTCTCAGCTGACTGCAAGCGGGAGCCCTGACGGCAGCTGGACGTGCTGTTGGACGCCGTATATGCCAAGCCCGCAGCGCCAGCAGTACGGCGTCCAGCAGCACGTCCAATCGCCACCGTCAGAGCTCCCACTTGCAGTCAGCTGAGAGAGAGAGAGCTCCCGCCGCCTGGAGCTCCCTCTCGCCGCCGCCATCTCCCCGCGACTGCCTGCGGCCGCTGCAGCCACCCCCCCACTCCCCCCGCCAGTGCCCTCCCGCCGGGCCCCAAAGGACACTTGCCGCCGACGCCAGGGCCCGGCGGGAGGGCACTGGCGGGGGGACCGGGGGGGTGCGGCTGCAGCTGGGAAAGGGAAAGGCGCAGGGAGGGAAGGCGCAGGGAGGGAAGCTGCCTGCCCGCCTGCCTCGGGGAGCCGCGCTTGCAGCTCCAAACCAAAAGGGCAACCCCCGCGCGCTCCCCAGCCCCGGCCCGCCTCTGCGCCCCGGCCCGGCCCGCGCTCTCTCCTGTCCTCTCCTGCCCGATGTCGTGGTTTCCGGCGCTCTCCTGCTAGGCCCCAAAGAAGGAAGGCGGGAAAAAGGCACGAAGAACGAAGCTCTCCTTCTTCTTCCTGCCTTCCTTCTTTGGGGCTCAGCAGGAGAGCGCCGGAAACCGCGGCATCGGGCAGGAGCCGGGGGACAGCTGCGAGCGGGCGCTCCAGGTCGGCACCGGCAGCGCCCTGCCCAGCTGGAGCTTCCGTAGCTCTGCGGCACACCTGCCAGTGTCTCGCGGCACACTACTGTGCCGCGGCACACCGGTTGGGAAACGCTGCACTAGAGTGCCTTCCGTCCCCTGTCCTATTGCTCTCCTATATCTCCTATTCCTTTCTTCTATTCCTATATATCTTCTTCTATTCTTTCATTGATATGTTCTATTACTATACCTTCTTTTCTATTATTTCTTAGATATATTTTACTATGAGTATCTCCTCTATAACCTTCATCATGTATTTTACTATGTGTATATAGATATATACCCACTAAAATCCTCATGGTGTATTGGACTGACTAAATGAATGAATGAATGAATGAATGAATGAATGAATGAATGAATGAATGAATAAATAAATAAATAAATAAATAAATAAATAAATAACCAGGAGATAAAATAATGTGCTCAAACTGACAAGACTAAGGACACTAGCTAGATGAATACCTGGTAGCTAGATTTTTCCCTTATTTTCTTCCCCCCAAACTAAGGTGAGTCTTATACTCCAGTGTGTTTTATACTCTGAAAAATATGGTAGTTTCCATGGAGATGATGCAAATCAAAATTGCCCTTTTGACACAAGGAATGTAGGAACAAAGGGTCCATCCCCTTTTTTCATCATAGTGTTGTGTATCCCAAGATTGTCACACCACTTTTTTTTTTAAAAAAAGCAAAGGGATCAATTCCAAATCTAAATTAAAAGTATCTAAAAAGGAAAGGAGACGCTGAGATTTTAACTACCAAATTCATCTCTGAGTTTCTCATCTGCGATTCGGTTTTCGGAATCCTGCTCCTATAAACTGAGCCATGCACGAAAACAGCAATAAACTAAAATGAGGAGACTCTAAAGAAATTATTTGTAAATTGCAGTATGTGTAATGAAGTTCATCAAGAAAATGGAACTTCTTTTACTGAAACAATTTTTCTGAAGCTGGTGCATACTTTGCAGATAGATGGACTACAGGGTTACTCTACAAAATAACCAGCATTGCTGTTTGGGGAATAATTACGCAGTATAGATTATCTTGTTGTAGACCTTGGCTTTGTATCTTTCGCAATCCTTTCTCAGCTTCCCTTGTCTTGAAGCTTCTTAGAATTGAAACAAAGGTGAGTCTCAAAAGCGATTGCATGGGGGGCAAAGGGAGTGATACAAGGACACGTTGAAAGCCTCCTTCAAGTCCCTGGATATTGATACCACCTCCTGGGAAACCCGGGCACAAGATTGACGGATATGGCGCATGCTGATCCACCAAGGCTGCCAGACATCAGAGGCCAGAAGAACATTCACAGCAGAAGAGGAGCGAGCACTCCGCAAAGCCAGAGCTGCAAAAGCTGCAACAATGGTGCCCACGCATGTCTGCCCAACATGTGGCAGAACATTTCATGCCCATATAGGCCTGCGGACACATCATGTACACTTAGACTATGCACTGTTGACCTCACCCGATTCCTAAGAGGTCAGTAAGGGGCATGCATAAGTGTCCACAACCCATTAGATGTCAAGGTCCGCGTCATTGGATGGACATCATCGTAGATCATCTTGTTCTAGACCTTGTATCTCGCTTTGTATCTTTTGCAATCCTTTCTCAGGTTCCAATGTCTTGAAGCTTCTTAGAATTGAAACAAAGGTGAGTCTCAAAAGAGGAGGATATGTGTAGCTTGGGATGGAAATGAGAGGCTCTCTAAGCTTGGTTGTTTTCTTGCAGACATTTCATTAACAAACAGGGTAACATCATCAGTGTGAAGAGGAGGAGGAGGATGGGGCCCTTGGTGTTTTCTGAGCTTGGTTGCTTTCCTGCAGATGGTTCATTACCAGTGAAAATCATCATCAGTGCTAGGAGGAAGAGGAGGAGGTGGAAGAGGAAGAGGAAGAAGAAGAGGAGGAAGAGGAAAAGGAAGAGGAAGAGGAGGAGGAAGAGGAGGAAAAGGAGCAGGAGGAGGAGAAAGCGGAGGAAGAAGAGGAGGAGGAAGAGGAAGAGAATAGGGTCCTTGGAGCTCTCTGAACTTGGTTGTTTTCCTGCAGATGTTTCATTACCCAAACTAGGTATCACCAGTGCTAGGAGGAGGAGGAGGAGGTGGTGGTGGTGGAAGAGGAAGAGGAGGAGGAGGAAGAGGTAAAGGAAGAGGAGGAGGAGGAAGAGGAGGAAGAGGACGAAGAAGTGGAGGAAGAGAAGGAAAAAGAGGAGGAGAAGGAAGAGGAAGAAGAGGAGGAGGAGGAACAGGAAGAAGAGGAGGAGGAAGAGAAGGAGGAAGAGACTGGGGTCCTCAGAGCTCTCTGAGCTTGGTTGTTTTCCTGCAGATAGTTCATCAACCAAACTAGGTAACATCATCAGTGCTAGGAAGAGGAGGGGGATGATTATAGGATCCTTGGCACTCCCTGAACCTGGTTGTTTCCTTGCGGAAGTTTCATTAGCGAAACTAGGTAACATCATTCAGAGCTGATGACGTTATCTAGTTTGGGTGATGAAACATTCACCAGAAAACAAGCAAGCTGGGAGAACACCTGAGACCCTTCAGAGGGGAGTCTCATTTCCTTTTCGCATGTAGGGACCCTGTCCCCTGCTTTCCTTGGACCACATGACTTGGGCTACGCAGAGGGAGAAAGGACCTGAAACGTTAGCAAAGGCAGACATGCCTTCCACCTCTGCCCAGTCACCATGCACGCACCTGTGCTAGCGGTAAGCGGTATTTATGACTGTCTCGTTCAGGGCCCTGCAGTTATATTCAGGGGAGGTTGAAGAAGCAGCTGAGACAGTAAAGCAAGCAGCAGCAATCAAGGGCCTGCAATGCGGCTGGGTTGCTAGCTCCGAGCTAATGTAACTCAGCACTTCATCACTGATAAGGTGGGTGGCTTTAGAAGATAAAGCTCCTAAATGTGACACGCTGTTCCAGGTGCAAAAGCCAAGGCTATTCATTGTGAATCCGTGTAAATGGCGGAGGGACAAAGCCACTAGCTTATTTATTTTTATTTATTTATTTATTTATTTATTCATTCATTCATTCATTCATTCATTCATTCATTCATTCATTTATTTATTTATTTATTTATTTGTCCAATACACAATACATATGGAAGAGATTAGACGTGAAGTAATATATTTGATTTAATTTGATTTGATTTATTGGATTTGTATGCCGCCCCTCTCCGGAGACTCGGGGCGGCTAACAACAATAATAAAACAATATACAAAATAATCCAATACTAAAAACGATTAAAAACCCATTAATATAAAAAACCAAACATACTTACAGACATACCATGCATAGAATTGTAAAGGCCTAGAGGGAAAGAGGATCTCAGTTCCCCCATGCCTGGCGGCAGAGGTGGGTTTTAAGGAGCTTACGAAAGGCAAGGAGGGTGGGGGCAATTCTAATCTCTGGGGGGAGTTGGTTCCAGAGGGCCTTCTCCTGGGTCCCGCCAAGCGGCATTGTTTAATTGACGGGACCCGGAGAAGACTCACTCTGTGGGACCTAACTGGTCGCTGGGATTCGTGCAGCAGAAGGCGGTCCCTGAGATAATCTGGTCCGGTGCCATGAAGGGCTTTATTGGTCATAACCAACACTTTGAATTGTGACCGGAAACTGATCGGCAACCAATGCAGACTGCGGAGTGTTGGTGTAACATGGGCATATTTGGGGAAGCCCATGATTGCTCTCGCAGCTGCATTCTGCACGATATATAAAGATAATGAATGAGCCGGGGTGGCGCAGCAGGTAGAGTGCTGTACTGCAGGCCACTGAAGCTGACTATAGATCTGAAGGTCAGCGGTTCAAATCTCATCACCGGCTCAAGGTTGACTCAGCCTTCCATCTTTCTGAGGTGGGTAAAATGAGGACCCGGATTGTGGGGGCAATAGCCTAGCTCTGTTAAAAAGTGCTACTGCTAACATGTTGTAAGCCGCCCTGAGTCTAAGGAGAAGGGCGGCATAAAAATCGAATAAATAAAATAAAATAAATAAATAAATAAATAAAATAAATAAATAATATGTAAAAATAGAGGAGAAGATATATGAAAGGAAGAAAATATATATGATATATGAGATAAAGGAAAGACAATTGGACAGGGGACGAAAGGCACAATGGTGCACTTATGTACGCCTCTTACTGACCTCTTAGGAACCTGGAGAGGTCAATCGTGGAGAGTCTAAGGGAGAAATGTTGGGGGTTAGGGGTTGACACTATTGAGTCCGGTAATGAGTTCCACGCTTCGACAACTTGATTCTTAAAGTCATATTTTTTACAGTCAAGTTTGGAGCGGTTAATATTAAGTTTGAATCTGTTGCGTGCTCTTGTGTTGTTGCGGTTGAAGCTGAAGTAGTCATTGACCGGTAGGACGTTGCAGCATGTGATCTTCCAGGAGGAAGTCATCAAATGGAGCAAAAGAAAGAAGAACAAAAGAACCGAGCGGTGCAGCAGGGTGCATTTCAATTCTATTGAAGAAAATCTGAGACTGCCAAGTTGCACAATCTGGTTAGAGATCAAAAGACGCTTCTATACTTCATTGAGGGTATGAAGGAGAACTGGAGAGGTTCTTAGATGGCCTGCTACTGGAACAGTAAAGTGTTAGGATGCTTGGCCGCATAGCTAGAGGTATCACAAGCAGGAAGAGGGAGATTGTGACCCCCTTATATAGAGCGCTGGTGAGACCACATTTGGAAAATTACTGTGTCCAGTTCTGGAGACCTCACCTACAAAAAGATATTGACAAAATTGAACGGGTCCAAAGACGGGCTACAAGAATGGTGGAAGGTCTCAAGCATAAAACGTATCAGGAAAGACTTCATGAACTCCATCTGTATAGTCTGGAGGACAGAAGGAAAAGGGGGGACATGATCGAAACATTTAAATATGTCAAAGGGTTAAATAAGGTCCAGGAGGGAAGTGTTTTTAATAGGAAAGTGAACACAAGAACAAGGGGACACAATCTGAAGTTAGTTGGGGGAAAGATCAAAAGCAACATGAGAAAATATTATTTTACTGAAAGAGTAGTAGATCCTTGGAACAAACTTCCAGCAGACGTGGTTGGTAAATCCACAGTAACTGAATTTAAACATGTCTGGGATAAACATATATCCATCCTAAGATAAAATACAGAAAATAGTATAAGGGCAGACTAGATGGATGATGAGGTCTTTTTCTGCCGTCACTCTTCTATGTTTGTATGTTTCTATGTACCAGTTTATAATATTTTAAAACTAGGAACATCAACATATTTACACAATGTAGAGTGATTCCAATTTGTTCTTTATGGCTCGGTCTCAAATTCTACTAGCCATAAAACCTCTGACCCTGTCCCGTCTTCCCATCAGTTTTTCCACTTTATTTTTATAGATCGTATTCATTTTAATTTCCATAATTTCAAATTGAATGTGTTCCACCATGTAGCGATACCAATTTTGCATTGTCCATTTTGTTGCGTCCTTCCAACCTAGAACTATTACCGTTTGGGCACTTACTATAGCTGCTTCTTTAATTTCTCTGAAGTCACCCATAACCCTCCTCGTTATTAGTGCAGCCATCTCTTTTGTAATCACCTATTTTATATCCAGCATTCTATTAATCTTGTCTTGCACCTCTTTCCAAAATTTCTTTACTACTGGACACTCCCAAAACATATAGATTAGATTTAGATTTATTGGATTTATATGCCGCCCCTCTCCGCAAACTCGGGGTGGCTCACAACAATAATAAAAAACAGTACATAATAACAAATCCAATGTCCACCAATCTAATTACAATGTAAAATTAGTAATTTCATAAAACAATCCCAATATATATATGTTGCCCTGTGTAATATTTTGCATGTTTATGCGACGTTTCGGTGAAATCACATTCACCATCATCAGGCTGAAGTTTCCAAGCTTCGTGCTGTTGTAAAATGGAATGTTTGCAACTGTCATTTCTTCCTAGTATATAGTGTGGGGGTGGAGATTTGGTTTGAATGTAGCAAATAGATTGGGTAATTATTAGAAGGATGTTTGCAACTGTTTGCAACTTAATTAATAATTATGTTTGCAACATAATTATCCTTCTAATAATTATGAATTTGGAATTTTGAAATTTGGAAACCAGCCTTAAACAAAAAACACTTCATAAAAATCACCATGTCAATCCTTCTAATAATTATGATTACACCAACCAATCAGATCACTAAAACATAATCACCCAATCTATTTGCTACATTCAAACCAAATCTCCACCCCCACACTATATACTAGGAAGAAATGACAGTTGCAAACATTCCATTTTACAACAGCACGAAGCTTGGAAATTTCAGCCTGATGATGGTGAATGTGATTTCACCGAAACGTTGCATAAACATGCAAAATATTACACAGGGCAAAACCCGAACTCAGAACAATCTACATACATATACCCGTGAAAATTTACGAAAACAAATATATATATATATATATATATATATATAAAACAGGCACACAGTCAATCAATCAACAAAACAACATGGGCAAGGGGGAGGTGTTTTAGTTCCCCCATGCCTGACGGCAGAGGTGGGTCTTAAGGAGTTTACGAAAGGCAGGGAGGGTGGGGGCAATCCTAATCTCAGGGGGTAGCTGGTTCCAGAGGGTCGAGGCCCCCACAGAGAAGGCTCTTCCCCTGGGTCCGCCAGATGACATTGTTTAGTCGATGGGACCCGAAGAAGGCCGACTCTGTGGGACCTAACCGGTCACTGGGATTCGTGCGGCAGGAGGCGGTCCCGAAGATATTCTGGTCCGGTGCCATGAAGGGCTTTATAGGTCATAACCAACACTTTGAATTGTGACCGGAAACTGATCGGCAACCAATGCAGACTATGGAGTGTTGGAGTAACATGGGCATACTTAGAGAAGCCCATAATTGCTCTCGCAGCTGCATTCTGCACGATCTGAAGTTTCCGAACACTTTTCAAAGGTAGCCCCATGTAGAGAGCGTTACAGTAGTCGAGCCTCGAGGTGATGAGGGCATGAGTGACTGTGAGCAATGACTTCCGGTCCAAATAGGGCCCCTTTCTCCTGACATCCGTGCCAACAGGCAGCCTTAACATTCTTAGAAATATGTGCAAGTTGCACAGGTGTATAATACCACTTATGTAATATTTTCCTTCTCATTTCTCTAACCCTTGTATTCTTAAAATGCAGGGATTCGCTTCAAGACCATCCCTAATACATTCCCACTTGCCTGTTTATTTCGGAATGAAGAAAAAGCTGCAAGAGAAGTTGAAATAGCAGCAGCTGTTGCTCAGTATCACACCTGGTTTCCGACAGTCCCTTAATGTGGTTTGGGAAGGAGACGCCAGCTGCTCGGAAGACCTGGCAAACCCACTCCTCGGCTCAGAAGAGCTGCAGGAAGGTAAACATCGCAACACTGATGAGAACGGCCAACCTCTTGCCACAGGGTTGGCCAACTGTTACGAAGGGGAGGGGGAGCCCTTGTGATGCTCAATGAGGATGATCTACAGAAATCGCTGAGAAAAAGCCTAGAACTGCGTGGCCCTAAACATGACCTAAGCATAGCCTACAAAATCCACTTACAAACCCGGGTCTCCAAAACTGTAACCGGAAAAGGCAGGGAGAAACCTCCGTGGGGCCTCTCTAGGAATCTCCTGGGGGGAAACACAGCCAGAAAAGGCAGGGAGAAGCCTCCGTGGGACCTCTCTAGGAATCTCCTGGGAGGAAACACAGCCAGAAAAGGCAGGGAGAAGCCTCCGTGGGGCCTCTCTAGGAATCTCCTGGGAGGAAAAACAGCCAGAAAAGGCAGGGAGAAGCCTCCGTGGGGCCTCTCTAGGAATCTCCTGGGAGGAAACACAGCCAGAAAAGGCAGGGAGAAGCCTCCGTGGGGCCTTTCTAGGAATCTCCTGGGAGGAAACACAGCCAGAAAAGGCAGGGAGAAGCCTCCGTGGGGCCTCTCTAGGAATCTCCTGGGAGGAAACACAGCCAGAAAAGGCAGGGAGAAGCCTCCGTGGGGCCTCTCTAGAATCTCCTGGGAGGAAACAGGGCCGGAAAAGGTGGGGAGAACCCTCTGTGTGGCCTCTCTAGGAATCTCCTGGGAGGAAACAGGGCCTGTGTGGTTTTCCCAATCTCACACATTATTTGCTTTTACATTGATTCCTATGGGGAAAATTGCTTCTTCTTACAAACCTTTCTACTTAAGAACAAATTAAGTTCATAAGTAGAGGTACCACTGTACAGCCATGCTGGGATGCTTGGTTGAATTAACATGGTTCTTCTCAAAGCTTCTGTCCACGAAAGACTGTGTGAGAACCATCCACCTCCTTGCCCAAACCTGTAAAGGAATCTACCTGACTCAACAGGTGTGAAGAAGACTGCAAGGAATATAAATGGATTCCCTCCCACAAGGGAAGGGAGGTTTAGTTAATTTCCTGTGTCCCTGCTGATGCATTACTGATTGTGATGAATGTCAAAGCAGGAGCTTATTCCACAATCTATGAAATGATAATTTTATCTCCAGAACGTAATTGATTGTCAACAGGAGCTGAAGGGCCAGGCACTGGGTGCTCAGTAGTGGGGGAAATGCTTCAGTTTTGGCAGGGGTGAGACCAGCAATGCTTACAAATGCCTCTTTTTGAGGAGAGAAGGAGGGGAAATAACAGGATGTGGTTCAGTTAAAGCTAATGAGGTAGACCTTTCAATTGGAACAGGGACATGCTGGAATGGCAACGATCAGTGCGGCTGGTAGGAAGCTTCGTCACTCACTATTTCAGGGTAACGTGCAATTTTTAAGCACACGGGGGCTTCCGGCTATTGTTTCCAAGACTGATGGATTTAATCATGGACAATGACAAAGCAAAAAGAAAAAGAACGCCTCTACTTATGAACTTTTCTAGATAAGAACGTGGGGTTCAAGGTTTTTTTTGCCTCTTCTCAAGAACAATTTTCCACTTACAAACCCAAGCCTCCAAAACTGTAACAGGAAAAGGCAGGGAGAAGCCTCCATGGGGCCTCTCTAGGAGTCTCCTATCTTGCTATCTTGTTCTTACTTATACAGTAGTGCCTCTAGATACGAGCTGCTCCACATGCGAGTATTTCAAGATACGAGCCACGAGGGGAGAGAAATTTCTGTTCCAGACCCGAGCTGAAATTCGGGATACGAGCTGAGCGTCCACTAGGTGGCGCAAGAATCCTTGCTTTTGGTTATCTCGGAGGGGGAAAACAAAGTCTAAAGCGATTTGTTCCAGATGCAAGTTGCTCGACATACAAGCTCCCTTCTGGAACCAATTATACTCGTATCTAGGGGTACTACTGTATCTTTCTATATTTTGTGGAGTTTTTCATAATAGAAACATAGAAACATAGAAGTCTGACGGCAGAAAAAGACCTCCTGGTCCATCTAGTCTGCCCTTATACTATGAAGTCCGTGAAGTTTTCTTGGCTGTGAGATGGAAGGGGTTTGTCCTGACTTTAAACATAGAAACATAGAAGACTGACAGCAGAAAAAGACCTCATGGATATATGTTTATCCCAGGCATGTTTAAATTCAGTTACTGTGGATTTATCTACCACGTCTGCTGGAAGTTTGTTCCAAGGATCTACTACTCTTTCAGTAAAATAATATTTTCTCATGTTGCTTTTGATCTTTCCCCCAACTAACTTCAGATTGTGTCCCCTTGTTCTTGTGTTCACTTTCCTATTAAAAACACTTCCCTCCTGAACTAATGTTTAGCATAATTACATTCTTAATTTTGGTTTATTATGGTTCTATCTCCTTAATAATAAATTATTGCTATTTTATTTATTTATTTATTATTTGGATTTGTATGCCGCCCCTCTCCGAAGACTCGGGGCGGCTCACAACAAGTGTAAAACAAATCATAAATAATTCAATTAATTAAAATATTTAAAGATTTAAAAAACCCCATATACTAACAGACACACACACAGGCATACCATGTGTAAATTAAATGTGCCCAGGGGGAGATGTCTTAGTTCCCCCATGCCTGACGGCAAAGGTGGGTTTTGAGGAGTTTACGGAAGGCAGGAAGAGTAGGGGCAGTTCTGATCTCCGGGGGGAGTTGGTTCCAGAGAGTCGGTGCCGCCACAGAGAAGGCTCTCCCCCTGGGGCCCGCCAACCGACATTGTTTAGTTGACGGGACCCGGAGGAGGCCCACTCTGTGGGACCTAATCGGTCGCTGGGATTCGTGCGGCAGAAGGCGGTCTCGGAGATATTAAATAATATATACTATAATTAGTACATTAATACCTTCCACTTTTATAAAAATTGTCTATACCAATTTTTTCGCTTTATACATTTTCAACACTGAGTTTCCTTGTGGGAATCTGGCAGGGAGCATTGCAAGTCACCTGTTCTTCTCTTCTCATCTCTTCCCTTCCTTTCCCTTCCCAGCAAGCAGTCAAGGGGCTACTGCTGAGTGGGAGAAGGAACAAGGCAATTCAAGATTGGCTGGGAAACTGTCACAGAAGGTTGAATACCATGATCACATGACCCAGGGATCGGTTCTGGAATCTCCTACTGCCGGTTCGCATGTGCAGTACTAAAAAAAGAGCTTCTGCTCATGCGCAGAAGCAAAAAACAAGATGATGGCGCTTATGATGCTGCTGAAATGGTAGGAACTCACCTCTGATATGACCATAGCAGTAGGAGCAGTCCAGCAGCAGTCAATAGCACTGAATCATCCACAATGTCCACAAATTTCATTCCCTTGAGAGTTATGTGTCCTGGATTTGGGGCATATTCAGTAAATTAGACCTATAGAACCATATACTCATAGGAGTGGATGAGATCTTGGAGATCCTCTGGACTAATCTGTGTTCAAGAAAGGAGTCCTTATTTTTAAAAAAATATTTATTTTTATTTATTTATTTTGTCCAAAACATAATGAAGGTCACAGAAGATACAATTATAGTAAGTTATATCAATAAAAGAATAGAAGAAAAGATATAGGAATAGAAAAAGGATATATAAAGAAATATAGGAGGGACAGTAGGACAGGGGATGGAAGGCATGCTGGTGCACTCATGCATGCCCCTTACTGACCTCTTAGGAATCTGGAGAGGTCAACCGTGGATAGGCTAAGGGTAAAATGTTGGGGGTTAGGGGATGACACTATGGAGTCAGGTAATGAGTTCCACGCTTCGACAACGCGGTTACTAAAGTCGTATTTTTTTTACAGTCAAGTTTGGAGTGGTTAATATTAAGTTTGAATCTGTTGTGTGTTCTTGTGTTGTTTATCTATCTATCTATCTATCTATCTATCTATCTATCTATCTATCTATCTATTAGATTTGTATGCCGCCCCTCTCCGCAGACTCGGGGCGGCTCACAACAACAACAAGAATAATGTAAGAACAAATCTAATAATTTTAAAAAACACTAAAAACCCCATTATTAACAGCAAACAAACACACAAACATTCCATGTATAAACTGTATAGGCCCGGGGGTGATGTGTCAGTTCCCCCATGCCTGATGGCAGAGATGGCTCTTAAGAACTTTACGAAAGGCAAGGAGGGTGGGGGCAGTTCTAATCTCCGTGGGGAGCTGGTTCCAGAGGGTCGGGGCCGCCACAGAGAAGGCTCTTCCCCTGGGTCCCGCCAAACGACATTATTTAGTCGACGGGACCCGGAGAAGGCCAACTCTGTGGGACCTAACCAGTTGTTGTGGTTGAAGCTGAAGTAGTCATTGACAGGGCACCATTTCACCCAATTAATGGTCACGATTACAGGAGCTTTCATAGTATAAAGCTGGAACCAAAATGTAAAATGTGGACTTGGGAACAACAAAGGAACAAGCAACTAGGACTATTATTCGGTGTGCTTGGCAACAGGGGAGAAATACATTCTACTGTCTAAAGGAGAAAAAGCAGTTTATCCATCTTTTTTGGCATGACGTGAAAGGTGGATCCATCATGGCTTTCCCTTGTTCTCTGTTTTCTTTCATTGGCAGTTCATTATCTTGTCAACTGGCACAGCCAGGCTCCTCCAAATCTCTCCATCATTCTTTTGTTGTGCATGAAGGTGGAGCTCAGATCTTTCTCTGTAGCAAATGCGCTCGCCGCTTTTCATCTGTACACTTCAGTTAAGGTCACAATAAACTATCATCAGATATATAGGGCATTATAGCCTAATGTAAATTTCATGGAGAATTACTTTCCTTAGGTCAGTGTTTCCCAACCTTGGCAACTTGAAGATATCTGGACTTCAACTCCCAGAATTCCCAAGCCAGCATTATTATTAACACTTTGAAAAGTGTTCGGAAACTTCAGATCTTGCAGAATGCAGCTGCGAGAGCAATCATGGGCTTTCCCAAAAATGCCCATGTAACACCAACACTCCGCAGTCTGCATTGGTTGCCAATCAATTTCCGGTCACAATTCAAAGTGTTGGTCATCACCTATAAAGCCCTTCATGGCACCGGACCAGGGTATCTACAAGACCACCTTCTGCCGCACGAATCCCAGCGACCGGTTAGGTCCCACAGAGTGGGCCTTCTCCAGGTCCCGTCAACAAAACAATGTCATTTGGCGGGCCCCAGGGGAAGAGCCTTCTCTGTGGCATCCCCGGCCCTCTGGAACCAACTCCCCCAGGAGATTAGAATTGCCCCCAGCCTCATCGCCTTTCGTAAGCTCCTTAAAACCCACCTCTGCCATCAGGCATGGGGGAACTGAGATATTCTTTCCCCGTAGGTCTTTACAATTTATGCATGGTATGTTTGTTTGTATGTATGTTTGGTTTTATAAATAAGGTTTTTTAAAAATTGTTTTAGTATTAGTTTTAGTATTGGATTTACATGATGTTTTGTACTATTGTTGTTAGCCGCCCCGAGTCTACGGAGAGGGGCGGCATACAAATTCAATAATTAATAATAACAACAACAACAACAATTATAATAATAATAATAATAATAATAAAACTAATAATAATAATAATAATAATAATAATAATAATAATAATAATTACTTTCCCTCCCTCGCAAAGTTCTTCTGTTTGTTGGAGTTAGGGGCAGTGGTGGGTTGCTACTGATGCTGTAGGAGACTGCACCAGTAACAGCCTCCAGATTGTGCAATTTGTGCACAACCACTCTGGTGCCAGTCCTTCGGGAACCACCATCTTTTTTCCTGAAATTTTTGTCTTTTTTTTTTTTTTGCTTTCTGTGCATGCACAGAAGCAAAATCTTGCAAGGGGACACATGCAAGAGAGAGATTTTGGTGATTTTTTTGCTTCCACACATGCGTGGAAGCAAAATCTCATGAGGGGGATGAAGCAAGTTACACAGTTCAGGACCTAGGACAGCAACCAGGACTTTAAAAAGTTTGCAGAATTTTTTGGGGAAAACTATGACAATTGAACAATGTGGGGTGGAGTCTGGCAACATTCTAGCCAAAAATGTCAAGACAGAGAAGGGAATAGATTCTTGACAAACCTATCTTTTCTTTTATGTACACTAAGAGCATATAATAATAATAATAATAATAATAATAATAATAATAATAATAATAATAATAATAATAATAATAATATTTATTATTTATTTATTTATTTATTATTTGGATTTGTATGCCACCCCTCTCCGAAGACTCGGGGCGGCTCACAACAAGTGTAAAACAAATCATAAATAATTCAATTAATTAAAATATTTAAAGATTTAAAAAACCCCATATACTAACAGACACACACACAGGCATACCATGTATAAATTAAATGTGCCCAGGGGGAGATGTTTAGTTCCCCCATGCCTGATGGCAAAGGTGGGTTTTGAGGAGTTTACGGAAGGCAGGAAGAGTAGGGGCAGTTCTGATCTCCGGGGGGAGTTGGTTCCAGAGAGTCGGTGCCGCCACAGAGAAGGCTCTCCCCCTGGGGCCCGCCAACCGACATTGTTTAGTTGACGGGACCCGGAGAAGGCCCACTCTGTGGGACCTAATCGGTTGCTGGGATTCGTGCGGCAGAAGGCGGTCTCTGAGATATTCTGGTTTATATTATAATATTAATAATAATAACAATAACAACAACAACCAACAACAACAACAATAATAATAATAAGTATTATTATTATTATTATTATTATTATTATTATTATTATTATTATTATTTATTAGATTTGCATGCCGCCCCTCTCCGAAGACTCAGGGCGGCATACAAATCTAATATGCACCAAGACAAATTTCTTGTGTGTCCAATTACACTTGGCCAATAAAATTCCATTCCATTCCATTCCCTGTTCCTGGTTCTCTGTTCTCTTTCTCTTTTCCTTCCTTCCTTCTTTCCTCCCTCCCTCCCTTCCCTCTCAGTTAAGCTGAGAAAGAGAGAGAGATTAGCTCAAAGTCACCCAGCTTCAGTTTGCACCAGTTCACCTACCCGCACGGATGTTATTAAAAAATTCTCTGTACATGCTTTGTGCTTGCGCCTGTGCACTCCCATTCTTGAACCAATAGCAAAGGTCAATGGAACCTACTACTGCCCAGCTGCCTTTCATTCCTGAGGTGGACTAGAACTCACCACCCAAAGCCATCCTGCTGGTTTTTATGCCAAAAATGAAACTAGAACTCACAGTCTCCTGGTGATTGGCCCAAAGTCACTCAATTGGCTTTCATGACTAAGGTGTCACTAGAACTCATAAACTCCTGGCTTCTAACTTGGTGTGTTAACCTCAAGACCAAAGTGGCTCTTTTTAGTTTCAATCAGAGAACACAAGAAGCAAAAAAATATTATTAAATCCAAAAATTGGAAATATGTATGCTGCATTGGCAGATCAAAGAAAAAGAGGGATTGTGATGTATGTTGAGAACTCCACAAACTCCAAACAACTATATGCAGACCAAGAAGGTAGAATATTAATTGTGCAGATCAATATAGAGCCTAAACCTCTTGTCATTGTTTCTATTTATGCCCTAAATGAAAATCAAACGACATTTTATAAACAATTGCATCAGAAAATAAATGAACGGAATATTGAAAATATGATTATAATTGGCGATTTCAATGCAATTTCAAATAGATTATTAGATCATTCAGGGGGAAAGAAAAACAGTCAGAAAAAGAAAAATATATTACCAACTACTTTTCAAAAGATGAAAACAGAATTATTATTAAACGATATATGGAGGGAAAGACATCCCCAAATAAGACAGTATACTTTTTATTCAAACCCCCACAAAATTTGGACTCTCCCTTTGCGAGATTTTGCTGCATTTTTGCTTCCTGCACATGCACAGTAGCAAAATCATGCTGGGGACATGCACACATGCATAGCACCCACACCCATGCTAGAATCATCATGCTCCATGTGTAGTGCATGAATAGCAGCAGGTAAGAGGAATCCAGCCTGTTTGGGGGCCACCTCAACATGCTTTCTCTCTTCTTGTTGCTGCTGAGCTCCAGGTCAGGCAGTCAAAAAAAATATCTAGCAATAAGCAAAGTGGGTTTTTTTCCCCCTTCTGTTGCTGAGAAATCTGCAGAGGCATGTCCACAGGATCACCAGGAGCCATGCTCAATTGGAAGGTGATTTTTATCTTTCAAAACGAGTGGCATTTATTTCTGAATAAGCTTGCATAGTGCTGTGCTTTTGCCATTCACATGCGCTGATATTAAACAGTGCTGAGCATTTCCCCCCCCCTTGCTGGAAGATTTAAATTCTAATGGTTTGCATCCTGCAAAGGAAACTGATCACTGAAGAATGGCAAGCCTAGACTTTTCTAATAAAAAAAAATGTAGTCAGTGATCAGATAAATGCAGAACTTGAATTACATGCGCTAGTAAGAAAAGAAGGTGATTATTCAGCAACTGTATAAGTCGGCAGCACTTAATACTAATTAGAACAACATATGTGGCCTGAGTTCTTACCCAGGACCACAGTTAGACCATGAGTGTGTTGTTCTGTTGCAAAACAGTTTTGATTCCCTCCATAGTGCCTCCCACACCAATCTGCCATTGGCTACAGTGAGAGTGCAATTGCAAATAGTATCAAAATTTCTCATGCTCAATGGATGGTGAACAAGAAAAAGGTGGAGATGGAGGCAAAGAGGGGGAAAGGGAGGAGGAGGAGGAAGGACAAAGAAGTGGGAAGAAGAAGAAGGAAGAAAGAGAAAGGAAGAAGAAGGAGGAAGAAGGGGAAGAAGAAGAAGGAAGACAGAAGGAAGAAATAGAAAGAAAGAATAAAAAAGAAGAAAGAAGGAGGAAGAAGGAGGAAGAAAGAGATAGGAAGAAGGAAGGAAGGAGGAGGAAGGAAGGAAGAATAAAAAAGAAGGAAGGAAGAAGTAGGAAGAAGAAGGAGGAAGAAGAAGGAAGGAAGAAATAGGAAGAAGGAAGGAGGAGGAAGAAGGAGGAGGAAGAGGGAGGAGGAAGGAGGAGGAAGAAAGAGATAGGAAGAAGGAAGGAAGGAGGAGGAAGGAAGGAAGAATAAAAAAGAAGGAAGGAAGAAGTAGGAAGAAGAAGGAGGAAGAAGAAGGAAGGAAGAAATAGGAAGAAGGAAGGAGGAGGAAGAAGGAGGAGGAAGAGGGAGGAGGAAGGAGGAGGAAGAAGAAGGAAGAAGTAAAGAAGAAGGAAGAAGAAGGAAGGAAGAAGTAAAGAAGAAGGAAGAAGAAGGAAGGAAGAAGGAAGAAAAAGGAAAGAAGAAGAAGATTAATATGATTTCTTATCATTATACTTTTGCTTCCAGGGACTTGGGAAATGTTCAATCCCAAGCACCAAAAGTCAATGGACAGTCCTTGAATATGGTCCCTGACTTTTGACAGGAAAGAGAAAAACCATTTTCTCCTCCAAAGAGGCCCAACATTGCTTTGCATAAATCCTACTGAGGACGTGCAAATCCTTTGGCCCAATGGTTTTCCTACACCAGTGTTTCCCAACCTTTTTTTAGCCGCGGCACATTATTCATGTTTTCAAAATTCTGGGGAACACTGAAGGGGGGGCGGGGGGGGGGGTAAAAAAAAGTTTGGACAAAAAAAATATATCTTCCTCCATTTCACTCTATTTCTCCCTCCCTCTTTCTCTCTCTTCCTTCCTTCCCTTCTTTCTCTCCATCCCTCTTTCTTTCTCTCTCTCTTTTTTGCTCTCTCTCTCCCTCCTTCCCTCCCTCTATGTCTTTCCCTCTCCCTCCTTCCTCCTTTCTTTCTCTCTCTCTTGCTTTCTTTCCCTCTCTTTCTCTTGCTTTCTTTCTCTCATTCTCTCTCCCCTCCTTTTTTTCTCTCTCTCTTTCTCTCTCGTTCACCATGCCAGCAACAGAGAGAAAAAGAAAGAGCGAGAGAGAGCCGGAGAGAGAGTGGAGTGCGCAGCAGCCATCAGCCTCCTCGCCCTCCCAGACGTCCCCAGCGCCCGGCCTCGCGCCGCCTCCCGTTAGCCCGGCCGAAAGCCACACAGTCCCGGACTCCCGGATCGCTCGCTTCTCCGGCCAGCGCGGCGCTGTCCTGGGCAGATGGCTTTGCTGACCGGAGAAGCGAGCGATCCGGGAGTCCGGGACTGTGTGGCTTTGCGCCATGAAGAGAAAACAGCAGCAGGGAAAATTCGGCCGTTTTCTCTTCATGGCGCAAAGCCACACAGTCCTGGACTCCCGGATTGCTCGCCCCAAGGCAGGAGGCGCTGGCGGAGGAGAGTGGGCGGATCGGGCGGGCAATGGGGCAGGGCGGAGAAGCCAGGGGCGCGTTTGGCCGGAGGCACCGTGGGGAGGCAGGGGCAGGGAGGTGCGGCAGTAGGTGCCTCCGGCCAAATGCGCCCCTGGCTTCTCCGCCCTGCCCCATTGCCCGCCCGATCCGCCCACTCTCCTCCGCCGCCTCTCGCCGCGGCACACCTGACGGTGTCTCGCGGCACACTAGTGTGCCGCGGCACACCGGTTGGGAAATGCTGTCCTACACTATAAGCTCTGCTTGACTAGCCAGAAGCAAATCACACTGCATTTAATTGAACTTTCAGGGAGGCGTGTGTGGCTCCTATATATTTACCAATTACACAAACTTTCCAAAAGGAGATGCATAATATTATATCAGGATCCCAGGGATTTAAACTGTGACGGTAGACACTTTACAGTACCTAGAGGAAATATGTTCGAAAGAGGCATCTGCGGTCTTTGCTTCATCCTGAGGAAGAACATATGTTTGCAGAGAAGACTCAATAGGATTCCAGTAGATTGATGCCAGAAGGGAAAACAAAAGAAAGTGTTGAAATTTTTGGCAGTTTATCTGTTGGCTTTGACCATTCTTATCGCCCTTAACAACTCTGATTTTGGATGGCTTTTGTTCAAAAATTTCCTCCTGTAAAAATATACGCTCAGTACAGATGGCTTCAGCCATAAAACACCATGTTATGTCAAGTCGCTGGAGTTGCCTACACAGCCTTCAGTGCTTCACTTTGTATTTTTTGTCCTGGCTGTTGCCGTTTATTTATACAATGAAATTCCCAGCGACTTTGTGAAATATGGATATAGGAGGGAAGAGAGCAAGAGGCAGCAACGGCAGGTGTTTGCATGGACTCTGCCATTGCAAATCGCCGATCTAAAAAATTAATAGCGGCCCAGAGGAAGAGAAAGAGGTGGGAATTATATGAATGTCTGAAATAAAAAGACACACAGAGACACACAGTCACAAGCCATGAGGTCTATCTCTCTTGTACATGTAACTTCTTGGGTCAACGCACCTCAAGAAGAGGGAAGAGCCTTCTCTGTGGTGGCCCCGGCCCTCTGGAATCAACTCCCCCTGGAGATTAGAACTGCTCCCACCCTCCTTGTCTTCCGTAAACTACTTAAGACCCACTTATACCACCAGGCATGGGGGATTTGAGACACCTTTCCCCCAGACTTATTATAATTTATGTTTGGTATGTATGTGCTGTTTGGTTTTTAATTATGATAGGGTTTTTAGGGTTTTTTTTCTTAATATTAGATTTGTGCCTATATATATTGTTTTATCGTTTGTTGTGAGCCGCCCCGAGTCTTCGGAGAGGGGCGGCATACAAATCTAATAAATTATTAATTTATTATTATTATTATAATGGAACTGGAAAAGGTGCAAAAAAGGGCAACAAGAATGATCAAGGAAATGGAGCCCCTCCCTTATGATACCAGGTTGCAATGCCTTGGTCTCTTCAGCCTTGAAAGACGGTGTTTAAGGGGTGACTTGATTGAAGTGTATAATAATAATAACAACAACAACAACAACAACAACAACAACAATAATAATAATAATAATAATAATTTATTGGATTTGTATGCCACCCCTCTCTGTAGACTCGGGGCGGCTAACAACAATGATAAAAAAACATGAACAATCCAATAATAAAAACAACTAAAAACCCTTATTATAAAACCAAACATATACACAAACATACCATGCATAACTTGTAATGGCCTAGGGGGAAGGAATATCTCAACTCCCCCATGCCTGGCGGTATAAGTGAGACTTGAGTAGTTTACGAAAGACAGGGAGGGTGGGGGCAATTCTAATCTCCGGGGGGAGTTGGTTCCAGAGGGCCGGGGCCGCCACAGAGAAGGCTCTTCCCCTGGGGCCTGCCAAATGAAATTGTTTAGTCGATGGGACCCGGAGAAGGCCAACTCTGTGGGACCTTATTGGTCGCTGGGATTCGTGCAGTAGCAGGCGGTTCCGGAGGTAATCTGGTCCAATGCCATGTAGGGTTTTAAAGGTCATGACCAACACTTTGAATTGTGACTGGAAACTGATAGGCAGCCAATGCAAGCCACGGAGTGTTGAAGAAACGTGGGTGAATCTTGGAAGTCCCACGATGGCTCTCGCAGCTGCATTCTGCACGATCTGAAGTTTCTGAACACTTTTCAAAGGTAGCTGAAATCATGCATGGGGTAGAAAAGGTGGATAGAGAAAAAATATTTTCTCTATCACACAATACTAGGACAAGGGGGCCCTCCCTAAACCTCATAAGTAAAAAAGTGAGGACAAATAAAGGGAAATATTTCTTTATCCAGAGGATCGCTTGTTTATGGAATTCACTTCCAGAAGAGGTCGTGACAGCTGTCAGCTTTGATAGCTTCAAGGCAGGATTAGACAGATTCATGGATGCCAAGTGTATCGGTGGTTATTGAAATGGATGTCCATGTGCTGCCTCTATGTTGGTTGAGGCAGGCAGGAATCCCTTGGGTCCCATTTGTTGGGGGTGAAGGGAAAGAGAAGGGTTTGCCTTCTCTTTCTGCTCAAGATCCCCATGTACAATTGGTGGGCCACCGTGTGACACAGAATGCTGGACTCGATGGGCTTTGGCCTGATTCAGCAGGGCTCTTCTTATGTTCTCTGATTGAAACTACAAAGAGCCACTTTGGTCTTGAAGTTAACACACCAAGTTAGAAACTAGGAGTTTATGAGTTCTAGTGACACCATAGTCATGAAAGCCAATTGAGTGACTTTGGGCCAATCACCAGGAGACTGTGAGTTCTAGTCTCATTTTTGGCATAAAACCCAGCAGGATGACTTTGGGTGGTGAGTTCTAGTTCACCTCAGGAATGAAAGGCAGCTGGGCAGTAGTAGGTTCCATTTACCTTTGCGATTGGTTCGAGAATGGGAGTACACAGGCGCATGCATAAAACGTGTACAGAGCATTTTTTAATAACATCCGTGCGGGTAGGTGAACTTGTGCAAACCAGTAGCAACCCACCACTGAAGCTGGGTGACTTCGAGCTAATCTCTCTCTTTCTCAGCCTAACTGAGAGGGAAGGGAAGGGAGGGATGGAGGAAAGAAGGAAGGAAGGAAAAGAGAAAGAGAACAGAGAACCGGGAACAGGGAACAGGGAATGGAATGGAATTTTATTGGCCAAGTGTAATTGGACACACAAGAAATTTGTCTTTATTTATTTATTTATTTATTATTTAGATTTGTCCGCCGCCCCTCTCCGCAGACTCGGGGCGGCTCACAACAAAATAAAACAGTTCATGACAAATCTAATAATTATAATTTAAAATATTTTAAAAAACCCATTTACTAAGCAAACAAACATACAAACATACCATGCATAAATTGTATATGTCCGGGGGAGATGTCTCAGTTCCCCCATGCCTGATGACAAAGGTGGGTTTTAAGGAGCTTACGAAAGGCAAGGAGAGTAGGGGCAGTTCTAATCTCTGGGGGGAGCTGGTTCCAGAGAGTCGGGGCCGCCACAGAGAAGGCTCTTGGTGCATATTAGATTTGTATGCCGCCCCGAGTCTTTGGAGAGGGGCGGCATACAAATATAATAAATTGTTGTTGTTGTTGTTGTTGTTGTTGTTGTTGTTATTATTATTATTATTATTATTATTATTATTATTATTATTATTATTATATGCTCTTAGTGTACATAAAAGAAAGGATGGTTTGTCAAGAATCTATTCCCTTCTCTGTGTTGACATTTTTGGCTAGGATGTTGCCAGACTCCACCCCGCAATGTTCAATTGTCACAGTTTTCCCAAAAAATTCTGCAAACTTTTTAAAGTCCTGGTTGCTGTCCTAGGTCCTGAACTATGTAACTTGGCAGCTAATTCTTTTCTTATTTAGTTGTTGCTGTTGTACTTTTGTTTCAGGTCAATTCACTTCTTTTTGTCTGGATGCACTTAGTATTTTTATCTGTCAGCTCCTCAGAGTTGCTATGGAACCAGGCGTCCTCAAAAGCGAATGAGTCAACAGCTCGAGACACAGAAAAGAAAGGAAGTAAAACACCAAAGGACATTCAAAGTAGGTCTAGATCAGCAGTGAAATCTACTTAACCTTCCTACCAGTTTGGAAATGCATGCTTTGCATGGGCATTATCATCGTGCATACTTTTTTACCCTCTGCGATGCGTAGAAAGCTTTGTGCATGCACAGAGGGTTAAAAACAAGAAAATTGTGATGTCTGGGCAGGTGGTTGGAGCCTCGCAGTGTGTGAGAAGGCCCACGAGAGTGAAATTTTGGCAAATTTTGGTGATATTTTTGCTTCCGCGCATGCGCAGAAGCAAAAACCCCCCAGCAAAAATCACCGAAACCTCACTCGCACGATAATCTTCATGTAAATTTTGCTTGCTGCTGATACGCAGAAGCGAATAAATGGCAAAAATCACCCAACTCTCACTCGTGCGAGCATCTTAATGAACTCAATCTGTGTAGTCTGGAGGACAGAAGGAAAAGGGGGGACATGATCGAAACATTTAAATATGTTCAAGGGTTAAATAAGGTTCAGGAGGGAAGTGTTTTTAATAGGAAAGTGAACACACAAGAACAAGGGGACACAATCTGAAGTTAGTTGGGGGAAAGATCAAAAGCAACGTGAAAAAATATTATTTTACTGAAAGAGTAGTAGATCCTTGGAACAAACTTCCAGCAGACGTGGTTAGTAAATCCACAGTAACTGAATTTAAACATGCCTGGGATAAACATATATCCATGGTAAGATAAAATACAGGAAATAGTATAAGGGCAGACTAGATGGACCATGAGGTCTTTTTCTGCCGTCAGACTTCTATGTTTCTATGTTTCTATCTTAATACAAGATTTTGTTTGCTGTGCATGCGCGGAAGTCAAATCTTGCGCCACTGGAATGCGTGTGCCAACCAGATATGCCCGCAGGTGCAACAGCTTCAGAGGGCGCAACGATAGCAACGAAGACCTTCGCTGCAGTTCTTCGCTGAGCATGAGGCTCCGCCCACCTGCCCCGACATCACAATTTTCTTGTTTTTAAACCTCTGCACATGCGCAAAGCTTTCTGCGCATCCACAGTGGTGGTGCACATGCATGTGTGAGAATGCGCACATGAGTCAGATTTTTGGCGATTTTTGCTGATATTTTTGCTTCCGCGCATGTGCAGAAGCAAAAATATCGGCAAAAATCACTGAAATCTCACTCGCACAAGGGTCTGTGCATGCGCAGAAGCCAAATCTCTCATGAAGTTGTTCATGCACGCATAGTGGATGCACAGCTATGTGTGCATTCCAAAAATCTCTACCGAAGCATAGCACATGAACGTTTCAGCAGCAGGCCATCTCTTCTTGCACTGCCACCGTTACCGGTTCTTCAAAACACCGGCACCCACAGCTATCGGTACATCTGAACTGGGCCGAACCAGCAGCCTTTCTACTCTGGTGTAAATTCTGGAAGATAGAAATATGGAAACCTAGAAGATTGACAGCAGAAAAAGACCTCATGGTCCACCTAGTCTGCCCTTATACTATTTCCTGTATTTTATCTTAGGGTGGATATATTTTTATCCCAGGCATGTTTAAATTCAGTGACTGTGGATTTACCAACCACGACTGCTGGAAGTTTGTTCCAAGCATCTACGACTCTTTCAGTAAAATAATATTTTCTCACGTTGCTTCTGATCTTTCCCCCAACGAACCTCAGATTGTGTCCCCTTGTTCTTGTGTTCACTTTCCTATTAAAAACACTTCCCTCCTGAACCTTATTTAACCCTTTATCATATTTAAATGTTTTGATCATGTCCCCCCTTTGCCTTCTGTCCTCCAGACTATACAGATTGAGTTCATGAAGTCTTTCCTGATACGTTTTATGCTTAAGACCTTCTACCATTTTTGTAGCTTGTCTTTGGATCAATTTTGTCAATATCTTTTTGTAGGTGAGGTCTCCAGAACAGAGCACAGTCTTCCAAATGTGGTCTCACCAGCGCTCTATATAAGGGGATCACAATCTCCCTCTTCCCTCTTGTTATACCTCCAGCTATGCAGCCAAGCATACAAGAATAACCCATCCATTGCTCCAAGGATGCTCCTCAAAAAATGAGGCCTTAGTTGCTAAGCATTACATTTCTCTTTACTTTTTTTTTTTTTAACCACAACATCCCTGGTCATATTTTTGACTCTGTTCAGTGGTAGTTTTTTTTCTGCTCAGAATGGAAAAGGTTAAGTTGTCGTTGCTAGGCAACCATAAGGCCCAATCCTAGCAACCTCTAGATCTATCACAGAAGAAGAGCTGTTTGTTCGAATTCAGTCCATTTTGGAAGCTGAAATATCGGAATATTGGCTCCGAAGTCCAACACATCTCATACAATGTGTCATATTTGGCCTGTCCTTTGGCTCTGTTCTGGAGCAACTTCTCGTGGCAACAAAGAAATTTCGTTCAAACAACTCGTTCCAATGCCCAGCAATCTGCTTGTAAATATTTCCGCAAACTTTTGATCAATAACAAACTTACTGATAATAAAAAGAGCAATGACTAACCATCAAACGTTTAAAAACATGAGATATAAAAGGAAGAAAAAATAGATTTTTTTTTTAAAAAAATCAGCGTTGTAGCCTGAGATGAAATGTGATGTTTTCTTCTTTAGGAAATCTTTCTGTAGATCATTTTTGAAAGGCCATTTTTCAAAAGACCAGTTGAAGAGATATATTTTCCAAAAGGACTAACCTCCTTTCTTGCAGCAGCTATGATTCCATAGACGTTTTATTATGATTATTTGCAATAAAGATCTGTTCTTTGTTTCTGCCAATCATACTTAAGATGGAAATTAAAATCAAATTTCTTATTTTCAAAAAGAAAAAAGAACCCATTACTTCTACCTACCTACCTATCAACTAACCAACCTAGTTAGTTAGTTAGTTAGTTAGTTAGTTAGTTAGTTAGTTAGTTAGTTAGTTAGTTAGTTATTGGACTTATATTCTGCCCCTCTCCGTGGACTCGGGGCGGCTTACAACATTTCAATAAAAAATACAATATATAAAATACTTCTAATCCAATTAATAGAAATAATTAATTTTAAAATTATCTTAAAAAGCTAAACATTTACAAATCAAACATTCACATGCATACTACCACATCCTACACACACATGTGTCCTCTCGCGAGATTTTGCTTCCTGCCCATATGCAGAAACAAAAACATACTGTGATGTGCATGCGCGCACAAGATAACCAAAGCTGGTTATCGTGATCACTACAGGTGCAACATCCTTTACTGTACCTGTAGCAACCCACTACTGTTGAAGTCCCAAGTATATCATCATCATCATCATCATCAATAATAATAATAATAATAATAATAATAATAATAATAATAACAATAAGTTCCACTGGAACTTGTGCCGGAACTACCATTTACCAGTGGCAAAGAACTGGTGGGATCATAAGCTCGAAAAAGTGGTCGAAAATGAGCAAGCAAAACTACTGTGGGACTTCCGACTTCAGACAGACCGAATTCTGAAGCATAACACACCAGACATTGTGATCGTGGAGAAAAAGAAAGTATGGATCATCGACATCGCAATCCCAGGAGACAGCAGAATTGAGGCAAAGCAGCTAGAGAAATTAGTGAAATACGAAGATCTAAAAATCGAGCTGCAACGACTCTGGCATAAGCCAGTGAAAGTGGTCCCAGTGGTACTTGGCACGCTGGGCGCAGTGCCAAAGGATCTCAGTGGACATTTGAAAACCATCGGAATTGACAAAACCTCCATCTGTCAATTGCAAAAGGCGGCTTTACTGGGATCGGCAAACATAATTTGCCGCTACATCACGCAGCCCTAGGTGCTTGGGAAGTGCCCGACTGGTGATGAAATACGAAATCCAGCATAGTGATCTCATTTGCTGTGTTGTACTGACATAATAATAATAATAATAATAATAATAATAATAATAATAATAATAATAATTCTTAAAAATTGGATTTATATCCCACCATTCTCCGAGGACTTGGCAGAGCCAGGTCCTTAGGGTCTTCTGGAAGGTAGGTAGGGTTGGGTGTGACTTCACACTGTGGGTGGGTGTGGGTGGGAGAGGTGTACCAGAGGGTAGGTGCTAAGGTGCAGTGGCAGGATAGGCCCTTCTCCTGGACCCAGGATAATTTATTAATGTATCCAGTCATTCAATTTAAACAAAGGTCTTGAAATCCCTAGTTAGCTATCCGTCTGTTTCCCTCTCTCTTTTTTTTAAATCTTCCTAATCAACTGCTCTTCTGCTTCTCTCAGCTGAAGGAGCATCTGTCTCCCTTACAGGTTTTTGCTATTATTATTAAATACTTAATCAGCCTAGGAAATCAGGTTTGGAGATATGAAACAGTCCATCCATATAAGTGTGATTATCTAATTGACATGATTATAAAAAATGAGGGAAGGAAGGAAGGGAAAATAAGCACCGCTGGAGACGTGTAGAGTGAAACATAACCACCACCCCTAACAAAATTGTGGGCAAAGAAATGAGATGGGAAATGTATTTGAATTTCCTTCCTTCCTTCCTGCCTTCCTTCCTTCCCTGTCTCCTTCCTTCCTTCCCTGCTTCCCATCCTCCTTCTCATTCCCTCTCCTTCCTTCCCTGTCTCCTTCCTTCCTTCTTTCCTGCCTTCCTTCCTTCCCTGTCTCCTTCCTTCCTTCCTTCCTTCCTTCTTTCCTTCCTTCCTTCCCTGCTTCCCATCCTCCTCCTCATTTCCTCTCCTTCCTTCCTCCCTCCCTCCCTCCCTTCTTTCCTTCCTTCTGTCCTTCCCTGTCTCTTTCCTTCCTTCCTTCCCTGCTTCCCATCCTCCTCCTCATTCCCTCTCCTTCCTTCCTTCCTTCCTTCCTTTCTTCTGTCCTTCCCTGTCTCTTTCCTTCCCTCCTTCCTTCCTTCTTTCCTTCCTTCCTTCTCTGCTTCCCATCCTCCTCCTCATTCCCTCTCCTTCCTTCCTTCCTTCCTTCCTTCTTTCCTTCCTTCTCTGCTTCCCATCCTCCTCCTCATTCCCTCTCCTTCCTTCCTTCCTTCCTTCCGTCCTTCCCTGTCTCTTTCCTTCCTTCCTTCCTTCTTTCCTTCCTTCCTTCCTTCCTTCTCTGCTTCCCATGCTCCTCCTCATTCCATCTCCTTCTTTCTTTCCTTCCTTCCTCCTTCCCACCCTCCCCCTCCTGCCCTCCTTCCTTCCCTCCTTCCCTTTCATTCTTTCCCCCTCCCTCCTTTCCTCCCACTCCTATCCTCCTTCCCTCCCTCCCTCCTTCCTACCTTCCTTCCCCCCCTCCAACCTTCCTTCCTTCTTTCTGTCTTCCTTCCCTCCCTCCCTTCCTTCCTTTGCAGATTTACTAATTAATACTGACAAGCAATTTGCGAGCTGTCCTCCTTAAATATTTTGATTTTTAGCAGGCTTTTGAGTCCATTCCCTCTTTGATTTTCCAACTGACATCAGCAAACCATCCTCTCTTTGCTTCTGTCTCCCAGAAGAAGAAAAAAAAACCTAAGAGGGAAATAATTACAATGACAACTGCCATCCAAAATGTAGTTACAATTGAAAACTATAATTTCCTTTATGTGTTTTTTCCTTCACTGTGACTTGGAAAATGCATTCATCGGGGGCCTATAAGTTTTATTTTTTATTTTATTTTATTGTTCCTAGTGTCAAGAGGTTTTTTTCCATTCAATCATTTGCAGATTTCTGTCCATTGCTGGATAAAAATCTTTTAATGATCAATGCAAAAAAAAAAAAAGGCAATTATCTATGTTCTGCTTTGCTTCCCCAGCACTGGTCTTCTGCTAAAGAGGTCACAGATGGAGCAATTGGGTTTTAATAAAAGAAATTGATTTGCTTTCTCCCACCCTTTCCTCTCTCTCTTTTTTTAAACAAATACATTTTGTAGATTTTCAATGATTCATGACCACAATTTGCAAAATTATTTGTCTATTGATTTGATGCAGCTTTGTTTGCATGCAGGAGTGTAAGTGTAGACACACACAATTTACTCAGGATGAATATAACTGCTTTTTCTGCAAAGAGAGAGAGAGAGAGATCTTTTTTGTTGTTCCTTTCCAATTGTTGACATTTTACAATGGCAATGCACAAAACCCAGTGCAGGAACCTATTGCTGTGGAATAATAAAGGTTTACACCATCAGTTACCAAATATAAATCCAATAAACAATGTCGCTTGGCGGGACCCAGGGGAAGAGCCTTCTCTGTGGCAGCCCCGGCCCTCTGGAACCAACTCCCCCCAGAGATTAGAATTGCCGCCACCCTCCTTGTCTTTCGTAAGCTGCTTAAAACCCACCTCTGCTGCCAGGGATGGGGGAATTGAGATCCTCTTTCCCCCTAAGCCTTTACAATTTTATGCATGGTATGTCTGTATGTATGTTTGGTTTTTATAATAATGGGTTTTTAACTGTTTTTAGTATTGGATTATTATTATATGCTGTTTTGTTATTGCTGTTAGCTGCCCCAAGTCTCCGGAGAGGGGCAGCATACAAATCCAATCAATCAGTCAATCAATCAATCAATCAATAAAGTTACAGAACAACAGCATAACAGAGTTAGTGGAGTTTGGAGGTCTTTTAATCCAATCCTTGGCTCAAGTAGGAAACCCTATTTCATTTCATACAAATAGTTGTCCTATCTCCCGAGATGGAGCATCCACAACTTCTGGAGGCAAGCTGTTCCGCAGATTAATTGTTCTAACTGTCAGGAAATTTCTCCTTAATTCTACATTGATTTTCTCCTTAGTTTCCACCCATTGCTTATTGTTCTACAATCAGGAGCTTTGGAGAACAGCTTGACTCCCTCTTTTTGTGGCAGCCCCCCAAATATTGGAAGTCTGCTATCATGTGCAATTATGTAACAAGGTACGCCGGTATTACTCCATCGTTACATGAGCTCTGAAAACAATTCAAGGTGTTGGTTATTACCTTTAAAGTCCTAAATGGCTCAGGGCCAGACTATTTAGACTCATACCTCGCTACAGCCAGTAAGGGCCCACAGAGTTGGCCTTCTCCAGGTCCTGTCCGCCAATCAATGTTGGTTGGTGGGACCTCGCGGAAGAGCCTTCTCTGTGGTGGCTCCAACCCTGTGGAATCAACTATCTCCTCCCTACCAGTCTTCCGGAAAGACCTGGCTTTTCCAGGAATTAGGATTGACTGTAATCAGGATTGACTGTAAGTATGTATGTTTGTGGTTTTTTTTATGATATTGTAGTTTTTATGGCACTGTTTAAGTGCCCGCTACCAGACAACATTCATACCCCTCTCCCAAAATGGGGACATATTTTGTATATACCATTTTAATTAAAGAGCAATATATCTATTTACATATTATAAAGTGGTTCTGATTTATTCTTTATAGTTTGGTCTCGAATTCTACTGACCACATATCCTCTAGTAATGTATTTGTGATTGTTGTAAGCCACTCAGAGTCCATTTGGGAGAGAGCAGCATATAAATGCAAAACCCCCCAAACAAACAAATAAATAAATGAATAAATGTCTCCCCTCTTCCTTCTTTTCACTAGAAACATAGAAACATAGAAGTCTGACGGCAGAAAAAGACCTCATGGTCCATCTAGTCTGCCCTTATACTATTTTCTGTATTTTATCTTAGGATGGATCTATGTTTATCCCAGGCATGTTTAAATTCAGTTACTGTGGATTTATCTACCACGTCTGCTGGAAGTTTGTTCCAAGGATCTACTACTCTTTCAGTAAAGTAATATTTTCTCATGTTGCTTTTGATCTTTCCCCCAACTAACTTCAGATTGTGTCCCCTTGTTCTTGTGTTCACTTTCCTATTAAAAACACTTCCCTCCTGAACCTTATTTAACCCTTTAACATATTTAAATGTTTCGATCATGTCCCTCCTTTTCCTTCTGTCCTCCAGACTATACAGATTGAGTTCATGAAGTCTTTCCTGATACGTTTTATGCTTAAGACCTTCCACCATTCTTGTAGCTTGTCTTTGGACCCGTTCAATTTTGTCAATACCTTTTTGTAACTCTCTTGATATATATCTGCATCCTAATTCCTAGTCACCTGGTGAGGCCATGCAGATTGGCCTTCTCAGTGGTGGCCCTTCTTTATGGAACGTCACTCGTCTCCCATCCCTCCGAGACACGAGTGGTCACCACTCCAGAACCGAACACAGTATTCCAAATGTGGTCTCACCAGCACCAGCACTCTAGACGTACCCAATTTCAGCAACTGTTCTTTATATGTTTTAGCCTCCTGTCCATTGATCATCTTGGTTGTTCTTCTCTTAAGTTTGATCTTACAGCCTGGACATAGCCCACATTCCATAATTGATCTGATTGGAAAGCCTGAATACTTTCCATCTAAATTGGTAAAAACTGATCTGTTAAAAATACAACGCATTGCATTATTTCAGTATTTCGAGCACTCCTTTCTCCTTCACTTCTGTTTACTGCTTCTTTGTCTTCAATGGACCAGAACATTGAAAGAAACTATTACACTGACATATGATGCTGAAAAGAAGAAAAAGAAAGAAAGAAAATTGAGGTTGAGATAAAAATCCTGCTTCTTGATTTAAAAAAAAGAGAAAAGAATGTGCCTTCGCGTTTCGTTTCAGAATTCCTAAATGCACCTGTGAATGGTACAGTGTTGGATAATTAAATTAGAAACCATAATGTTATGGCCATATATGCTTGAAAGAGCCCCCTCCTCCCCTCTTTATTATATAAAATAAATATGAATTAAAATGTTTGTATGATGGTCAAAGCAACGGAAACTGCTTAATGTTTCCAAATGTAAAATAATGCACTTGGGGAAAAGGAATCCTCAATCTGAGTATTGTATTGGCAGTTCTGTGTTAGCAAATACTTCAGAAGAAAAGGATTTAGGGGTAGTGATTTCTGACAGTCTCAAAATGGGTGAACAGTGCAGTCAGGCGGTAGGGAAAGCAAGTAGGATGCTTGGCTGCATAGCTAGAGATATAACAAGCAGGAAGAGGGAGATTATGATCCCGCTATATAGAATGCTGGTGAGACCACATTTGGAATACTGTGTTCAGTTCTGGAGACCTCACCTACAAAAAGATATTGACAAAATTGAACGGGTCCAAAGACGGGCTACAAGAATGGTGGAAGGTCTTAAGCATAAAACGTATCAGGAAAGACTTCATGAACTCAATCTGTATAGTCTGGAGGACAGAAGGAAAAGAGGGGACATGATCGAAACATTTAAATATGTTAAAGGGTTAAATAAGGTTCAGGAGGGAAGTGTTTTTTAATAGGAAAGTGAACACAAGAACAAGGGGACACAATCTGAAGTTAGTTGGGGGAAAGATCAAAAGCAACATGAGAAAATATTATTTTACTGATCCTTGGAACAAACTTCCAGCAGACGTGGTAGATAAATCCACAGTAACTGAATTTAAACATGCCTGGGATAAACATATATCCATCCTAAGATAAAATACAGAAAATAGTATAAGGGCAGACTAGATGGACCATGAGGTCTTTTTCTGCCGTCAGACTTCTATGTTTCTATGTTTCCAATAATTGAGGGGCTGCCACAGAGAGGAAGGGGGGCCAAGGTATTTTGCAAAGCACCGGAAGGCCAGACAAGGAATAATGGATGGAAACTGAACAAGGAGAGATTCAACCTGGAAATAAGGAGAAATTTTTTCCTGACAGTGAGAATAATCAACCAGTGGAACAGAAGTTGCCATTTGATATTGTGAGAGTTTCACCACTGGAAGCGTACAAGAAGATATTGGACTGCCCTCTGTCAGAAATGGTGTACGATCTCTTGGGGTTTTTTGGGGGGGGAGAGCTGGACTAGATGACCTACAAGGTACCTTCCAATTCTCTTGATATGTATCTGCATCCTAATTCCTAGTCACCTGGTGAGGCCGTGCAGATTGGCCTTCTCAGTGGTGGCCCCTTCTTTATGGAATGTCACTCGTCCCCCATCCCTCCGAGACACGAATGGTCACCACTTTGCTGCTTTTCCAAAAGGCCCTGAAGACTTGTCATGGGCCTGAGGATCACAAATGGAGATGGAACCAAATCAAGTGGCAGATTTGATTGTGTTGTGATTGTGTAAGTGTGTGAGGTTGACGGTTTATTTATTTATTTATTCATCAGATTTGTATGCCGCCCCTCTCCACAGACTCGGGGCGGCTCACAGCAATAATAGTACAATGTAAACAAATCTAATATTTAAGTTTAAGTTAATTTAAAACCCCAATTTAAAAACCAATCCTACATACTAGCATACCATGCATAAATTTTATACGCCTAGGGGGAGGGAAAGTATCAATTCCCCCATGCCTGATGACAGATTGGCTATGGATTGTATCTGCATCCTAATTCCTAGTCACCTGGTGAGGCCATGCAGATTGGCCTTCTCAGTGGTGGCCCCTTCTTTATGGAACGTCACTCGTCCCCCATCCCTCCGAGACACGAATGGTCATCACTCTGCTGCTTTTCCAAAAGGCTCTGAAGACTTGTCATGGGCCTGAGGATCACAAATGGAGATGGAACCAAATCAAGTGGCAGATTTGATCGTGTTGTGATTGTGTAAGTGTGTGAGGTTGACGGTTATGGATTCTTACGTTGCGGGGTTTTTAATGTGGTAAGCCACCTGTGTAGAAGTTGAGCAGCCCTATAAATCGGTTTTATAAAATAAATAAATACTTCCCCCCCCCACTCCATTTGCAGATGAAATATGTACGTAATAACATGCTGTTCAATTACAAATCCACTAATGGGATGTTGTTGTTTTTAATTTAGCAGCCAAACTCGTCTCGCTTTTAAAGGCGAGACGAGTTCGTGAACTTTCAGCCTGTTCCGCTCTGGCAGTTCCTGTCTAACCCATAAGAATCCCAGAAATTGGATCGGTAATGGGATCAGGATCTGTTCACCTCCAGACCAAGCTCAAAGAAATTCAGCTCATGTTAGAAAACATTCCTACTATGGCATCTCTGGTGTCACCTGAGATGAGTTGTAGGAGACAGGTGTCAAGGTTCCAAGCAATAACTCCATACTAGGCAATACTCCAAGGCACGTAGATTCCTCAAATAATACTTTTATTGGAATTATCATGGGGGAAAGATCAAAAGCAACATGAGAAAATATTATTTTACTGAAAGAGTAGTAGATCCTTGGAACAAACTTCCAGCAGACGTGGTAGATAAATCCACAGTCACTGAATTTAAACATGCCTGGGATAAACATATATCCATCCTAAGATAAAATACAGAAAATAGTATAAGGGCAGACTAGATGGACCATGAGGTCTTTTTCTGCCGTCAGACTTCTATGTTTCTATGTTTCTATCATATTGTTGGCACCAGCAGAGGGTTCCTCTTACCCATTGAAGGGCTACAATTTTTTTTACTACCACACTGTGGGTGTGGCTTGCTGGCCATGTGATCAGGTGGGAGTGGCTTGACGGTCATGTGGCAAGGAGGGGAGGCTTAAAGGCCATGTGACTGGCTTAAAGATGGCCAACTTGATGTCATTCACGTCAAGAGTTTGGGTTAGGGTCTCCTTGCCTCTCCTTGCCTCAAAGAAACGCAATTTCCCTATCTATTTACTATTACTGAACGTCCAAAATATACTATTTAATTCTATGTATATATGCCATATGTGTACATACATGTGTACTATGTTACACACAGGCATACAAAAATATACATTATCTACTATATAAAATGTATGTACATACACGCACGCACAGCTCCTCTAAAATTATACACATTCAACCTCATTTACTGCGATAGGAAAAAGATACCTAGAGCCCATTTTTAATTGGTTATCCACTAAGGTCCCACTCGTAGTTGCTGCTATTAACTCTGGTTTTTCCCAATCTATACATGTACTTTTGGTTTTTCTTGCCTAAGACTTTACTTTTTTAAATCTTCACATAGCTTCAAAGCATTTCTTACTGTGAAAGTCTCAAAGTCCCATCCCAGAGTCATGCACCATCCAGTCAAAATCATGTCTTGTAGTCTACTACTGACCCTATGGTAGTAGGGCCATGGAGTCACAGTGCCAGGTTTTGGATAAAAACTTTTGAAGTAGTTTTGGGAGCTTCTGCACAAAATGTAGCATTAGGTACTGTGGAGACAAGCTGCCCTTGGAGTATCTCTGCTATCTTTATTAAGGAGCCCCTGACAGCTTGTAAGAGATTTGCGTATCCTCTGGCTTGCTATGCATAGTTTTTTTTTATGTTATGCTTTTAAACCTGTTTGCTTGAGTTAATAATAAAGCTTTATTTACTGCTGTGCTTATGGTTTCTGGATCCCAAAGAACCAATTGTCTGGGCGCTTGATCACTGCCCTGACCCTTGCCAATACAGAATTCGAGAGACTTTGGGATTGTTTTAAGTCTTCTGGATCTCTTCTACATCCATCTGACTTGATACCTTAGCATCGCCTCTTATATCAGAGTGCAAACCCCCAGGACACAGCAGTAAAACCAAGAAAATTTACTTCCCTACAGTAAGAAGGGCTCAGTGTTTAAATACATTGAGCTTGTCAGCTGGAATCTCATAGCCATGGTTTCAGTCCTGAGCATTGCACAATGAGGTGAGCTTCTGTCCTCGCTCCAGGTCCTGCCCACATGGCAGTTTGAAAGCATGCAATTACAGCAGTAATGGACTTCTGCCCCCATGGAGGGGGGGACATGGAGGGGAGGGTAGAAAGTTTATGCACTATTTATTTAATACATAATAGTTTTTTATTGTCCTTCCATCTCTAGTAGCTTAGTATGATCCTTAATTACTTTTAAAATAGGAAATAATTAAATAGTGTGTTTTTACCCATAAACGCTTTAATCGTTTCAATCATTATCTAGTACTGAACTTTTATAGCGATGAAAGAAAATTGAGCTACTTGCCTAATCTGTTATCATACCGAACCCTGTGGGTTCAGTACATAGAAACATAGAAGTCTGACGGCAGAAAAAGACCTCATGGTCCATCTAGTCTGCCCTTATACTATTTTCTGTATTTTATCTTAGGATGGATATATGTTTATCCCAGGCATGTTTAAATTCAGTTACTGTGGATTTATCTACCACATCTGCTGGAAGTTTGTTCCAAGGATCTACTACTCTTTCAGTAAAATAATATTTTCTCATGTTGCTTTTGATCTTTCCCCCAACTAACTTCAGATTGTGTCCCCTTGTTCTTGTGTTCACTTTCCTATTAAAAACACTTCCCTCCTGGACCTTATTTAACCCTTTAATATATTTAAATGTTTCGATCATGTCCCCCCTTTTCCTTCTGTCCTCCAGACTATACAGATTGAGTTCATTAAGTCTTTCCTGATACGTTTTATGCTTAAGACCTTACAAAACCTTAAAATGTTACTGTGCTCCTCAACCAATAATGCTGTCTATCATTTGTCTTTTTTTGTGGCTACTCAAATAATGTGACTTAATCAACTGAAAAAGAGTCTATCTCAGTTGGTAATCCATTCCCACTCAGTCACATGACCTTTAAGCCCCCTGGTCACATGACTATCAAGCCACTCCCACCTGGTCACATGACTGTCAAACCACTCCCACCCGGCCACATGACCTTTAAGCCATTCCCAGTCACATGACTGTCAAGCCACTCCCACCAGGTCACATGACTGTCAAGCCACTCCTACCCAGTCACATGAGTGACTATGACTGTCAAGCCACACCCACAAAATAAACCACGTGCTTGTGAAGAAGCTGAGTTTGCGGCACTGCGCATACGTCACCATCTTGTTTTCGGGGTTTTTAATTTTTTATATTTTTTTCAGCATTACTCATGAGGGCATGTGCAAATTGCATGCGCACCCAGGAGCTGTTCCCATGTGGAGCAGGAGGAAGGGAACAGCAAGAAGTAAGTTCACAAATGTCTTCTGACCATCAAATATTTTTAGATGGCCTGACCTCAGTCACTTCCTCCACCTACATGTTTTAGCAAGATTCCAGATGCATGACAAGACTCTGTTCCAGCTATTTAGCATTTGAATCTCTTTGGTGTTCTGCCGGCATGTCTCAACTGCCCGTAATTACAGGGTAATTAGTCCAGGAAGACACACACCACACAATAAAAGGAAAACCCAAAAGTTTTTATAAACAGAAAAACAGAAACAGCTCCCTTTTTAAACGTCAAAGGGATTTTCTGGTACACACAAGGCACAGGTTAAATGCAATCCAATTGCTCACCCAATAACTGGGAAATTGAGTCCAATTCTAAAGTCCAGAGAGTCCACACACAATCTTGAACAGCCCAAAAACCACAATCTTGATGAAACAATGGATCAGATAAACTGCCATGAGGCTAAAACACCAAGCTGCACTTTTATCCATAGCACTAATTACAGCAGCCCCACCCAACCACAGGTGGCCTCATTTTCTCTTGTAATAATCCTTCAGTTGTTGTCTCCTATGCATCACTCTACGCATGCGTGGATGTGTCATTAATTCTTGTTCTGAATCCAGGGATGATACCGATGATTGATCTCCTCCTGGGCTGTCTGCCAAACTCCCCTCTTCCCTGTCACTCACGCTTCCTTGGTCAGAGGAGGCTTCGTCGGCAGATTCCATCGGGAGCAAAACAGGCCTGCGGCATGTGGATGTCTCCCCCACATCCACCTGCACGTTCCTTGGGGCAGGAGCTGGGCCAGAGCTAACCACAACATTTGGTCTCTGTCTTTGGGCAAGGATAATGATACTCTTTAGTATGCTTTGAGTAGAGTCCCAAGTACAAAAGAAAGGGTTGGGGTCATTTAAGCCAGTGATTTTCAACCTTTTTTGAGCCGCGGCACATTTTTTACATTGACGAAACCCTGGGGCACATTGAGCGGAGGGGGGGGGCGGCTAAAAAAAAGTTTGGACAAAAAAATTCTCTCTCTCTCTCTTCCTCCCCTTCACTCTATTTCTTTCTCCCTCCCTCTTTCTCTCCCTTCCTTCCTTCCTCTTTCTTTCTCTCTCTCTCCATCCCTCTTTCTTTCTCTTCTTTCCTTCCTCTTTTTTGCTCTTTCTCTCTCCCTCACTACCTCCCTCTATGTCTTTCTCTCTCTCTCCTTCTCTCCCTCTCTTTCTCTCTCTCTATTGCTTTCTTTCTCTCTCTTGCTCTCTCTCTCTTGCTCTCTTTCTTTCTCTTGTTCTCTTTCTTTCTCTTGCTTTCTCTGTCTCTCTCTTGTTCTCTTTCTCTCTCTCTTGTTCTCTTTCTCTCTCGCTCGCTCTTTCTATCTCTTGCTTTCTCTCTCTCTTGCTTTCTTTCTCTCTGAGCTTCGCGGCACACCTGACCATGTCTCGTGGCACACTACTGTACCACGGCACACTGGTTGAAAAACACTGATTTAAGCAAACCTGTCTTAGTCTCCCCGCTGAGCTACTTCACCCAAGTTGCGCATTGCACATAGACCCCTTAATGCTATTATTCTCATGCACACTAGGCTAATCTACATAGCTCTCATTGCTGTACAATACCTACAACAATCTGTTGAGCTAATTTGTTAAACAGCTTTGTTCTCCCTGGGGAACAGAGGTTGTTGGTCACAGAAGATTGATTCAGCCCTTGGTGAATCAACATTAATGAAAATCTACTCTGCTTAATGAATGGGGATTTCCTTTGCTGGTATGTATGTGTGACAGGCCATAAAAAACAGAAAGCAAACAAAAATAAATGTTACATGACCGCATCAGTAAGCTTCTCCCTTGCTCCTTTATTTGATTCTCTAAAAAAAGAGAAGTTATAGCAAGAAATGCTGGAACAACCAGTGAGGTTCAAGCAGCGGGTTTATTTATAGGTTTTAAAAGTGCTATCTCTGGCTTTCTCTAAACTACGGAAGGAAATCTAAAAAAACTAATAAAAAATTGACTGCCGCGTATTTCTTCGGGATTTTTTTATTATTATTATTTCAGTGTCCTTGAAACTCAAGTTCATTCAAATTTCAAAAACACTCTCAACTTCTGCACCTACCAAGCAAATAGTTGCAGAATAAAGAAGCATTATTGTTCCACAGATGACAATCTTCTGGAGACATTGTCACCCCTTAAAAGTAAAAGAACAAGATTTCAAAAGAGTGGTTTATCTATTTCTTTATTTATATGTCTGGTCCCCTTGCAAGCAATTCTAGGCAGCTAAACCAGAGAGCTGAAAATGTCAAAATGTAAGCGAGAAATAGGTTCCTATTACCACCAGTGGTGGACCTGTCATAAAACTAAATCATATCCAAATACGAACTGAATAATCAAATTATCACAGATAATCCCTACTCGGTTAAAGACCTTGGTATACTAATAACAAAAGATTTAAGTGCCAAAGCCCACTGCAACAATATAGCCAAGAAGGCTTCAAGAGTTGTAAACCTAATCCTACGTAGCTTCTGCTCTGGCAATCTCACACTACTTACCAGAGCTTACAAAACTTTTGCCAGACCCATCCTTGAATACAGCTCATCTGTTTGGAACCCATATCGCATCTCAGACATTAACACCCTTGAAAATGTCCAAAGATACTTCACCAGAAGAGCCCTTCACTCCTCCACTCGAAATAGAATACCCTATGAGACTAGACTTTCAATTCTGGGCCTAGAAAGTTTAGAACTAAAATGCCTTAAACAAGATCTAAGTATTGCCCACAAGACTACTTCAGCTTCAACCACAACAACACAAGAGCACACAACAGATATAAACTTAATATTAACCGCTCCAAACTTGACTGTAAAATATATGACTTCAATAACCGAGTTGTCAAAGCGTAGAACTCATTACCGGACTCCATAGTGTCATCCTCAAACCCCCAACACTTTATCCTTAGATTATCTACGGTTGACCTATACAGATTCCTAAGAGGCCTGTAAGGGGCGAGTACAAGTGCACTAGAGTGCCTTCCATCCCCTGTCCTATTGCTCTCCTATATCTCCTATACCTTTCTTCTATTCCTATATCTTTTCTTCTATTCTTTCATTGATATGTTCTATTACTATATCTTCTTTTCTATTATTTCTTAGATATATTTTACTATGAGTATCTCCTCTATAACCTTCATCATGTATTTTACTATGTGTATATAGATATATACCCACTAAAATCCTCATTGTGTATTGGACAAAATAAATAAATAAATAAAATAAATAATAGAAAAGTGAATAAAAGAAATTACCCTACAGGATATAAAGAAAACCCCAGAATTCTTTTTATTAGGTATAACAAAACAAAAATATGAAAAAGATATTCTTTTCTTAATTACTCATATTTTGACAGCAGCTAGGATAGTTTATGCACAAAATTGGAAAGGAGAAGATATTCCCAAGGAAGATGATGTAATAAGGAAAATTATAGAATGCGCTGAAATGGATATGATGACAAGGTGGCTTAATAATCAAGATGAATCTGATTTTTATAATATTTGGAATAAGGTTTACGTATGGTTAAATAAATAAAAAAATACTAAATGACCTGAAAGTAATGTAAATGTATAAAAATAGTTCACTCTTTTATATTTATAGCTATCAATGCTTAAACTATATTAAAAAACAAAAATTCTTCTTTCCATTCAAATTACTACGTTGATTATATAAATTTTAGTACAGTATATTCCTTTTTTGTTTTCGAAAGACTTCTATAATAAGTGGGGTAATTGCAGCCCCAAACATATGTTAAATGTATGTATGTCCTGTTTGTCTTTTTTTTGAAAATTAATAAAAATACTTTAAAAAAAAGAGAAAATGTCAAAACTACCGTGTTTTCCCCAAAATAAGAAACATCCCCTGATAATAAGCCCAATTGGGCTTTTGAACGCATGCAAATCTGAAGAAACCTCATGAGATGAAAGACCCATGATTGCAAATGTTACATTAGAAGATAAGATAAGCCAGCACACACCAAATAATATCTTAAAAACCAGCTTTCCTTCATCATCATAGTCATATCCAAGTAGGACTATTAAAAAAAATGTCCTTCCTGTCAGGACAGGTCAAAGAAGAGAGAACAGTCCCAATATTGTTAAGATTTTATGGGCTATCACCAGCATTTTACAGTACAGTGTATATAGATATTAAATGATGCATCTGTTCCATAAAAGAATAGCCCTGAGGTTGCATCAAGTAATGAGTCCAACAAGTAGATAAAACCCTATCTTTTATTCTGTCTATTCTAGAAGACGTCCAAAGTTGTGTAGATCTTCAATCTGTTTATGGGAGAGTATAAATGTGACAGAGAACAAGTTATAATTAAGTCTCATGGCTCTTTACTGTTTTTTTCCTATATTATTCCAGACCTCAATTTTCTTTAGTTTTAAAGAAAAGTCAATGGAAATCTATTTTCTTTCATTTTGAGCTGCTAGAAGCCTCCTTAATAATTTTCCATTAACATATTAGAGACTGAGTGGTGTGGTAGCCTAGTGGTAAAGACACTCACCTCCCACTCAGAAGGTTGAGAGTTCACTCCTAGAGAGCCGCAAGATGTTACTCTCTCAGGGTGCACAGAAAAAATGTCTGCTGTGAACTCCATGTAGGCATCAGGAAGGGCGTCCAACCAGCAAAGGCTAAGATCCATCCATTCACCCAGACTCTGTTAAGTGTTAAGGAGTGTGAAAAGTGACCCTTGGTTTACCAAGGATGCACAAAGGAAGCATGGAGGTGGCAGATATCCATCTGATAGCCCAGAGATACAAGTAGTAATTCAGATAGCTAGATACATTAAGTGTATAAATATTATTTACTTTGGAAAATAGCTTAGTCAAGAACAATCCTAGTCATAACACAATTACATCAGTCAATATTCTCAATGCATATACAATATTATAAGCCTCTCTCAATACATATACATAGAAACATAGAAGACTGACGGCAGAAAAAGACCTCATGGTCCATCTAGTCTGCCCTTATACTATTTCCTGTATTTTATCTTACAATGGATATATGTTTATCCCAGGCATGTTTAAATTCAGTTACTGTGGATTTACCAACCATGTCTGCTGAAAGTTTGTTCCATGGATCTACTACTCTTTCAATGAAATATTTTCTCGCGTTGCTTTTGATCTTTCCCCCAACTAACTTCAGATTGTGTGCCCTTGTTCTTGTGTTCACTTTCCTATTAAAAACACTTCCCTCCTGAACCTTATTTAACCCTTTAACATATTTAAATGTTTCGATCATGTCCCCCCTTTTCCTTCTGTCCTCCAGACTCTACAGATTGAGTTCATGAAGTCTTTCCTGATACGTTTTATGCTTAAGACCTTCCACCATTCTTGTAGCCCGTCTTTGGACCCGTACAATTTTGTCAATATCTTTTTGTAGGTGAGGTCTCCGGAACTGAACACAGTATTCCAAATATAAGCCTTACTTACAAAATACATTAAACCACCATTTGCATAGAACACACAGTTCTACAAAATAGTCACACAGACAAATCAGAAATAGCAGAGAATAATTAGAGAGATATAGATAGATAGATAGATAGATAGATAGATAGATAGATAGATGATAGATAGATAGATAGTTAGATGATTGATAGATAGATAGTTAGATAGATAGATAGATGATAGATAGATAGATAGATAGATAGATAGTTAGATAGATAGATAGATAGATAGATAGATAGATAGATAGATGATTGATAGATAGATAGATAGATAGATAGATAGATAGATAGATGATAGATAGATGATAGATAGATGATAGATAGATAGATAGATAGATAGATAGATGATAGATAGATAGATAGTTAGATAGTTAGATAGATAGATAGATAGATAGATGATTGATAGATAGATAGATAGATAGATAGATAGATAGATAGATGATAGATAGATAGATAGTTAGATAGTTAGATAGATAGATAGATAGATAGATAGATAGATAGATAGATAGATAGATAGATAGGGGAGAGAGAGAGATAAAGTTCTGGCTCCCTCTTATGGCTAACTGAAACACTAGTTCTTAAAGCTAGTGTTATAATTCATTTAAACATATATTGATAGTTTATTTATATATTGCCAAACCCAACCAATTATGTACACAGTACTAACAGACTCTACCCCAAATTAAGGGATTACAAGGTCAGAAAGAGGAAGGGGTTTTTTTTTAATTAGCGACTTAACAGACAAAATATTGGGTTTGGAGAATGGGATACAGAATATGTCCATGGCTTTTCTGATGTTAAGATAACTTTTGCCTTTGGTGGATTAAGTTTAAAATTATCGCCTTCCTTCCCTTCACTAAAAATAGTTCAGTTCACAGTTCAATCTCTTTTCTTCGAGACGTCTGTAGATATTCTCAATCATTCAGGTCATGGTTGTCCCAGTGTGCTTTTTCAGGAGGCAATTGGACTTGTTTATTGTTTTTCCCCCCTTTTATTTATTTATTTATTTATTTATTTATTTATTTATCTATTTATCATTCATTCATTCATTCATTCATTCATTCAATTTTTATGCCGCCCTTCTCCTTAGACTCAGTGTGGCTTACAACATGTTAGCAATAGCACTTTTTTAACAGAGCTAGGCTATTGCCCCCACAATCTGAGTTCTCATTTTACCCACCTTGGAAGGATGGAAGGCTGAGTCAACCTTGAGCCGGTGATGAGATTTGAACCACTGACCTTCAGATCTACAAGTCAGCTTCAGTGGCCTGCAGTACAGCACTCTACCTGCTGCGCCACCCCGGCTCAATCTTTTGAAGATGTGTTGCTTCTCATCCAATAAGCTTCTTCAGCTGTTGTAGGGAATGGAAGGATTTATATTCCTTGCAGACAGTTGGTAATCTGATTCCTTTTAGAAGGTCATTGGAGGTTTCTATTTGTCCTCAGGGTCACCAGAGTGATGTCAATGGTTCTTGTAGTCTGAAGGTTTTTTCCATTGAAAATCCATTCCAATCCAACACCGTTCCAAGGGTGGTCATCCTAAACTACATACTGTAGCTCGGTGTTGGCGAACCTTTTTTTCCAAAAAAAAGTGTGCCCTGCGCTATTGCATATGCACTGGTGCCCACACCCATAATTCAATGCCTGGGGAGGGCGAAAACAGGTTCCCCCACATCCTGGAGACCCTCTGGAGGCTGGAAACAGCCTGTTTCCCAACTTCTGGTGGGCCCAGTAGGCTTGTGTTTCGCCCTCCCCAGGCTCCAAAGGCTTCCCTGGAGCTGGGGCAGGGTAAAAATGCTTTTCCCCAGCCAAAACCCCTAAAATTAAGGGATTACAAGGTTATAAAGAGGAAGGGTTTTTTAAATTAGCGACTTAATACTTAAACCGCCCTCCCAGAACTCCTATGCGAGCCAAAAATCAGCTGGCTGGCACACATATTTATTTATTTACTGGATTTGTATGCTGCCCCTCTCCGCAGACTCGGGGCAGCTAACAACAATGATAAAAAACAACATGTAACAATCCAATTTAATAAAACAACTAAAAACTCTTATTATAAAAACCAAACATACACACAAATATACGATACATAACTTGTAATGGCCTAGGGGAAGGAATATCCTAACTCCCCCATGCCTGGTGACAAAGGTGGGTCTTGAGTAATTTGCGAAAGACAAGGAGTGTGTGGGCCATTCTAATCTCTGGGGGGAGTTGATTCCAGAGGGCCGGGGCCGCCACAGAGAAGGCTTTTCCCCTGGGGCCCGCCAAACAACATTGTTTGGTCGGCGGGACCCGGAGAAGGCCAACTCTGTGGGATCTTATCGGCCGCTGGGATTCATGCGGTAGAAGGTGGTTCCGGATGTATTCTGGCCCAATGCCATGTAGGGCTTTAAAGGTCATATGCACATTGGAGCTGAGCTAGGGCAACAGCTCGTGTGCCAGCAGATATGTCTTCATGTGCCACCTGTGGCACCTGTGCCATAGGTTCACCATCACTGGTACAGCTCAAAGTCTGTAGAAATTCTCAGTCATCCAGGCCATGGTTGTCCCAAAAGTTCTGCTTTTTCAGGAAGCAACTGGAATTTCTTGGGGGTTTTTTTTCTTTTGAAGTTTTGTTGGAGAAATTTGAGTGGAGCAGAAAATAAAATAAAAAGAGAACCAATCTGATTTCATTAAGATTCTTCTGGAACGGCGCTTCACTGATGTATGCATTTTGCACATTTCTGCCTTTGCAAAATGCCACATGAAAACGAACCGTTTTCATACCGCTATCCATTTTTCCCCTTCTTTGGTTTTATCAATGCCCACATGATGCTCAGCAATACAAATGGGAGGACAGATGTAGTCAGATTCGGAAGCCTGAAGCGAATCATGCATGCTCTGATCCCAGAATTACTTAGCAATGCTGGTTGTTAAACTGGAATTCTGAAAGTGTGTGATACCGAGCGCAGCAATTTGCAGAGAAAAGAGTATTCTTTTTTTTAAAAAAAAAGAAGTAGGGAAAATTATCCTCCCATCACTAATTCATATTCATCCTCGACTCAGCGTTTTGACAAATAGTTGCCATTTAGAGGAATGGGAACGTCAAGCTTCTTAGAAGCCGAAAATATGTGCTGCTGTGCGTTATTGTTTTCATTATCATAATAAGTATCTCTGCGTATGTGTTAAGGATGGGTGAATACAGGATGTCAATTTCAATTTCTCCCTCTTTTTTCATTCCCTCCCCATCTCTTGTGTTCGCATAGCTACGGCCTACTTCTGGGTCACTTTGAAGCGAAATGATGCACAAATTCAAAGCAGCAGGATGAAGAATGGAAAATGAGAAATTGAGAAGCGCCACCAGTCCTCCTCGATCCACAGCTCACATTAGAGAACCATCTTTCAGCTGTGGCGAGGGGGGCGTTTGCCCAGGTTCGCCTGGTGCACCAGTTGCGGCCCTATTTGGACCGGGAGTCATTGCTCACAGTCACTCATGCCCTCATCACATCGAGGTTCGACTAGTGTAATGCTCTCTACATGGGGCTACCTTTGAAAAGTGTTTGGAAACTTTAGATCGTGCAGAATGCAGCTGCGAGAGCATTCATGGGCTTTTCCAAATATGCCCATGTTACATCAACACTCCGCAGTCTGCATTGGTTGCCGATCAATTTCCGGACACAATTCAAAGTGTTGGTTATGACCTATAAAGCCCTTCATGGCATCGGATCAGAATATCTCCAAGACCACCTTCTGCTGCACGAATCCCAGCGACCGATTAGGTCCCACAGAGTGGGCCTTCTCCGGGTCCCATCAACTAAACGATGTCGGTTAGTGAGCCCCAGGGGAAGAGCCTTCTCTGTGGCGGCCCCGAGTCTCTGGAACCAGCTCCCCCCAGAGATTAGAACTGCCCCTACCCTCCTTGCCTTTCGTAAACTCCTCAAAACCCATCTTTGTCATCAGGCATGGGGGAATTGAGACATCTCCCCCGGGCCTATACAATTTATGTATGGTATGTTTGTACGTATGTCTGCTTAATAATGGGTTTTTTTAAATATTTGAAATTCTAAATTATTAGATTTGTCATGAACTGTTTTATTGTGTTGTGAGCCGCCCCGAGTCTACGGAGAGGGGCAGCATAGAAATCTAATAAATAATAATAATAATAATAATAATAATAATAATAATAATAATAATAATAATAATAATTGTCATTTTCTGTGCATCTACAAATGATTTTTCTTCTTCCTGTGCCATATCCATCATCGGACATTGGCAATCGTGCTGGCAATTCTATTTTTATCGGCAGCTGCATGAAAAAGTGCAGCTGAGTTTTGTCCAATCCCCTAGATTTTGAATCCATGATGATGTTGTTCTTCTGCCTGGACCTCATTTGCCTTTAATCTTTTCTTGGAGGATTGAGTGAACTATGCTGTGTTTTCCTGGGTGTGGCATCACATGTCCAAAATTGTTCTATCCCGAGCCTACGCAGATTTAAAACAAAGGAGAAATCCACTCGCTGGTATTTTAAAGCAACCTCTTTATATAGAAAGCATCATTTAAACAAGCCAAATTTATGTGTGTGAATTCATCTTGGCAGCTTCTCAATGAGAGGAGTTAAAAGATAACAGTCCGGCATCTAGGCTGCTGCTGAAGATCAAAGTTTGTTTGTTTGTTTGTTTGTTTGTTTGTTTGTTTGTTTGTTGATTGATTGATTGGTTGGTTGGTTGGTTGGTTGGTTGGTTGGTTGGTTGGTTGGTTGGTTGGTTCATTCATTCATTCATTCATTCATTCATTCAATCAATCAATCAATTTTTATGCCGCCCTTCTCCTTAGATTCAGGGCGGCTTACAACATGTTATCAATAGCACTTTTTAACAGATCCTGAGAAAGGAGACTATACTAAATCCCTATCAAAAAGAGGGGAGAGAGAAGAGAAACATATCACATTGAGTGGAAAAAAAGGACTAGGGGATGACATGGCATCATTGTTCCAATAACTCTGGAGCTGCCACAAAGAAGAGGTCAACCCATTCTCAAAAGCATCTGAAGCAAGGATAAGAAGCAATGGATGAAAACTAATCAAGGAGAGAACCATCCTAGAACCAAGGAGGAATTTCCTTACAGTTAGATCAATTAATCAGTGGAACGACTTGCTTCCAAAAGTTGTGGATGCTCCAACATTGGAGGTTTGTAAAAAGAGGTTGGACAATCCTTTGTCTGAAATGGTACAAGGTCTCCTGCTTGAACAGTGGGTTGAAGACCTCCAATGCCCCTTTCAATTCTGATTTTTTTTGTTTTTTTTTAAATATACTTTATTAGTTTATAAAAAAGAAAGAAAACAGGGGAAAAGGGGGATGGGAATACAAAAAAGAGAAGTGGGAGGGGGAGGGGGTAAACAGTATTATTATACAACGGCTTATACATATTATTGTATACATATTCCGAGTATTTGTCTATATGTAAATATTTTGTATTCAATATTCTTATTTGGATAATCTTATAGCTGTAATATTTAATAGTCCAAGAATAGCGTGGAAAGAAAAGGGATAGAAAAGGAAAGAGGGAAGAAAGAAAAGAAGAAGGATTTAGAATAGAATAGAAGAGAAGAGAAGAGAATTCTTGATTGGCCAAGTGTGATTGGACACACAAGGAATTTGTCTTGGTGAATCTGCTCTCAGTGTACATAAAAGAAAATATAGATTTGTCAAGAATCATGTGGTACAACACTTAATGATTGTCACAGGAGGTCAAATAAGCAATGAAGAAACAATCAATATTAATAAAAATCTTAGGGTACGTAAATTTATTGACTACATTTGTATGCCGCCCAATCACGAAAGACTCTAGTCTCTTCGGGATTGGCTCATATTGCACCGTCTTCCTCCCTCAATTTGGAAAGCTATTTGTTCTCATCTTCAAAAATTCCCCAGACATTATTGCCATGTTCTTGAGGCTGAAAATCTAGAGGAAGAAACAGATATTAAGCTACAACGCTGCTTTCTTGTTTGCAACATCCTGCAATGTATAAATCAAGAATTGCTTGCTTCTCCAACAAACCTTGGTAATGACAACTCAAGGCTTAATGCACAGTACAAACGCAGAGATTAATACTTCCAGATAAATATCTTAGCCCGTATTTCTTCTTCTAGTTGAGCTGAGAATATTCTGTATTGACACTGTTTTCCATAGTGATGACAGCTTTCAAGACAGCTTGTTTCTAACATTCCGGAAGATACTCCATCACTTTTGATCTTGCAATCTACGGTGGGACTTGGAAAGGAACCAACTTTTGGGATACCACACATTTAGTTATTTGTTTGTTTGTTTGTATGTTTGTGTTCCGTCTGGGTCCCTCCAGAAGCCAACACCAACCCAAAAAAGAAGCCAGACACACTGGTAAAAAGCAAAGGCAGTTTATATAAGTCAAAGCAAACACTGGTAACAAAAACTGTCCTTCCAAATAGGAACACGCTGGAACTTCACAGATGTTTCACGAAGGCCATGAAATAAGACAGGATACTTGCTGTCAAAAACAACGCTGGAGATAACAAACCTACGCCTCCCCCAAGTCTTCCAGATTTCTGGGCCACAAGCCAAGATCAGAGACGCCGAGATACAGAGCAGGGTCACAGGACTTCCATTCGATAATGCTCCACAAGGCTGTAAGGGCTGGCCTGCCTTTTTCAACCCTGCTGAGGAGAACCACACCCAAACCCAGCTGTTGCCAATTCAATGGTGCAAATACCTTTCTAATTGGTCCCGTCTCTGAGCAGCACGTCGCTGTCTCATGTCTATTATGGCCTGTGCTTCCTCATCCAGTGAGTCCAGGCTACTGGCTGGGGAGAGCCCCCCCCCCACCGGGGCTTTCAGGCTGCTCTCCCTCCTCCTCTTCCTGACTTTCCTCTCCCCTGTCTGCCTGGTCCTCCCCCTCCTGTTCACTGTCCTCCTCCTCTGGGCATGGATCCAGCAGAGACGCAGCCGGTCCCTGAGGAGCCTCAGGCTGAATCACAACAGTTTGTTTGTTTGTTTATTTATTTATTAAATTTGTATGCCACCCCTCTCCGTAAACTCAGGGCAGCTCACAACAGTAATAGAAAACAATATAGTACAAATCTAATAATTAAAACTAAAAGCCCATAATTTTAAAAAAACATGAACACAACATACCATACATAAACAGTGTAGGCCTGGGGAAGTTATCTCAGTTCCCCCATGCCTGACGGCAGAGGTGGGTTTTAAGGAGTTTACGAAAGGCAAGGAGGGTGGGGGCATTTCTAATCTCAGGGGGGAGCTGGTTCCAGAGGGTTGGGGCCGCCACAGAGAAGGCTCTTCCCCTGGGCCCCGCCAAACAACATTGTTTAGTCGACGGGACCCGGAGAAGGCCAACTCTGTGGGACCTTATCAGTCGTTGGGATTCGTGCAGTAGCAGGCGGTTCCGGAGGTACTCTGGTCCAATGCCATGTAGGGTTTTAAAGGTCATAACCAACACTTTGAATTGTGACCGGAAACTGATCGGCAGCCAATGCAGGCCACGGAGTGTTGTAGATGACATTGTTTCGTCAACGGGACCCGGAGAAGGCCAACTCTGTGGGACCTAATTGGTCACTGGGATTTGTGCAGCAGAAGGCGGTCCCAGAGACTGGTAAGTCTTTTTCCCTACAGTCTCCAAAATGCCATGCTTGGGCATTTCCTTGTTCCTGTACAGGGAAAAACAAACCGGATAATGGTTAAATCCTAGGGAAATTTTAACAGCATCTTTCTCTCCTTTTCCTCCAACTCCTCTTTCAACGGCTAAGATTTCATAGAGAAAAAGACAATGGTTCCCCTGCAGCAGAAGTCACTTCTCTTTATCAAACCTGGAGACTGGATTTCTCTCTGTTTCTGCCTCCTGTATGCCACTTCCCCACCCCTTTGTTCTAAATCTGTTAAGGCTGTTTTGTCTCTTTAGTATTATTGTTGCATTTGGAAAGCCTGAAATATATACCATTGTGTTACTCCTTTGAGGGTTGGGGTTTTTTTTCTTGCTGGGTTTTTGTGAGGATTTTTTTTCCTAGTGTGAGTGTATGTGTGTGTGCAGTGAATTCCTTTCATGTCCTTCCTTCTGTGAAAGTTCTTTTCTGTCTTTGTAGCCCAGTGCACAAACAAGGGTACCAGCCTTCTTTTGCTGTTGTGTGAGACAAATTCTAACAGGTTTTCTTTCTTTTTCTTATTGTTTTGTATTGTCTGTCAGATGTTGTGATGGTTTGCTAGCATAATACAGTGATACCTTGTCTTACAAACTTAATTGGTTCTGGGACGAGGTTCTTAAAGTGAAAAGTTTGTAAGACGAAACAATGTTTCCCATAGGAATCAATGGAAAAGCGATTAATGCGTGCAAGCCCAAAATTCAGCCCTTTTGCCAGCCGAAACGCAGGTTTTTGAGCTGCTGGGATTCTCCTGAGGCTCCCCTCCATGGAAAACCCCACCTCTGGACCTCTGTGTTTTTGCGATGTTGCGATTTCACTGAGGCTCCCCTCGCTGGGAAACCCCACCTCCGGACTTCCGTTGCCAGTGAAGCACCCGTTTTTGTGCTGCTGGGATTCCCCTGCAGCATCACAGAAACACGGAAGCCCGGAGGTGGGGTTTCCCATGGAGGGGAGCCTCAGGGGAATCCCAGCAGTGCAAAAACGGGTGCTTCACTGGCAACGGAAGTCCGGAGGCGGGGCATCCCAGTGTCAATGGTGGGTTTGTAAGGTGAAAATAGTTTGTAAGAAGAGGCAAAAAAATCTTAAACCCCGGGTTTGTATCTCGAAAAGTTTGTATGATGAGGCGTTTGTAAGACGAGGCATCACTGTATAGTTCTCTCCTCCTGGCCTCCTCTTCCTCCTTTTCCCCCCTCTTCCTCCTCCTCCTCCTCCTCCCACAGACCTGACTAAGCCAGGTCATAATTCTTTCTCATTTTCCCCCAGGCTGAGAGCAAAGGCTTCCTCCTTTGTTAGAAACAAGAGAAGGGAAAGAAAACCAAGCTGAGATTTCTTAGAATTCGTGTGTCATCATTCCGAGAAATGATTTCCAGGAAATCAGGATTCTGAATCTCAGTTCAGGTTCAAGAAAGTACATCATATGCACTTAGCTAGCGCTAAATTATTCCCACACACAGGGATTTTTTTTTTTTAAATAGATATTCCTCTCCTACCTCTAGGCTCTTAGGTCACATGGGTCAATCAGGACAGCTGTGGTTCCTGCCTGACTTTGACAGGTGTCTCTTGACATGACCTTGGTTCACACGCTATGTTTATGGCTAGGCCTCTGAGATACTACATTCCTGAGCTCTACCCACTACCCTCCTCACTTGAATGATAACCAAGAAACAAAGTAGAAGCAAGCATGGCTTCAGTTGAAATCATTTTGCAGGATCGGATAGGGTAGGGTAGGGTAGGATAGAATAGAATAGAATAGAATAGAGTTCTTTATTGGCCAAGTGTGATTGGACACACAGGGAATTTGTCTTTGGTGCATATGCTCTCAGTGTACATGAAAGAAAAGAGACATTTGTCAACAATCATGAGGTACAACACTTAATGATTGTCATAAGGGTCAAATAAGCAACGAGGAAACATATAAACCATAAGGATACAAGCAACAAGTTACAGTCATACAGACATAAGTGTGAGGAATTGGGTGATAGGAATGATGAGAAAAATTTAGTAGCAATACTGGTGCAGACTTAGTAAATAGTTTGACAATGTAGAGGGAATCATTTGTTTAGCAGAGTGATGGTGTTTGGTAAAAAACTATTCTTGTGTCTAGGTGTCTTGGTGTGCTGTACTCTATAGCGACGTTTTGAGGGTAGGAGTTGAAACAGTTTATGTCCAGAATGCGAGGTGTCCGTAAATATTTTCACCACCCTCTTTTTGACTTGTGCAGTATAGAGGTCCTCAATGGAAGGCAGGTTGGCAGCAATTGTTTTTTCTGCAGTTCTGATTCTCCTCTGACGTCTGTGTCGGTCCTGTTGGGTTGCAGAACCAAACCAGACAGTTATAGAGGTGCAGATGACAGACTCAACGATTCCTCCGTAGGGCTATATCAGCAGCTTGACATCGTGTTTTTTGCTTATTCATAAGAAAACATCAGGGAATTATTTCCCCTTTGGTCATTCTTACCTCCCTGGAGAAAAAATATTCTACAAATATTCTAGCCCCTGAGGGTAGGGGAAGGAAATATCCTCTTTTCCCCTGACCCTCATAATGAAGATGATTCCTGAGTTCATATCAAGAGTACCAGCAGAAAGAGTTTCCTAAGAAAAATAAAATAAGCCATAGAAGCATCCACAAGAAACCATAATCAGCAAAGAAACGAGGAAGAATTATTCCTGTGATGAGCCGGGGGAAATATTCCTGAAACATTCTCCCCGATGCATAGAAAAGCTGGAGAATATCCAAGGCCATCTGCCCAGGTTCCTCTTCCCCAAAAGAAGACATCTGCAGAGCACTCCTATTTAGAAATCTTGGCATGTTCTGTGGGATTTGCTATTCCCCGAAATATATGCAGGACTACAGCTTGAGGGCTTAACTACACATTACACTGATAGCAAAGGTGGCACTCGGGTAGAGGCTTGGTGAGGTGGGGGTTGTTGTTGTGTTTCTTCATTTTTCATTTAACCAAGACATGTCCAACCTTTTGGCTGCTTAGGGTTAAAATAATCAGAACTGCAGAGAAAACAATTGCTGCCAACTTGCCTTCCACCAAGGACCTGTACACTGCACAAGTCAAAAAGAGGGCCGTGAAAATATTTACTGACCCCTTGTCTCCTGGACATCAATTGTTTTAACTTCTACCCTCAATATAAGGCTGTAGAGCACCGCACGCCAAGACAACTAGACACAAGAACAGTTTTTTTCCCTGAATGCCATCACTCTGCTAAACAAATAATTCCCTCACCACTGTCAAACTATTCGCTAAGTCTGCACTACTATTACTGTTAATCTTCTCATTGTTCCTATCACCCATCTCCTCCCACTTATGACTGCAGAACTGTTACGATTTATATTAATATTGATTGTTTTCTGATACCTTATTTGTACCCTTATTGTCCCTCTTGATTCTTGACAAATATATCTTTTCTTTTATGTACACTGAGAGCATATGCACCATCTCTTGTGTGTCCAATCACACTTGGCCAATAAAGAATTTTGTTCTGTTCTGTTCTGGTCCAGGAAGTTGAACAACTATCCTTGTGGTGTGACCAGAACAATCTAGAACTGAACACACTCAAAACCGTAGAAATGGTGGTAGACTTTAAGAGAAACCCTTCCACCCTTCCACTTCTCACAATACTAGACAACACAGTATCAACAGTAGAGACCTTCAAATTTCTAGGTTCTATCATATCTCAAGACCTAAAATGGTCACCTAACATCAAAAACATCATCAAAAAAGCACAACAAAGAATGTTCTTTCTGCACCAGCTGTGAAGCTCAAACTGCCCAAGGAGCTGCTAATACAGTTCTACAGAGGAATCATTGAGTCTGTCATCTGCACCTCTATAACTGTCTGGTTTGGTGCTGCAACCCAACAGGACCGACACAGACTTCAGGGGAGAATCAGAACTGCAGAAAAAACAATTGCTGCCAACCTGCCTTCCATTGAGGACCTGTATACTGCACAAGTCAAAAAGAGGGCGGGGAAAATATTTACTGACTCGTCACATCCTGGACACAAATTGTTTCAACTCCTACCCTCAAAACGTCGCTACAGAGCACTGCATACCAAGACAACTAGACACAAGAACAGTTTTTTCCCAAACGCCATCACTCTACTAAACAAATAATTCCCTCAACACTGTCAGACTTTCTACTAAATCTGCACTTCTATTCTACTAGTTTTTCTCATCATTCCTATCACCCATTTCCTCCTATGTTGACTGTATGACTGTAACTTGTTGCTTATATCCTAAGATTTTTATTAATATTGCTTCTTCATTGCTTATTTGACCCCTATGACAATCATTAAGTGTTGTACCACATGATTCTTGACAAATGTATATTTTACTTTATGTACACTGAGAGCATATGCACCAATCACACTTGGCCAATAAAATTCTATTCTATTCTATATAAGATATATAACAGGGGTGTTAAACTCAAGGCCCACGGGCCAGATCAGACCCACAGGTTGCTTAGATCTGGCCTGCGTGGCCACCTTTGAAACAGCGAAGGACCAGCCCATGGTGCCTCTGCCAGCGATAATGGAGCAGCTGTAAATGGAGCTCAGGAGCCTGTTTTCACTGGCAGAGTGCCCGGGCCATCATTAGTACTCCTGACATGAGTGGCATTGAGCAGAACCACACCCACCCTGGCCACGCCTCCCCTGCCCCCCCCCCCCAAAGTCAAACACAAACCTGATGCAGCCCTCAATGAAAATCTAGGCCTGCCACAAGTAGAATAGTATTGTGGGAATTGAGGAGGGGTGGTTGCACGAGAGGGAAAGATAGTAGCCACAACACATTCTTTCCAGAGATTCAAGGTCATCCATTGTTCTGCACCAGCCGGAAGTTCAGGGGAGGATCGTGGACGTTGAGAGAACCTGGGAGGAGAACTGTAGGAAAAGTTAGTATCAGATTGACTACGGTTTGTAAACAAAATGGTTCTGTTAATAAACTGGAACTTGTAAGAAGGCCAAGATTTGGACTCAGATTTATTTCTCAGATGCTAATTGGAGCACCAACATCTAGTTTGACACCCCTGATATATAATATAGTAACTATCACCCAAAAAAATCACATCATAATGCCTAATCTTGTAGGGTTGCCTTAACTAGCCATCCAAGGCTGTGAGCCACAGATTGGATACACCTGATTTAACTCAAACTGCATTGGTGTGATTGACATCAAGACTGCAGATGACAAAGTTAAACAGATGAATCCTTCCTTTTTCAAACCGGGGTTTGATTCAGATCATTCCTTTCTTTGCCGACCGCCCCCAATTTTTTCTTCACTGCTTATTTGACCCCCGTGACAATCATTAAGTGTTGTACCTCCATCCTTGTGTGTCCAATAACACTTGGCCAATAAAGAATTCTTTTTTAATTAAAAATGTTTATTGATTAAAATCAAACATATACATTATATTTACAAAGAATAGAATAGAATAGAATAGAATAGAATTTTTATTGGCCAAGTGTGATTGGACACACAAGGAATTTGTCTTGGTGCAGATGCTCTCAGCGTACATAAAATAAAGTATACATTTGTCAAGAATCATGTGGTACGACACTTAATGATTGTCATAGGGGTCAAATAAGCAATGAAGAAGCAATATTAATAAAAATAAAGGTGAGTTTAAATCAAAACAAATAGTATAACAAAAAACAAAGAAAAAAATACGAAAAAACCCATGATTAAAAACGAGAGAAAACCCCATTCTCTCTTAACTATCTAATTCTTACTCATATCTTTCTATATTTTGTGCAGTTATTCTTATCGTTTAGTATAATTACATTCTCATCTTTGGTGTATTATGGTTTTGCCAATAATAGAATAGAATAGAATAGAATAGAATTTTATTGGCCAAGTGTGATTGGACACACAAGGAATTTGTCTTGGTGCAGATGCTCTCAACGTACATAAAATAAAATATACATTTGTCAAGAATCATGTGGTACAACACTTAATGATTGTCATAGGGGTCAAATAAGCAATGAAGAAGCAATACGAATAAAAATCTTAGGATATAAGCAACAAGTTACAGTCATACAGTCAACATGGGAGGAAATGGGTGATAGGAATGATGAGAAAAACTAGTAGAATAGAAGTGCAGATTTAGTAGAATAATACACCAATACATTATTTTTGTATAAAAATAAATGTATTTATTTTGCCAATAAAGAATTCTCTTCTATTCTCACGCCCTACCAGTGATTTCAAATGGTGAATCACATCCAAAACATCTCACCCTCCTCCATTATTAATGCCAGCTGCTATATTATTAACAGGACAATTTTTAGTAGCTTTTTTTCAGCTGGTTAAAGTTGTCCTCCTCAAACTCTGGAGTTCCCGTTAGCAAATGTCCAACTCCCATTCTACCTAAACAACCAGATGGGAGAATGCCATCTAATTACCGGTGGTGGAGCACCAACTGGCGATGATTCGATTCCCTCTGCAATTTAGTGTTCTCAGGATAGCTATATTGCCCAGGCAGCTTTGTTTTTCAACAAAAGGGAAAGGACTCTGCTGACCTCTCAGCACCTGCTGCCTGAAGTAACTGCCTTGTTCTGCCAGCCTGGTAGAGCTGATCTTCACGATGAGACATCAACCATTATTGTCTTTTGGAAAGGAAGGAAGGAAGAATGCTAAGCCTTTCCCCCTTTCCAGCTGCCCAGGGCTGGGCTCTAACTCATCAAACTGCCAGCTTGCTTCCTCCTGAGCTTCGTGGCTGCAAAGCATGAGTGGAAGTGTGCTTCTCATGAATGTGCATGCACAGTGTTGAAAAAAATAAAAATTCTGTTAGTACTGTGTGTATAACTACTTGGGTTTTCCAATTTATCATTTAAGCCAGCAATGTATGGTTAAAGGAATTAGCACACTACCGCTTTAAGAGCTGGTTTTGCAGTCTGCTATAGGAGGAAGTCACCAGCTTCTCTCTTTCTTTCTTTCTTTCTTTCTTTCTTTCTTTCTTTCTTTCTCTCTTTCTCTCTTTCTCTTTCTCTCTCTCTCTCTTTCTCTCTTTCTCTTTTTCTCTTTCTCTCTCTTTCTCTCTTTCTCTCTCTCTCTTTCTCTCTCTTTCTCTCTTTCATTAAGTTTTTTAAGTTTTTAAGTTTTTTCTGATACGTTTTATGCTTAAGACCTTCCACCATTCTTGTAGCCCATCTTTGGACCTGTTCAATTTTGTCAATATCTTTTTGTAGGTGAGGTCTCCAGAACTGAACACAGTATTCCAATATGTTCATAATCCAATATGTTTTGCACACATTGTTATATGCAAATTTTGACAGTCTCCAAACGGGTGAACAGTGCGGTCAGGTGGTAGGGAAGGCAAGTAGAATGCTTGGCTGCATAGCTAGAAATATAACAAGCAGGAAGAAGGAGATGGGGATCCCACTGTATGGAGCGCTGGTGAGACCACATCTGGAATACTACTCAAAGCATACTAAAGAATATCATTATCCTTGCCCATAGACAGAGATCAAAGAGATTCAAATCCTAAATAGCTGGAACCGAGTCTTGTCATGCATCTGGAATCTTGCTGAAACATGTAGGTGGAGGAAGTGACTGAGGTCAAGCCATCTAAAAATATTAGATGGCCGGAAGACATTTCTGAACTGTAGAGAATGCTGGTGAGATCACATTTGGAATATTGTGTTCAGTTCTGGAGACCTCACCTACAAAAAGATATGGATAAAATTGAATGGCTCCAAAGACGGGCTACAAAAATGGTGGAAAGACCTAAGCATAAAACGTATCAGGAAAGACTTCATGAACTCAATCTGTATAGTTTGGAGAACAGAAGGGAAAAGGGGGACATGTTCGAAACATTAAATATGTTAAAGGGTTAAATAAGGTTCAGAAGGGAAGTGTTTTTAATCGGAAAGTGAACACAAGGACAAAGGAGCACAATCTGAGGTTAGTTGGGGAAAAGATCAGAAGCAACGTGAGAAAATAATATTTTAATGAAAGAGTAGTAAATGCTTGGAACAAACTTTCAGGAGACGTGGTTGGTAAATCCACAGTAACTGAATTTAAACATGCCTGAGATAAACTTCAGATCATGCAGAATGCAGCTGCGAGAGCAATCATGGGCTTCCCTAAATATGCACATGTCACACCAACACTCCTCAGTCTGCTTTGGTTGCCGATCAGTTTCGGGTCACAATTAAAAGTGTTGGTTATGACCTATAAAGCTCTTCATGGCACCGGACCAGATTATCTCCGGGACCGCCTTCTGCCGCACGAATCCCAGCGACCTGTTAGGTCTCACAGAGTGGGTCTTCTCCAGGTCCTGTCAACTAAACAATGTCATTTGGCAGGACCCAGGGGAAGAGCCTTCTCTGTGGCGGCCCTGACCCTCTGGAACCAACTCCCCCCAGAGATTCGAATATCCCCCACCCTCCTTGCCTTTCGTAAGCTCCTTAAAACCCACCTCTGTCATCAGGCATGGGGGAACTGAGATATTCTTTCCCCCTAGGCTTCTACAATTTATGCATGGTATGTTTGTATGTATGATTGGTTTTTATAACAAGGGTTTTTAGCTGTTTTACTATTGGATTGTCACATGCTGTTTTTACCACTGTTGTTAGCCGCTCTGAGTCCACGGAGAGGGGCGGTATACAAATCCAATAAATAAATAAAATAAATAAATAAATCCATCCTAAGATAAAATACAGGAAATAGTATAAGGGCAGACTAAATGGACCATGAGGTCTTTTTCTGCCGTCAATCTTCTATGTTTCTACGTTTCTAAATTATAAAAAAATAGAGTGTTGGGGGTTTTTTCCTTGTAAAAATAGCAACATGGAAACATGGTAAGGCAAGGCAAGAGGCAAGGGCTGGATCTCAAATGAGGCGATCCCACTTTAAGTTTATTTACTGATTTGTAAACCAGACCCTCTTCCATCAACATTCATACCACAAATAAGCCACTTCCTGATTGCTGCTTTCTCCAAATCTGTGTCACTGACCCGTCCTTCCTCCTCGTTTCCTCTGGGTTTCCTTCCATGTAGTAGTTCTTTGTAAGCTGTCACATTTTCCCCAAGGAAGAATGGCTGAGCTTATGGTTAAGGATTGTTGATTGAGGCTCTACTGACACATATAGGTCAAATCGAAGCTGTGCACTGGACAAAGTCCAGTGATTTGAATCTCCCAAAGGGGGTTAATAACACTGACCTTGAGGTTAGGAGGCTAACTAAAACTGCTTGCCTGAACACCCCTTTGAACTGATTAGACTGCCCAACAGACAACCAGCCTTCCATTCTTGATTTCAGTGTCAGGCTAAAGTCAACCCATGTTTTGACTCCACAAAATGAATTCTTTTTTCTACGAGACCGCAGGGTTGATTGTTCCTGGAATATTGACAATGCTTGGCCCTTTGTGTATAGCCTGGATGAGTGACATTAATGATTAAAATAACAACCACCACCCCCTAAGCTTGGGGACAGGGTAGCTGTTTATGTGTTGGGGATATTAGCAGGGATCATAGCTGTTGTATCTTGTTTACGCTGGCATATAGTCTGGCTTTTGCTAGTTTTATCAGCAAAGAACAACTTTGGGCCACAAAGCCATAACTGAAAGGCAGGAGGCAGAAAGGAAATTGAACGGATAAAGCTGAACAAGACTTACACACAGAGAGAGAGAGAGAGAGAGAGTGAGTGAGAGAGAGAGAGAGAGCAGTTTCACATAGTGTACTCTCACCACTTCTCTTCTCTCTATACACCAATGTCTGCATCTCAAATGATCCATCTGTTAAACTACTGAAGTTTGCAGCTGATACAACAGTGATCGGACTCATTTGAGACAAAGATGAAACTGCATACATATGGGAGGTTGAACAACTAGCCTCGTGGTGCGACCGTAACAATCTAGAACTGAACGCACTCAAAACCATATAAATAGTGAGACTTTAGGAGAAACCCTCCCATTCTACCATCTCTCACAATACTAGACAACACAGTATCAACAATAAAGACCTTCAAATTTCTAGGTTCTGTCATTTCTCAAGACCTAAAATGGACACCTAACATCAAAAACATCATTAAAAAATCACAACAAAGAATGTTCTTTCTCTGCCAACTCAGAAAGCTCATACTGCCGAAGGAGCTGCTGATCTACAGAGGAATAGTTGAGTCTGTCATCTGCACCTCTATAACTGTTTGATTTGGTTCTGGAACCCAACAAGACCGACACAGACTTCAGAGGATAATCAGAACTACAGGAAAAAACAATTGCTGCCAACCTGGCTTCCATTGAGGACCTGTATACTGCATGAGTCAAAAAGAGGGCTGTGTAAATATTTACTGACCCCTTGCATCCTGGGCATAAACTGTTTCAACTTCTACCCTCAAAACGTCGCTACAGAGCACTGCACACCAAGACAACTAGACACAAGAACAGTTTTTTCCCGTATGCCATCACTCTGCTAAACAAATAATTCCCTCAACACTGTCAAACTATATACTAAATCTGCACTACTATTTCTATTAGTTTTTTATCATCATTCCTATCACCCATTTCCTCCCACACATGACTGTAAGACTGTAATTTGTTGCTTGTATTCTTAAGATTTTTATTAATATTTGATTGTTTCCTCATTGCTTATTTGATCCCTGGGACGATCATTAAGTGTTATACTTCATGATTCTTGACACATGTATCTTTTTCTTTTATGTACACTGGGAGCATCTGCACCAAAGACAAATTCCTTGGCCAATAAAGAATTCTATTCTATTCTATTCTATTCTATTCTATTCTATTCCATTCCATTCTACCCTACTCTACCCTACCCTATCCTACTCTACTCTACTCTACTCTACCCTACTCTACTCTGCCCTGCCCTGCTCTACTCTACCCTACCCTACCCTACCCTACCCTACTCTACCCTACCCTACTCTACTCTACCCTATTCTACTCTACTGTACCCTACCCTACTCTACCCTACCCTACCCTATACTCTATTTTATTCTATTCTATTCTATCCTATATCACGCTGACATTGCAAATGCCAAGAGTATATGGTCTGAGCCACTCTATGCATTTTTTTCCTTCAGTGCTGAAATCCTTTCCAGAATAATAACCAGTCATAGTGTTCGATATGGGAGAAGGGAGAGGTTATTAAATATGTTAGGTTTAGAGTAACTAATGTAATTTAAATTTAATCAAAGGCCCTTTTTGTTCCTCTTTGTTCTCCCTCCAGGGACTTCTGGGAAAGCAAGCTCCAGCTCACCCGTTTTAAAGACCAAATTCAGTTCTCGGTCAAAAAAAAAAGACTTCTGAGTTTCTCAAAGAAGTGCCTTACAGAAAAAAGAAAGAAGCAAAGGAAAAGAAAAGAGGGTTTGTATGTGCGAGCAATAATTATTACAAAAGGAATTAAGTAGCCCGAGCAATAGCTGGGCAGGCAGAGCAGAATTCATGTGAGGATTTGCAGCCTGTCCTTTGAAGGACTCACCAGCCTGACGTTCAATCCATCACCAATATTTAGCCCTTCGGTGTTCTGTCTGGGTCACTGCGGAAGCCAAGACCAACCCAAAAAGAGAAGCCAGACACACCGGTAAAAGGCAAAGGCAGTTTATAAAATTCAAGAAAAACACAGGTAACAGAAAATGTCCTTACAAACAGGAAAACGCTGGAACTTCAAATATATCCACGAAGGCAAAAGTCCATGCAGCAATACAGGATTCTTGCTGCCAAGGCGAGGCTGTAGATAGCAGACCTACACCTCCCACGGGTCTTCCAAACTGCTGGGCCACAAGCCAGGAACAGAGACGCCGAGAACAAAGCAGGTCACCATAACTCCAACTGATAACACTCCACATGGCTTCAAGGGCTTGCCTGCCTTTTAAACCCTGCTAAGGAAGACCACACCCAAGCCCTGCTGTTCCTAATTCATTGCTGATAATACTTCTTTAATTGCTCCTTTCGTTGCTCTGAACGTCTCTGTCGCATGTCAATGACGGCTTGTGCTTCATCACCTAATGACTCCAAGCTACTGGCTAGGGAGAGCCCCCCCCCCGGGGCTCTCATGCTGTTCTCCTTCGTCCCATTCCTGACTTTCCTCTCCCTCGTCCGACTGCTCAGCCCCCTCCTCTTCGCTGTCATCCTCCTCCAGGCATGGAGCCAGCAGAGACACAGCTGGTCCCTGAGCAGCCTCAGGCTGAACCACAACATTCGGGGTGTTTTTTTACATTTCAATTAAATTGCAAGGAAACCCCTTTTTAGGGTGGGTCGATTTTTTTTTCATTACCCAGGCTTCATTCTGCGTCATTTCTTCCTGAAATTTAGGGAAGAATATCAAATCAGCCTAACAATAAGAGAACCTCAGTTGGATAGCTCTCATCTCTGAGTAAATCTCTTAAAATCAATCTCCTGAAATCATCCTCATTTTTTAAAAAAACCTCTACAGAAACAACCCAAATGATGCCCAGACTATATTTTCCCCAATGGCATTTTCTGATGGTGGGGGAGCACCAAAATATCAAAATGGTTTTCTCTCTGTTCTCATTTGTTCTTGGGACCCACTTTTCCTCTCCTCTCTTTGACTAATTAGTTTGTTAGTTGTTATGGCAACTATGCATTGCTCTCGGCACCCGACGTTAGAGATCAAGCTGCAAACAGAGATGTCTAAAGAATATAGATGGGTTTTCTTGGATTATTTAGATCCTGTTCTACCTCTCTCTCCACCACCACCACCCCCATGGTCCACTATTGGCAGTTTTGTATTAGCAAAAAATCTTTAGAAGAGAAAGATTTAGGGATAGTGATTTCCGACAGTCTCCAAATGGGTGAACAGAGCGGTCAGGCCATAGGGAAAGCGAGTAGAATGCTTGGATGCATAGCTAGAGGTATAACAAGAGGAAGAGGGAGATTGTGATCCCGCTGTATAGAGCGCTGGTGAAATACCATTTGGAATGCTGTGTTCAGTTCTGGAGACCTCACCTACAAAAAGATATGGATAAAATTGAACGGGTCCAAAGATGGGCTACGAAAATAGTGGAAGGTCTTAAGCATAAAACTTATCAGGAAAGACTTCATGAACTCAATCTGTATAGCCTGGAGGACAGAAGGGAAAGTGGGGATATATATGGTGTAGGGAAAGCAAGTAGAATGCTTGGCTGCATAGCTACTATAATCCACTGTATAGAGCACTGGTGAGACCACATTTGGAATACTGTGTTCAGTTCTGGAGACCTCAGCTACAAAAAGATATTGATCAAATTGAACGGGTCCAAAGAGGGGCTACAAAAATGGAAAGACTTAATGAACTCAATCTGTATAGTCTAGAGGACTATATCTTATATATTCTCTCCCTCTCATCTACTTCTCTTCTTTTTTTACTTACTATCCCTATATATACTATTTAATGTCTATTTTCTTCCATATGTATTGTATATTGGACAAAGAATAAATAAATAAATAAAAATAAAATAAGTAAGGTTCACAAGGGAAGTGTTTTTAATAGGAAAGTGAACATAAGAACAAGGGGTCACAATCTGAGGTTAGTTGGGGGAAAGATCAGAAACAATGTGAGAAAATATTATTTTACAGAAAGAGTAGTAGATGCTTGGAACAAATGTCCAGCAGACGTGGTTGGTAAATCCACAGTAACTGAATTTAAACATGCCTGGGATAAGCGTTTATCCATCCTAAGATAAAATACAGGAAATAGTATAAGAGCAGACTAGATGGACCACGAAGTCTTTTTCTGCCGTCAATCTTCTATGATTCTATGTTTCTATGCTTCAACCATCCAGGTTGTTTATTAATGCCCCAGCGTCTTCTCTGAGACACAGGCAAATGAAGGATCATCTACTCTGGGGTTTGCAAACCTTTCTTTCCAGCCCAGGGCACTGTGTGACATTCAAGGGACTGATACGTTTTAGAGTAATAACGGGCACCTCCTGTGCACTAAATGTGACTTTGGAAGAAGCCTGACAATATAATAGCAGATCTTAGTCCTATGCTTGCTTTTAACAAACAACTGGGTGCATATGGTGAATTTTCATTCTGGCTCTCTAAACAGTCACATTATTACCTCGATCTAATTCACCAACGGGTAACAGGGTTTTTATTTCCAAAGCTTTGCATTGGAAAGTTGATATAAAGGCCAAGGTTTAACATCCAGAAAGTTACGTGGTTTAATATTTTTCAGGATTTCATCACCGGTATGCAAAGTTATTTAGCGCTGGGATGTTTTCTCGTAGTTTACATGCAGCGGTATTTTATTATTTGCTAGGATTTTGACAATTAACTGTGACATATTTCATATCTGAACTTCTCCTAACAAACGAAAAGAGATGGCAACCTATCTTGAAAAAATCCTTGATTTGCTTCCGCAGTGAAAATTGCTATGCAAATGTTGATGTTTTGAAATTCAAATGGCAAAATTAAGTTGTTGGAACAGTGGGGGCATATTCCTACAGTTCATGGAAGTATGGAGAGAAGGTAAATTCCATTCTGCAGGAGAATAGAACCATAGGGGAAGAAATTACAAAGGAATATTGAATTTTGTAATGGTGCAAAAGGTTATCGTAAGAAAAGAAACCCAATCAGCCTTTCATGTTCCTATAGCTACTTGCCGCAGACATGTCACCTGGTGTCAGGCCGAGAATGTCATAGAACAATATGAGAGAACAGACTGCTTGTCAAAAGCAACAGCAATAGCATTTAGACTTATATACTACTGCACAGTGCCGTATAGCACCCTCTAAGTGGTTTACACAGTCAGCATATTGCTCTCAACAATGTGAATCCTCATTTTACCATCTTGGAAGGATGGAAGGCTCAGTCAACTTTAAGCCAGTCAGGATTGAACTCCTGGCAGTAGGCAGAGTTTGCATGCATTAGAACTTAGACATACAATATATACAACTTTGCAGTGCTTTATAGCCCCATCTAAGTAGTTTACAGAATCAGCGTAATCCTCTCAACAATGGGCACCCTCATTTTACCAATCTTGGAAGGATGGAAGGCTGAATCTTAAACCAATCGGGAGTCTTAAACCAATCAGGATCAAACTCCAGGCAGTGGGCAGAGTATAGATGCAATAGCACCTATACACCACTTTGCAGGGCTTTATATCCCTCTCTAAGTGATTTACAAAGTCAACAATGGGAGTCCTCACTTTATCAATCTCGGAAAGATAGAAGGCTGAGTCAACTTGGTGATCCCACCAGTTCTTTGCCACTGGTAAATGGTAGTTCCGGCACAAGTTCCAATAATAATAATAATAATAATAATAATAATAATAATAATAATAATAATAATAATAATAATAATAATATTTGTATGCCGCCCCTCTCCGAAGACTCAGGTCAGAAATGGAACCTTCTCCTTGAACATCCCTTCCAAAACCACTCACTGCCTGTCACAACTCTTCCCATGCCCCCTTTCTCCCACACTCCCAGTTTTCTGGGTCTACTGACAAATCAGTAAAATTGTGACCTGGCTATAATCTGACATTTGCCCTCTTTCTTGCATGCTCCGATAGATCTTGCATGGAGCCAGGAACTTTGTATACTGAAAAAGATTCATCTCCATGAATAAAAATAATGAAAGGTAATATACATATCTTCTTCTTTTTTCCTGACCTTTCCGCAGAGGATATTCAGTGAAGATTCATGCTGTCCAGAATTCTAATTGGTCTTTTCTTGTGACCTTTACAGTAATAATCTCTAGGTTTTTGCTGAACCCTGGTAGCCTTTGTTTACCACTTCCCACCGTATTATCTTAAGGTACGGCATTCTGTTCTTCCTCCCTCGCCTTTCCACTTGGGTCTCTGGCAATCTTAAACAATTGCTTGCGCACTATTGTCCATTGCTGAAGGTATTTCTCTTATTTATTCATTTATTCAAAACTCACCGTTATGATTTTGCACAAACAGCCTGAGACGGCAAACCTATCCAACACACCTTTCCTCCTCCTATTTTCACAACAACAACAACAATAACACAAGCTGCATTGGCTATTGGTTTCTGAATGCAATTTATTTGTTTGTTTGTTTGTTTGTTTGTTTGTTTGTTTGTTCGTTCGTCCGTCCATCCATCCATTCATCCATTCATCCATTCATCCATTCATCCATTCATCCATTCATCCATTCATCCATTCATCCATTCATCCATTCATCCATCCATCCATCCATCCATCCATCCATTCATTCATTCATTCATTGGACTTATATGCTGCTCCTCTCCGTGGACTCGGGGTGGCTCAAAACATTTCAAAATAAAGAAAATATTATTTTACTGAAAGAGTAGTAGATGCTTGGAACAAACTTCCAGCAGATATGGTCGGGAAATCCACAGTCACTGAATCTAAACATGCCTGGGATAAACATAGATCCATCCTAAGATAAAATACAGGAAATAGTTATAAGGACAGACTAGATGGATCATGAGGTCTTTTTTCTGCCGTCAGTCTTCTATGTTTCCATGTTTCTATAAAAAATACAATATATAAAACACTTCTAATCCAATTAATAGAAATAATTAATTTAAAAATTATCTTTCAAAAGCTAAACATTTAAAAATCAAACATTCACATGCATACTACCACATCCTACACATTCACTGGGCAGATGCTGGGATCTATTGAAACCCAGGCCTTATGGCATAAATGCGTTTTCAGATTCTTACGAAAGGCAAGGGTTTAATTTAAAGTGTTGGTCATGACCGTCTCCTGCCTCATGAATCCCAGCAACTGGTCAGGTTCCACAGAGTTGGCCCCTCTGCAGGTCCTGTCAGCTAGGCAATGCCGTCTGGCGGGACCTAGGTGTAGAGCCTTCTCTGTGGCAGCTCCGGCCCTGTGGAACCAGCTCCCTCCAGAGATTTGTACCGCCCCCACCCTCCTGGCCTTTGGTAAGCCTTTAAAAACTCACCTTTGCCAGCATGCAAGAACAGTTTTTTCCCCGAATGCCATCACTCTGCTAAACAAATACTTCCCCCAACACTGTCAAACTATTTACTAAGTCAGCACTACTATTACTACTCGTTTTTTCTCATCATTCCTATCACCCATCTCCTCCCACTTATCACTGTATGAGTGTAACTTGTTGCTTGTATCTTTAAGATTTTTATTAATATTAATTGACCCCTATGACAATCATGAAGTGTTGTACAACATGATTCTTGACAAATGTATCTTTTTCTTTTATGTACACTGAGAGCATCTGCACCAAGACAAATTCCTTGTGTGTCCAATCACACTTGGCCAATAAATGATTCTATTCTATTCTATTCTATTCTATTCTATGCTTGGGCCCATTGAGTATTGGCATTTTGCTCTGGCCATATGTATGATTTTAATGGAATGAATGTGAATGTTTTTTTTTATATAAATTGGGTTTTTTTAGATCAGATCTTATGGGTTTTAATGTTTGAGTTTCTTCATGTTCTATTGCAGTGATTTTCAACCTTTTTTGAGCCGCGGCACATTTTTTACATTTACAGAACCATGGGGCACATTGGGGGGGGGCAGCTAAAAAAAGTTTGGACAAAAAAATTATCTCTCTTCCTCCCTTTCGCTCTATTTCTCTCTCCCTCTTTCTCTCCTCCTTTTTTCTCTCTCCATCCCTCTTTCTTTCTTTCTTCCTTCTCTCCTCTTTTTTGCTCTCTTTCTCCCTCTCTACCTCCCTCTATGTCTTTCTCTCTCCCACCTTCCCTCCCTTTCTTTCTCTCTTGCTTTCTCTCTCTCTTGCTCTTTCTTTCTCTCTTTCTCTCTCTCTCTTTCTCTCTCTCTTGTTTTCTTTCTCTGAGCTTCGCAGCACACCTGACCATGTCTCGCGGCACACTAGTGTGCCACGGCACACTGGTTGAAAAACACTGTTCTATTGTATTTATCTTTGTTTTGTAAGCCGCCCTGAGTCTATGGAGAAGGGCGATCTAGAAATCCAAATACCGTAATAAATAAACAAACAAACAAACAACAACAATCCTGTGAGTGGATATAAGAAATATGATTTTGTTAAGGTTTTTGTTTTTGAAAAGGAAGTGGTAAAATCTGGGAAGGCTTGAAAAAAATAGTTGCAGTTCTAATACTTGCAGATACTTCAGTAGCTCCAAGCTCATCTTCCTGGGCAATTTAATGTACCTCCAGGCTATAGAATGACCATCATCTTGATTGAATTAGGCATTGCTTGAGGAACAATGTATTCTTGGAGAACATTGCATTTCACTTGGATTCTCCCACAGGCCGTTGTTCCTAAATCCCTCTGGTCTGCTTGTCTTATGCCCAAGTCTGACAGAGACAAATCCACAAGATTTACTGCCTGGATTCCTACTTTATCCAGAGAAATACAGAAAGCAACAGAGTAGTCATGGAGTTTATCTGCATGGGCGCACAATTCAGACCCTGGATTAGAGAGGTGGTCTACCTTTGTAGCTCAATCAATTCAATTCAATTTATTAGATTTGTATGCCGCCCCTCTCCGAAGACTCTCCAATCCCTCCTCTCTCTGTCTGTCTCTCTCTCTCTGTCTCTTTCTCTCTCTCTCTCTCTGTCTCTCTCTCTCTCTCTCTGTCTCTCTCTCTCTCTGTCTCTTTCTTTCTCTCTCTGTCTCTCTCTCTGTCTCTCTCTCTCTGTCTCTCTCTGTCTCTGTCTCTTTCTCTCTCTCTCTCTGTCTCTCTCTCTCTCTCTGTCTCTCTCTGTCTCTTTCTCTCTCTCTCTCTCTCTCTGTCTCTTTCTGCTTCTGTCTGTCTCTGTCTCTGTCTCTCTCTCTCTGTCTCTCTCTCTCTGTCTCTCTCTCTCTGTCTCTTTGTCTCTCTCTGTCTGTCTGTCTGTCTCTGTCTGTCTGTCTGTCTGTCTGTCTCTGTGTCTCTCTCTCTCTCTGTCTCTCTCTCTTTTAAACCTGTGGAAATCTTCCTGGTGTGTCACCAAAATCCAGAGCAAAATATGGAGATGGTACATGTCAGTGTTCTCAGCTTTAGAATAGAATAGAATAGAATAGAATTGAATATAATTCTTTATTGGCCAAGTGTGAGTGGACACACAAGGAATTTGTCTTGGTGTGTATGCTCCCAAGGTACATAAAAGAAAAAGATACATTTGTCAAGAATCATGTGGTACAACTCTTAATGATTGTCATAGGGGTCAAATAACCAATGAAGAAACAATCAATATTAATAAAAATCTTAGGATACAAGCAACAAGTTACAGTCATACAGTCCTAAGTGGGAGGAAAAGGATGATAGGAATGATGAGAAAAAAACAACATCTTCCAGTGGCAAGTCGTTCCACTGATTAATTGCTCTAACTGTCAGGAAACCTATCTTTAGTTTTAGGTTGGTTCTCTCCTTGACCAGTTGCTTGTCCTGCCTTCTTCTTGGTGCTTTGGAGAATAGGTAGGTCCTCAGATATTGGAACACTGCTATCATGTCACCTTAGTCCTTCTTTTCATTAAAGTAGAGATACCCAATTCCAGAAAGGAAGGAAGGAAGGAAGGAAGGAAGGAAGGAAGGAAGGAAGGAAGGAAGGAAGGAAGGAAGGAAGGAAGACCTTTGTTGTAGCTATATTTCTGAATTTTTAATCAAGGCAGATTCAGTATATCGTCTTGAACCTAGAAGCAGGGGTGGGCCTGGATGGGGGGAGGGACGCAGAGGGGTAGCGAAAATGTTGAAAGAAAATTTTGGTAGCCCTTCACTGCCTAGAAGACATAAGACTGAGTGTAACTCCTTGCAACATAGATTCTTGCTATGAGTAGAAAGACCTGGCAGTTCTAATTTAAGAATAAAAGTATGGGATTTAAACTCCGAAGCATCCAGATATTGACTGTGTTCACATTTTTTTTTTTAAAGCCACATTGCATGTTTGAAATAATTGGAGAGATAATTCAAACTAGAAGTATTGATACAATAATGTTCTTGTACAAACTTACGATGAGAGCAAGCCTTGGCATACTGTTTATAGTTTTAGTCACCGTTCCCTAAGAAATATATTACGGAGCACAAAAATTATGCCAAAAAAGAGCAATCTAATCATTAAGGAAAATAAAAATAACTATAAAACAATTGAGCTCTTTAGCTTGGGATGGAAATATGACATATAGAAAATCATGCACGGGGTAGAGTCAAAAGTGACATTTTGCTGTCCCCTCCCAAAGTTAAAAATTAAAATTATCCATTGATATTAATGCAGAGTTTCTTGGCCAAGAAAAGGAGAAAGATGACATCATTAAAACCAGGAATTCAGCCCAGTACCAGCAATTCTGATCATGAAAGTTAATTTAGATGTTCTACCCAGAGACTAGACAAATTAATGGAAAATGAGACGATCATTGCCTATTAATATTGATGAGTGGTGCAGCGGCCTAGAAGTGAAGCTCTTGCCTCGAAATTAGGAGGTTGTGAGTTCAATCTTAGGTTGACGCAGATATTTCTCTCTCTGGCCACAATGAGAATATATCTGCTGAATACAACTCCTCATTGGCGATAGGAAAGACATCCAGCCAGTAAACACTCAGGTGCCCAGATTATACCCTGCAAGGGATTATGGGGTCATTAAAAGGAAATGACGGTTGCCTACTAATATGGATGGCTGCTTACTATCTACGGAATCATAGGGAACAGTTCTTTAAATACCGCTTCTGTTGTGGTTAGCTATGGCCCAGCTCCTGCCCCAAGGACTGTGGATGTGGGGGAGACATCCACATGCTGCAGCCTGTTTTGCCCCCGGTGGAATCTGCTGATGAAGGCTCCTCTGACCAAGAAGACATGAGTGACAGGGAGGAGGAGAGTGTGGCAGACAGCTCAGAAGGAGATAAATTATCTAGCTCCTCCTTGGATTCAGAGCAAGAGTTAATGATACAGCCACGCATGCGGAGAGCGATGCATAGGCAGCAACAACTGAGAGATTATTATCAAAGAAAATGAGGCCACCTGTGGTTGGGTGGGGCTGTGGTAATTAGTGAGGCTGCTATAAATAGCAGCCTGTGGGTTTGGCCATTGTGGAGGATTATCTGATCGTTGTGTTTCGTGACTGCTTTACTGACTTTGATCTTTGTGTGCTGATTTCCCCCCGCTTTGAAACTAAACCAGAGCAAAGTGTGTTTCACTTTGTGAAAGAAGAAGGACTGTGAATTGCCTCACAGCTGCAAGCTAAGTATCTCAGAACTGATAAGGGACTTGTACAAATTACCAGTTTGTTTGGAGACCAGTGCTCTTTGCTATACAAAAAGAGTGCTCTGTTTATTTGCATTTTTGGTATAAAGAACATTGTTTTGAATTTTCAAACGTGTGTGTGTCTGAAATTGTATCTGTGCATTTTTGGGAAGATTCTACCAGAGAGCCCGACAGAACAGCTTCTGGGGAACAACACTGGAAAGTGGCTCTCTCTTTTGAGTTGAGGCCTTTCTCTTCCCAAATTATCTCAGTTGCAATTTATGAAACTGTCTCATGCCTCAGGTTATCTAAGTACATGGTTATCTAACTATGTAGTAGGGCTGTATTAATGTCATCCTTCTTATCTTTCCTCTTGCCTACTCCTATTGGTATGACTATCACTTTGTTGGTTATATCTTTTGTGACTTATGATTGCATTTTATGATTTATCACTTTGTTGCTTCTATGTACACCAAAGGCTTATGCACTGGAGACAATTCCCTTGTGTGTCCAATCACATTTAGCCAACAAAATATCTATTCTATTCTATTCTATTCTATTCTATTTATAAGTGCACTGGTATGCCTTTCGTCCCCTGTCCAATTGTCTTTCCTTTCTTTCACCTATGTTATATATTATCTTCCTTTCATATATCCTCTCCTCTAAGTTCACTTTCACTCTCTTTTATATTATCACATGTCTATCTTTCTTCCTATGTATTTGTGTATTGGACAAATGAATAAATAAATAAAATAAATAAATTCTATTCTATTCTATTCTACCCTACTCTACTCTTATTCTTCTTATACTCAAAAGTATATTACATTATACTACACTACTATTTTCTATTCTTTTCTGTTCTATTCTATTTTACTCTACTCTACTCTTATTCTTATTATACTCAACAGTACATTACATTATACTACACTACTATTTTCTATTCTGTTCTATTCTATTCTATTCTATTCTACTCTACTCTACTCTTATTCTTATTATACTCAACAGTACATTACATTATACTACACTACTATATTCTATTCTATTCTATTGATGGGATTTGAACTGATCCCTTTGGGCTCTTCAAATACTTAACCAAGTCAACTACATTCACACAACCTGGGCTTAGTTAGAGACTAGGAGTTGTAGGTCGGGGATTTTTGCACCCTGATCATTTTGCACCCAATCAATAGCTTAATTTATGGGCAACAAATGTGTGCTGTCCGAATGCAGCCTTTCAAAGATGACTGCTCCAAGACCTCTACAAAAGTGGCCATATGGCCAACATAAATATAGTTGCCATCTGCGGGGAAATAAAAACCTTAGGGAAGAAAGAATCAATGGGAATTCTTCCATAATTTCTACATCCTTCCAACGTCGCTACAGAGCACTGCACACCAAGACAACTAGACACAAGAAGAGTTTTTTTCCGAACGCCATCACTCTACTAAACAAATAATTCCCTCAACACTGTCAGACTTTCTACTAAATCTGCACTTCTATTCTACTAGTTTTTCTCACCATTCCCATATTGACTGTATGACTGTAACTTGTTGCGTATATCCTAAGATTTTTATTAATATTGCTTCTCCATTGCTTATTTGACCCCTATGAAAAATCATTAAGTGTTGTACCACATGATTTTTGACAAATGTATATTTTATTTTATGTACGCTGAGAGCATATGCACCAAGACAAATTCCTTGTGTGTCCAATCACACTTGGCCAATAAAATTCTATTCTATTATATTATATTCTAAAGACATGAAGGGAAATAGTTCCCCCACATCCAAAATTTCCATCCACAATTCAAAAGGCCATTCTCCTCCAGGTCTCCTCCATGCAGATGAACTCAAAAGTTTAACTGGCAATAGATTCCAGTCATTCAAACTTCCATTTGGTTCATTTAATGTACTTAGTCCTAGCAAATAAATAGTGCTAACACTTTATTAATAACTCTTCTGTTCTTCTTTCCTTCTTCCCTCCCTCCTTCCCTCTTTCCCTCCTCCCCTCCTTCCTCCCTCCCTCCACTCCTTCCTTCCTCCCCTGCTCCCTACCTACCTACCTACCTACCTACCTACTGTTCTGTCGAGCTCTCTGGCAGAATCCTCCCAGAATTTCAGATACAAATTTCAGACACACACACACGTTTGAAAATTCAAAACAATGTTCTTCATAACGAAAATTCACTTAAACTAAGCCCTCTTTTTGTATAGCAAAGAGCACTCGTCTCCAAACTGGTAATTTGTACAAGTCCCTTATCAGTTCTGAGATACTTAGCTTGCAGCTGTGAGGCAATTCACAGTCCTCCTTCTTTCACAAAGTGAAACACCCTTTGCTATGCTTTAGTTTCAAAGCGGGGGAAAAGCAGCACACCAAGGTCAAAGTCAGCAAGGCAGGCACGAAACACAACGATCAGATAATCCTCCACAATGGCCAAACCCACAGGCTGTTATTTATAGCAGCCTCACTAATTACCACAGCCCCACCCAACCTCAGGTGGCCTCATTTTCTTTGATAATAATCTCTCAGTTGTTGCTGCCTATGCATCGCTCTCCGCATGCGTGGCTGTATCATTAACTCTTGTTCTGAATCCAAGGAGGAGCTAGATAATTGATCTCCTTCTGAGCTGTCTGCCACACTCTCCTCCTCCCTGTCACTCATGTCTTCTTGGTCAGAGGAGCCTTCATCAGCAGATTCCACCGGGAGCAAAACAGGCCTGTGGCATGTGGATGTCTCCCCCACATCCACAGTCCTTGGGGCAGGAGCTGGGCCAGAGCTAACCACAACACCTACCTACCTACCCTTTCTCTCTTTCTCTCCTCGCTGTGACAGGTGTTCTCCCAGGAAGTAAGAATGGCTTGGAGCACAAGCTCTAAAACCTCCATGGAAAATAAGTCTGCTTCAAATCCCAGTTTTGTGCATTTTGAGCATAGTAGATCAATGAACCTGCCAGCCCCATTTATTTCTGCACGAATTGTAATTATTATTATTACTTTTCATATATGTGTTTTGTTTAAGCAGCCTGAGTAGGTAGCTATTTGCTTTGTGTGTTTGAGCTCTGGTTGAAAATCATCATCGTAATAAGGGACAGGAAAATTCCAAACAAGCGTGCAAAGTAATTTTTCACCGCAATAAAGAAAAGAAAGCAACAGAAAAGGAATCAAACCAGCTAAAGAGCCATCGCTGGAATTTGTCAAAACTGGGGGAAACAAAGCTTTGCGAAAGGAGCCGTGATCAATAAATCATCGCCGTTCGCACAACCAAACAGTGCCAGGGCACACAATTAGACAGCTAATGGTGGTGAAAATGCTCTTGTGTGCAGCTAGTGATCCTTCCCTTGGGAACGTCTTCTGCCTCCGCTCATTTATAACACAAGCTGCTGGCTTGCCGAGAGGTGTAAGAGATCAAGCCGGAGCAGTCTTGAAAAATGGAGGACTTTATTTTACCAAGGAGACACGCGGGCTGGGAAGAAATATTGGATTCTATTTATATGCATGGCTTCAAGTACCCTTCAAGCATTTCACTCGAGAGAACTAGGGGCAGACCTAAAGCTAGCTTGGAAAATCTGTGATCCAACCACTAAGCTGAACATAGTCAGGCATCACAGCCCATTCGGAGTTCAGAATACATCAGGGGCTCCCTAGGGCAGGCGTAGGCAAAGTTGGCTCTTCTATGACTTGTGGACTACAGCTCCCAGAATTCCTGAGCTAATCATGCTAGCTCAGGAATTCTGGAAGTCCACAGGTCGTAGAAGAGCCAACTTTGCCTACGCCTGCTCACAGTCACTCAGGCCCTCATCACCTCGAGGTTCGACTACTGTAACGCTCTCTACATGGGGCTACCTTTGAAAAGTGTTCGGAAACTTCAGATCGTGCAGAATGCAGCTGCGAGAACAATCATGGGCTTTCCCAAATATGCCCATGTTACACCAACACTCTGCAGTCTGCATTGGTTTCCGATCAGTTTCCGATCACAATTCAAAGTGTTGGTTATGACCTATAAAGCCCTTCATGGCACCGGACCAGATTATCTAAGGGACCGCCTTCTGCTGCACGAATCCCAGCGACCGATTAGGTCCCACAGAGTCGGCCTTCTCCGGTTCCCATCAACTAAACAATGTCGGTTGGCGGGCCCCAGGGGAAGAGCCTTCTCTGTGGCGGCCCCGACTCTCTGGAACCAGCTCCCCCCAGAGATTAGAACTGCCCCTACCCTCCTTGCCTTTCGTAAACTCCTCAAAACCCACCTTTGTCGTCAGGCATGGGGGAACTGAGACATCTCCCCCGGGCCTATATAATTTATGTATGGTATGTTTGTAGGTATGTCTGCTTAATAATGGGTTTTTTTAACTATTTTAAATTTTAAATTGTATATTATTAGATTTGTCATGAATTGTTTTATTGTGTTGTGAGCTGCCCCAAGTCCACGGAAAGGGGCGGCATACAAATCTAATAAATAAATAAATAAATAAATGAATGAATGAAGGAAGGAAGGAAGGAAGGAAGAAAGAAAGAAAGAAAGAAAGAAAGAAAGAAAGAAAGAAAAAGAACCAAGTGAGGAAGTGGTAGCTAACCTTTTTTTCCCCCAGGTGCCAAAAGTACGTGTGCACACACTATCGTGCCTGAGTGATAATTTAATGTCTGGGGAGGGTGAAAATTGCCTCCCCTGCCTCCCAGAGGCCCTCTGGATGCCAGAAACAGCCCATTTCTCAACTTCTGGTGGGCCCAGCAGGCCTGTTTTTCACCATCTCCAGGCTCTAGAGCAGTGATGGCAAACCTATGGCACTGGTGTCACAGGTGGCACGCAGAGCTATATCTGCTGGCACACAAGCTGTTTCCCTAGCTCAGCTCCAAAATGGATGTGTGTGCCAGCCAGCTGTTTTTTGGCTCACACAGAGGCTCTGGGAGGGCGTTTTTGGCTTCCAGAGAGCTTCCAGGGTGATGCGGGAGGGCATTTTTACCCTCTCCTGGCTCCAGGGAAGTCTTTAGAGCTTGGAAAGGGCAAAACACAAGCCTACTAGGCCCACCAGAAGTTGGGAAACAGGCCATTTCCAGCCTCCAGAGGATGGGGGGAGTGGATTTTGCCCTCCCAAGGCATTGAATTATGAATGCAGGCATTCGTGCATATGCACATGCCCATGCTCTTTCAGTACCCGAGGAAAAAAGTTTTCCAGCACTGCTCTAGAGGATTCCCTGGAGCCTTAGGAGGGCAAAAACACCTTCACCATCCCCCTGGAGGCCCTCCGGAAGCCAAAAATGCCTTCACCGACCCTCTGTGCAAGCCAAAAATCAGCTGGCTGGTGTACACATGCGTCCTGGAGCTGAGCTAGGGCAATGGCTCATATGCCGGCAGATATGGCCCATGCCATAGGTTCATCATCACTGCCCTAGGGCAGTGGTGGAGTGCATGTCAGAACACTAAAACCCAGAAGAGAGTGGCTGGCTGGTGCACATACATGCTGGCCAGCTGGCCTTTGCACATGTGCACAATGGAACCTGGAAGTGTAACTAGCAATGACGCACATGTGTGCATAGCCAGTCGCTCTCTTCTGGATTCTGTCATGTGCATGCACACGGGCCAGATGTGATGGCCAGCATGTGGATGAATGAACCTGGAAGAGATCAGCTGGCCGTGTGCGCTGACCAGTAATGGGCAGCCAAATTTTTACTGCCACACTGTGGGTGTGGCTTATTTTGTGGGTGTGGCTTGATGGTTATGTGACTGGGTAGGAGTGGCTTGCCGGCCATGTTATCAGGTGGGAGTGGCTTGAACGATCATCATCATTCAAATGAACTGTTAAGTCCTCGACTTACAATCTTACCAGTGTCGCTCGTTGGAGTGACAATTTGCTTCGTGTTTCCCATGCTCCCCTTCCTGGGTCACCCTCCCCTGCCTGAAGCTGGGTAGATAGGGGAGCAAGTGTGCTGCCAGAAGCATTAATGCTGCCAGTGCTGCTTCCACACATGCCTTCTGCTTGCACCACAGGTGGGAAGTGACTGTGTGAGGCTGGAGGGGAGCCAGGCAGGAGAGAGGGAAGCTCATCCGAGGCCAGGAAGGAGGAAAGAAGAAAAAAGCAAGGAGCGCAGACGCAGCAGCAGGGGAAAAAAGGAGAGCTGAGCCAAGACTGATAATCCAGGAAGTGACTGCCACCGATCAGCTGGAGTTGCACATATAGTTTCATTTCTGCCAGTAGAACTGCGTTCCACCGTGTCCTGCCTGCTGCCCACCCCTGGCGCTAATGCTAGCTGCACTTCTGGGTTCCATCGCATGCTGGCTAGCAATCATGAGCACAACGGAACCTGGATGAAATTGGATGGCCACGTATGCACATGCACCAGACCAGCTGGTCTTCATGCATGGATGCAATGGAACCAAAAAGTGTAGCTGGCAACAGTGCGCGTGCCCAAAGAGATGGCTCTGCATGCCACCTCCGGCACATGTGCCATTGGTTCGCCATCACGGCCCTACAGAATGAATACAGCTGTAGTCTACATCTTAGGAGGCAGTCCTCAATTTCAAAAGCATAGAAGGTGTTGTGGTTAGCTCTGGCCCTGCTCCTGTCCCAAGGACTGTGGATGTGGGGGAGACATCCACATGCTGTAGGCCTGTTTTGCTCCTGGTGGAATCTGCTGATGAAGGCTCCTCTGACCAAGAAGACATGAGTGACAGGGAGGAGGAGAGTGTGGCAGACAGCTCAGAAGGAGATCAATTATCTAGCTCCTCCTTGGATTCAGAACAAGAGTTAATGATACAGCCACGCATGCGGAGAGCGATGCATAGGCAACAACAACTGAGAGATTATTTTCAAAGAAAATGAGGCCACCTGTGGTTGGGTGGGGCTGTGGTAATTAGTGAGGCTGCTATAAATAACAGCCTGTGGGTTTGGCCATTGTGGAGGATTATCTGATCGTTGTGTTTCGTGACTGCTTTACTGACTTGGACTTTTGGTGTGCTGATTTTTCCCCGCTTTGAAACTAAACCAGAGCAAAGTGTGTTTCACTTTGTGAAAGAAGAAGGACTGTGAATTACCTAACAGCTGCAAGCTAAGTATCACAGAACTGATAAGGGACTTGTACCAATTACCAGTTTGTTTGGAGACAAGTGCTCTTGGCTATACCAAAAGAGGGCTTGGTTTAAGTGAATTTTCATTATAAAGAACATTGTTTTGAATTTTCAAACGTGTGTGTGTGTGAAATTTGTACCTGTGAATTCTTGGGAGGATTCTACCAGAGAGCCCGACAGAACAGAAATCATGATGATGTCCATCCATCGTGTTCAAAGAGGACCTTAACATCTAATGGGTTGTGGGCCGTAATGGGCCATATCTGGTATGAATGGAATCGGCTATACGGTAAGACTTTTTAGTGGTTTCTGGAGGCTGGCATGGGTGGACGCACACCCCTGCATGAGATTTCTTTTCTGTACGTGCACCCAAAGCAAAATCTTAGATGAGGAAGCTTCAGCAATTTTCACCTTTTTTTTTTTTGCAGAAGAGCATGATTTGGGGGTTGTCCCAACTGCACAAACTATACTGATAGTAAAGAACTTAAAATCTGTACAGTAATCGGGTCAACAGATAGTTGACACTATTTACGACATCTGATAAATTTATAGATATGAATTTTTCTCTTCTTTCTTTCTTCTTCTTTCTTTTATTTTTAATTTTTCCTCTTCTCTTTCCTTTCCCTTTTTCCTTCCTTCTCTTTCTTTCTTTAGCCTTATTTCCTTTTATATATGTTAGCGTGTATTTTGATTTATAACCGTATGCTCAAAATTCATATACATTTGTACCAATATTCACATAGTCCTTTTGCTTTATGTATCCCCTCCCCTATTTATTTTATTTTATTTTATTTATTCATTCATTTGTCCAATACACAAATACATTGGAAGAAAAATAGACATGTAGTAATATATATAAGGGTAAAGCGAACTTAGAGGAGAGGATATATGAAAGAAAGAAAATATATATGATAAGTGAGAGAAAGGAAAGACAATTGGACAGGGGACGAAAGGCACACTTATGTACGCCCCTTACTGGCCTCTTAAGAACCTGGAGAGGTCAATCATGGAGAGTCTAAGGGAGAAATGTTGGGGGTTAGGGGTTCACACAATTGAGTCCAGTAATGAGTTCCACGCTTTGATAACTCGATTGTTGAAATCATATTTTTTACAGTCAAGTTTAGAGCGGTTCATATTAAGTTTGAATCTGTTACGTGCTCTTGCGTTGTTGCGGTTGAAGCTGAAGTAGTCATTGACTACTTCAGATTATATTTTCTGTTTTAAAAAGGAGTGGGATTTGGGGGTTCTCCAAACTACACAGAATCTTAGCTAGAGGTTCTCCCAAATTTCTGCAAACCCCCAACAGTCCACCTAGATACTAATCCCAAAGTCACCTATCGGGTGGCTGAATATGTTTTATAAAATGGTGCAAAGGTTTCAATTAGATGTGCTGTTTTATTGTTATGTATCTATTTCCTTTTTCCACAATAACAAATTGTTGTGCTAAACTATTTCTCTTTTGACTGGATGCTTGTAAAGGCTGGTCAAGATACTTGATGATGGAGTTTCATTGATTAGAAAAGGACAAGGGTCAAAGCCTCCAAGGAAGTGTTGGATGACTGCAGATGCATGGAGCTATTTTAGACCCCAATGTCCGTTTGTAAAAATAGTTCCGCTGAATCTTTCAACTGAAGATTGTGTGCAAATCAAAGAGAGGGAAAATACTTTACATAATTGTGCAATTAAAAAATCCTAAATAGACACTGTCCGGTTTGCCACTGGAAAATAGCAATATCATCAAGAAAATCCAAAACTCCTGGCCAAACTAAATTCTTTGTGAAATCTACAGTTCTGTGAAAATTGAAATAAAGTAGGATGCTAAATCCAGATGACAGCCCCTGCTACATTCTCTCTAATCTCATTTTTCTAGGAAATGTTTGCCATCTTGTGGTCAATAAGGGAAATAACAAGGAACATAAACCTGGAGGCCTTTTTATTCCTTTCTATCCAGTCTTGTATGGGATTATGATCTCCTACAGGCCTGGTGGCAAACCTCTGACACATGTGCCACAAGTAGCACCCAGAACCATATCTGCTGGCACAGGAGTCTTAGCCCTAGCTCAGCTCCAATGTGCATGTGTGTGCCGGCCAGCTGATGGCATTTTCGGCCTCCGGAAGGATGTGGGAGAATGTTTTTGCCCCCCTGAAGCCTAGGGAGGATGAAAAATGGTCATACCAGGCCCACCAGAAGTCAGGAAACGGGATGGATGGTCGTGGGGGGGCTGGACAGAGCAGGGGGGTTGCACACATATTATTATTATTATTATTATTATTATTATTATTATTATTATTATTATTTAGATTTGTATGCCGCCCCTCTCCGAAAACCCGCGGCGGCTCCCAACAATAAAAACAGTACAAATCCAATAGTTAAAAGAATTTAAAACCCTTAATATAAAAGCAATCATACATCTCATGCAAACCATGCATAAAACGGAACGGCCCAGGGGAATCAATTTCCCCATGCCTGACAACAGAGATGTGTTTTAAGGAGTTTGCAAAAGGCAAGGAGGGTGGGGCCAATCCTAATCTCTTGGGGGGAGTTGATTCCAGAGGGTCGGGGCTGCCACAGAGAAGGCTCTTCCCCTGGGTCCCGCCAGACGACATTGTTTCGTCGACGGGACCGGAGAAGGCCAACTCTGTGGGACCTAACTGGTCGCTGGGACTCGTGCGGCAGAAGGCAGTCTCAGAGATATTCTGGTCCGATGCCATGAAGGGCTTTATAGGTCATAACCAACACTTTGAATTGTGCGCAGGGAGAGGGGCACACATGGCATGTGTGGAAGTGGATTATGGGTATTGGCACAGGTATGCGTGGTAGCACATACACACCCTTTTGGAACCTAAGGGGAAAAAAGGGGCCATATCCAGGTTGGGTTTGATCTTGGAGGGCAGTCGGGGGGATAGGTATGGGGGATGTGACATGGGACCGCATCTCTGCAGACATCGTTTTATAAACTTATAAAAATAGGGAGGTGTTCGTTTCTGTGATTTTTGTTTTTTTTAAATACTTACTTGATCTACTTGGTCATCTTATGAGAGAGGGACCAGATCAAGAAACTGACTCCATAGGAAGTTAGGTCCCACAGTTAGGTCCCACAGAGTGGGTCTTCTCCGGGTCCCGTCAACTAAACAATGCTGCTTGGTGGGACCCAGGGGAAGAGCCTTCTCTGTGGTGGCCCCGGCACTCTGGAACCAACTCCCCCCAGAGATTAGAATTGCCCCCACCCTCCTTGCCTTTCATAAGCTTCTTAAAACCCACCTCTGCCACCAGGCATGGGGGGATTGAGATACTCTTTCCCCCCAGGCCTTTACAATTTTATGCATGGTATGTCTGTATGTATGCTTGGTTTTTATATTAATGGGTTTTTAATCGTTTTTAGTATTAGATTATTATTGTACGCTGTTTTATTGTTGCTGTTAGCTGCCCCAAGTCTCCGGAGAGGGGCAGCATACAAATCCAATAAATCAAATCAAATCAAATCAAGACTATAGCTATAAATTGTTGAATAGGTTATAGTAGCAGAAGTCTGCAAGACTAAAAGTTACAATGTTTTACTTTTCCTCCCTTTTATAATCTTCTGAGTCAAGGACGGCCTCTTGGAGCACTCCGGAGGCCCCATTGTGGGTCTGGAAGGCCTCCTGGAGGCCAAAAACAGTTGCGAGGATGCCAGAAGTAGGTTCCTGCTGGTTCAGACTGGTTCTATGGAACCGGTAGAGGGAATTTTCCCCTACTCACCGGACTGGCAGTGATATCCAGCTGGACACCCCTGCCCCCTCTGTGCCAATCACCAGGAGACAGTGAATTGCATTCCCAGTTTAGACGATGAAGGCCAGCTCAATGACTTTAGGCCAGTCAACGGGAGACTGTGACTTCTAGTCCCATTTTAGGTGTCAAAGCCAGCTGGGTGACTTTGGGCTAATGATCAGGACATTGTGAGTTCTAGTTCTGGCATGAAAGCTAGCTGAATTATTTGGAGCTAGTCACATTCAGCCCAATCCAACTCAGAGTAGGGAGGAGGAGGAGGAGGAGGAGGAGGAGAAGGAGAAGAAGAAGAAGAAGAAGAAGAAGAAGAAGAAGAAGAAGAAGAAGAAGGAAGAAGAAGAAGGAAGAAGAAGAAGAAGGAAGAAGAGGAAGAAGAAGAACAAGAACAAGAACAACAAGAAGAAGAACAAGAAGAGGAGGAGGAGGGGGGGAGGAGGAGGAGGAGAAGGGGGAGGGGGAGGAGGAGAAGAAGGAAGAAGAGGAAGAAGAAGAACAACAACAACAAGAACAAGAAGAACAAGAAGAGGAGGAGGAGGTGAAGGAGGAAAAATTAGGTGTATTAAGTTATTTATAAAAATCATAAAGTGGGATTTAAAAAAATCTAAAATAAGTTTCCCAAAGCTAAGACAGAATAACAAAGGCTTGGGAAGAAAGTCTATTTACTTCCTTCTTAGTAACCAGGTTAGTGCATCCTTCCCATTCAATCATTGCTACCTATGATTTTTGTTTCAGCGAATGATCTGGAGAAGGGCCAGGGATTGTGATCTCTGTATAGTCATGTGTTTGTTTTATTCTTTAACGGCTGCCTCCTGTATTTCTCTCCTTGGCCCTGCATTCATCATGCATTTTGGCAGCTCATCAATAATTGTGGGGAAAAGTCTGTAAAGTTGTAAGCTGCCAATGGGAGGGAGCGAGGCATGGTGGGAGGAGGGGGAAAGTGCTGGCAAATGACAGGGCCCTTATCTTAATTACTGGCTTATTTGCATTTAAATGAAGGTTATTCTATAATTACCAGCAAATGTTTTGTGCTAGAGCTGAAATACTTCTCCATGGGCTGTCAGTTCCTTTCCATTTTCATTTTCTTTCCCAGATTCTTTGGCTTTGTAATAGATGCGGAGAAAGGCACTTCCAGGCAGCATCCTTCCCCGCCTGCATAGTTTGGTTAAATCAACTTCATTTGCAAGAACTCCTTCTGGCCCTGGCATCTCTCTCTCTCTCTCTCTCATGGGCAGAGACAAAGAAGAGCGCTGGCATAGAACACTACACCATGATGGTCCATATCTGGAACATAGAATTCTTTATTGGCCAAGTGAGCCTAAAACCTATGAAGAACATTGTAGGAACTGGGTATGTCTAGAATAGAATAGAATAGAATAGAGTAGAATAGAATAGAATTTTATTGGCCAAGTGTGATTGGACACACAAGGAATTTGTCTCGGTGCAGATGCTCTCAGAGTACATAAAAGAAAAAGATACATTTGTCAAGAATCATTTATATTAAAAAATCATTCACATTCATTCCATTACAATCATACATATGGCCAGAGCAAAATGCCAATACTCAACAGCCCCAAGCATAGAATAGAATAGAATGGAACAGAACAGAATTCTTTATTAGCCAAGTGTGATTGGACACACAAGGAATTTGTCTTGGTGCAGATGCTCTCAGCGTACATAAAAGAAAAAGATACATTTGTCAAGAATCATGTGGCACATCACTTAATGATTGTCATAGGGGTCAAGTAATGAATGAAGAAGCAATCAATATTAATAAAAATCTTAGGATACAAGCAATAAGTTACAGTCCTACAGTCCTAAGTGGGAGGAAATGGGTGATAGGAATGATGAGAAAAAACTAGTAGAAATAGAAGTGCCGACAGTAAAAACTTTGACAGTGTTGAGGGAATTAATTGTTTAGTAGAGTGATGGAGTTCTGGGAAAAACTGTTCGTGTGTCTAGTTGTCTTGGTGTGCAGTGCTCTGTAGCAACATTTTGAGGGTAGGAGTTGAAACAGTTTGTGTCCAGGATGTGAGGGGTCAGTAAATATTTTCACCGCCCTCTTTTTGACTCGTGCAGTATATAGGTCCTCTACCTTTCCATCTCGCCACACCTTAAGCTAAACTTCAGATTTTGGATCCTCAACCCTTTTTGGTGGCAGTTGAAACATCTATTTGTTTGATGTAGAAAATTAGCTTCCACTCATTTTCCTTCCTTCCTTCCTTCCTCCCTCCCTCCCTTCCCTTCTTTTTTCGTTCCTTTTTCATTCTCCTGGGGTGGGCAGCTGGGGTGGTGCAGTGGTTAGAATGAGGCACTACAGGCTACTTCAGCGAACTGCTAGTTGTAGTTCAGCAGTTCAAATCTCACCACCAGCTCAAGGTTGACTCAGCCTTCCATCCTTCCGAGGTGGGTAAAATGAGGACCCAGATTGTTGCGGCAATATGCTGTCCCCGTAAACCGCTTAGAGAGGGCTGTAAAGGCACTGTGAAGCGGTATATAAGTCTAAACGCCATTGCTATTTTTCCTTCCTCTCTTTCCTCATTTTTCCTTCCTTGCTCTCTTCCCCTCTTTTTTCTTTGTCTTTCTTTCTCTTTCTCCTTCCCTGTCCTTTCTCGCATGCTTATTTCCAGGGCCAGATCTAAGCACTCCACGGGCCCTACACTAAGGGAACAATGCAAGGGTGTTTGTGGGATGCTGCTTCCACCAATGTTCCCCAAACAAGAAAAAAAAAACCCACTGTGCAATGAAAACAAGATTAATCTTCTATCCCTGGCCAGTTGGTGATCAGAATGGTCCCTGGACAGTAAATATAGCACGGACTCAAGAGACCAACCTCGGCTCCTAACTAATTATGGCTAATTGAAGAGAGAACATGGGAAGAAGCCGGTCAGCAGGAAATGTTGGCCAAGCGCCAGTCCTCTTCTCCTGGAACAGTTGTGATGGGGAGGCGACAGCATTTAAGAGTTTTAATGAATACTGTAAGGAGGCAAGAATCAAGGAAAGCCTTGATTTTCCGTTCCCTTCCTGCTCCATCAAATGAACTTTGGAGAAGGTTGGAGAGCCACCAACTGTGTCCTCTTAATGCATTTCGACCAGATCTAAACTGACCCCTGGATGCCGAATTTCTCCAAACAGTGATGGGTTGCCAAAATTTTACTGCTACACTAGGGGCGTGGTTTATTTTGTGGGTGTGGCTTGATGGCCACGAGACCGGGTAGGAGTGGCTTGCAAGCCATGTGACCAGGTGGGAATGGCTTGACATATCATGTGACCGGGGAGGTGGCTTAAAGGTCATGTGATTGGGTGGGAGTGGCTTACCGAGCAAGGTAAGTTTTCAAATAGGTGCTTGGACTCTTTTTCAGTTGATTAAGTCACATTATTTGAACAGCCACAAAAAGGACAAATGATAAAGACAGCATTATTGGTTGCGGAGCACAGTAACTTTTTAAGGTTCTGTACTGAACCCACAAGGTTCAGTATGATAACAGATTAGGCAAGTAGCTCAATTTCCTTCAATTGCTATTAAAGTTCAGTTCTAGATAATGGTTAAAATGACTAAAGCATTTGTGGGTAGAAACACACTATTTAATTATTTTCTATTTTTAAAGTAATTAAGGATCATACTAAGGTACTAGAGAAGGAAAGAAAATAAAAAACTATTAAGTATTCAATAAATAGTGCATAAACTTACTACCCCCCACTGGTCTCCCCCCGTCCCCGTCCCCCCCCCACTTGGGGGCAGCAGCCTATTTCTGTCTCTAGGCAAGGAGAACCTATGAAAATCTCCCTTCGATCCACCTATTTAGAATTAGGGAGGTTACTTACTTTTATGATTGTTTTTATATTAAGGATTTTAAATTGTTTTAAATGTTGGATTTGTATTGTTCTTGTTGTGAGCCGCTCCGAGTCCTCGAAGAGGGGCGGCATACAAATCTAATAAATAAATAAATAAATAAATGAATGAATGAATGAATGAATCAATCAATCAATCAATCAATCAATCAATCAATCAATCAGTGAATGAATCAGTGAATGAATCAGTGAATGAATCAGTGAATGAATGAATGAATCAATCAATCAATAAAAAATAAATAAATAAATAAATACTTCATGGGCAGCAGGCAGGATGGTGTGGAATGCAGTTCCACCGGAGGAAATGAAGATGTGTGTGTAGCTCCAGCTGATCGGCGGCTGTCACTTCCTGGATTACCGGTCTGGGCTCGGTTCTCCTTTTTTCCCCTGCTGCTGCTGCTACATCTGGGCTCCTTGCTTTTTTCCTCTTTCCTCCTTCCTGGCCTCAGACGAGCTTCCCTCTCTCCCGCCCGGCTCCACTCCAGCCTCACATGGCCACCTTCTGCCTGAGGTGCAAGCAGAAGGCATGGGTGGAAGCAGCGCTGGCAGCATTTATGCTTCTGGCAGCACCCGTTCACCTAGCTACCCAGCCTGAGGTGGGAGGGCCACCCAGGAAGATCATGGGAAACGCAAAGCAAATTGTCACCCCAGCGAGCGACACTGGTAAGGTTGTAAGTCAAGGACTTAGCAGTTCACTTGAACGATGATGATCGTTCAAGCCACTCCCACCTGATCACATGGCCGGCAAGCCACTCCTACCCAGTCAAATGACCATTAAGCCACACCCACAAAATAAGCCACACCCGCAGCGTGGCAGTAAAAAATTTGGCTGCCCATTACTGGTTATCCTCAAAATCTTTCTGCATTTTGCCTGCCTGCAATCCAGAGGTCCAGATTTATTTTTGCCTCTTATCTCTTTAAGTCTGATGATTAATTATATTGGAAGTTTGAGACATATAACAGCTGAATGCTTCCGGCAATGCTTCCTTTTTCCCTTTTTTTTCCTCTACCCATAAAATTAAACTCTCTGCTGAGCTTTACTTCTTCCTTCCTTTCTTTCTTTCTTTCTTTCTTTTTTCCTCTTTCCCACCATCTGCATTTCTTTTCTTCAAATTCTTCTTGGAACATCTCTCGAATAATGTTTCTATTCAAGGGATACCATCCTTAGCTAATAAAGTCAACCTTGTAGAAACTTCCTTTATGAAAGGGTAACGCAGCATAGATTAGCAATGGGCATCAGAAGAACATCTGTTCTGCATACAGAAACACTCCAGCTGTGGTCCCCACGCACATCCCTAGACAAGGCTGGGCAAAAAAAATGAGGACTGAAATCTTGTAGAGCAGTGATGGCAAACCTTTTTTTGCCTCGGGTGCTGAAAGAGCGTGCCTGTGCACTATTGCACATGTGCAAGTGCTCATACACATAATTCAATGCCCGGGGAGGGCGAAAACAGCTTCCCCCATCCCCAAGAGGCCCCCTGGTCCTTCTTTTCATTAAACTAGCCATGCCCAATTCTTGCAACCGATCTTCATATGTTTTAGCCTCCAGTCCCCTAATCTTCTTTGTGGCTCTTCTCTGCACTTTTTCGAGAGTCTCAACATCCTTTTTGCATCGTGGTGACCAAATCTGAATGCAGTGTTCCAAGTGTGGCCTTACCAAGGCCTTATAAAGTGGTATTAACACTTCACATGATCTTGATTCTACTTATTTAACTCCACTTCCCATCTCTGCCTACTCTTCTCCTACATCTTCTCAACCTCCCCCTACTTCACACTTTTCTTTCCTCCTTTTTTCCCTTCTCCATTTCCTTACTTCCTTTATTTTCATAAGTATTTTAGATGATAAAATGTAATAAAAAATTGGGGGTGGAACAAACTCAGGGTTTGACCGCACTCTCCCCCCCAAAAAAAGCAAGCACAATTTTAAATGACACGGCCAAAAAAGAACTTCCCAAATAATGGATACTTCCACATTGGTGAGCATTATCTGCCTCAAATACTGCATCTGATTCAGCATGTTGTACTTGAAGATATTAACTAAAATGGAACACGTTCAGGGAATGGTAGAAAGAACGGGAAGCTCTTGGGAACCAACTCAATTGACAGGAAGAATCTTCTTTAACAAGATTATTGAAAGGGACTGGGATAAGGTTACAGAAATCCCAGCAACTGGATTACTAAATTAAATTTGGAATCCAATTTATCTTTCAATTTATTACAGCATTGACCTTTTCAGCTTCTTAGTAATGGCTTTTGTGTGAACCAGTGAACAGGCTGTTCTCTTCACAGATAACTTTTTTTCTGCAATCATCTGCTGATTTTTAAAATTTATTTTTTTATCAAGCATATGAACAGATGATTACAAAGAACGAGGCATGCCAGAAAGTGGGTTCTGATTTAACTTTGGGAAAGGCCTCTTAGCATTAAGAGCAGGGTGATAGAGTGGCAAATTACCTATAGTAATTCAAACCAGGAGCAGCCACCATGGGCAAGATTGCCTAACAACTAGAGGTCGATGGCCAGAGACCTCTCAGGCAGCCAAAATAGAGATGGCAAGACACCATCAACAAAAGATATGGCCTGTGTCTTGGAGATGCAACTCATTGACAGCTGCAGGAAAAGAAGAAGAAGAAGAAGAAGAAGAAGAAGAAGAAGAAGAAGAAGAAGAAGAAGAGGAAGAGGAAGAGGAAGAGGAAGAGGAAGAGGAAGAGGAAGAGGAAGAGGAGGAAGAGGAGGAAGAGGAGGAAGAGGAGGAAGAGGAGGAAGAGGAGGAAGAGGAGGAAGAGGAGGAAGAGGAGGAAGAGGAGGAAGAGGAGGAAGAGGAGGAAGAGGAGGAAGAGGAGGAAGGAAGGAAGAAGAAAGAAAGAAAAGGAAGAAAGAAGGAAGAAATAGGAAGAAGAAGGAAGAAAGAAGGAAGGAAGAAGAAGGAAGAAGAAGGAGGAAGAAGGAGGAAGAAGAAGGAGGGGAAAAGAAAAGAAAGAAGATTATGATTTCTTATCATTACACTTTTGCTTCCAGGGACTTGTGAGATGTTCAATCCCAAGCACCCAAAGTGAATGGACAGTCCTTGAATATTGTCCCTGACATTTGACGGGAAAGAGAAGGAGAAGAAGGAAAAGGAGGAGATTGGGAGGAGCAAGAGGAGGAGGAGCAGGAACAGGAGCAGGAGGAGGAGGAGGATGAGAACAAGGAGGAAGAGGAGGAATATATGTAGCTTGGGGTCCTTGGTGTTTCTCTGAGTTTGGTGGTTTTCTTGCAGATTGTTCATTACTCAATTAGGTAACATCATTAGTGCTAGAAAGGAGTGAGGTTTGAGAAGAAGAGGAAGGAGGAGGAGGAGGAGAGTAGTAGTAGTAGTAGTAGTAGTTTTGAGTTTTGAGTCTCATGGGGAAATAAACCTCTTCACATAAAGAAGCAGCTGCCTTGAGACTAACAATAATTACGTATCATTTGGAAAGCCTGCAGGTGCATAAAAAGTGGCCTAGGGATAACTAGCCCAAATATTCTTCTGTCTTGAGGTTACTTTGCTAGTTACCCATAGCTCAGCTCTAATTGCTTCCTCCATCCTTTAACAGAATCTTTTTCAAGAGACAGGCAATCAAAGACAGATGGGTTGGGACGGGAGGCAGGGTAGATCTTCATTTGCATTAATAATTTGCAAGAAACTTCAGGATGCATGTCCTCAGATCTAGGACATGCCCTCTCTGCAGGAAGGAATGTACAATGGTACCTCTACTTAAGAACATGCCTTGCAATTGCGCAAAGGGTTAAAAAAAAAGAAAATGGCAACATCTGGGTGGGTGGGTAGAGCCTTGTCCTGCTGCCGCTACCGGTTCTGGTGGCTAAACTGGTGGCATTTCACCCCCTGGGTAAAACCCAAAGTCAGAGTTTCATTCTTTTCCACATCAAGCATGAAGTTCAGAAGTAGTTTCCATGTGTGAAACAAAAGTACAGTGGTACCTCTACTTACGAACTTAATTTGTTCCGTGACCAGGTTCTTAAGCAGAAAAGTTTGTAAGTAGAAGCAATTTTTCCCATAGGAATCAATGTAAAAGCAAATTATTTATCTATCTATCTATCTATCTATCTATCTATCTATCTATCTATCTGTCTGTCTGTCTGTCTGTCTGTCTGTCTGTCTATCTATCTATCTATCTATCTATCTATCTATCTATCTATCTATTTGATTTATATGCCGCCCCTCTCCGAAGACTCGGGGCGGCAAACAACAATAAAAAAGACAATGAAAACAAATCGAATATTAAAAATAATCTAAAAAATCCCAATTTAAAGAACCACTCATACATACAAGCATACCATGTATAAATTCTATAAGCCTAGGGGGAAGTGAAATTTCAATTTGACAGAGGTTGGTTTTAAGGAGCTTGCAAAAGGCAAGGAGGGTTGGGGCAACTCTGATATCTGGGGGGAGCTGGTTCCAGAGGGTCGGGGCCGGCACAGAGAAGGCTCTTCTCCTGGTCCCACCAAACGACATTGCTTAGTCGATGGGACCCGGAGAAGGCCAACTCTGTGGGACCTAACCGGTCGCTGGGATTTGTGTGGCAGAAGGCGGTCCCGGAAATAATGCATGCAAACCCAGTAGGAAAGAAATAAAACTCGGAATTTGGGTGGGAGGAGGAGGAGGAAGAAGAGGAGGAGGAAGACAGTTGCTGCCCAGAGCGAAGGGAGTATTTCTTTTCTCTGGGCGCTGGCAGAGGTTTATTCCCTCTTCAAGTGCCCAGAGAAAGGAAAATGTTTCGTTTGCTCTGGACTGCCAAAGCCTCCTTAAGCACCACCGAAAGGCTCCTCTGGCAGCCCAGAAAAGTCCCAGATGGCCGGGATTAAAGGGGGAATGGCAGGAAACTGGCCGGGCCTTCGTGCTGCTCTCAAATTTCCTGGGAATTTTGTCCAGGCTCGGGTCCTCAAGTAGAAAATGGTTCTTAAGAAGAGGCAAAAATAATCTTGAACACGACCCAGTTCTTATCCAGAAGAGTTCTGAAGTAAGTAGAGGTGCCACTGTATTGTACTTTTCAAGGAAATAAAATAACACAGGTCCCTGACATTACTGTACACTAGAGTTGGAAAACTACTCTTGTGGTAGCATGCAACACAGTAGACCGAGCTCCTTTCCAGAGTGGGGCAGGTGGGCCCAGCCTTAGCCAAACACTTTCCAAAGTCTTGAAATGCAACAACAAACGAACTCACACATTATAAATTGTTCTGTCGGGCTCTCTGGTACACTCCTCCCAAAAATTCACAGGTACAAATTTCAGACACACACACGTTTGAAAATTCAAAACAATGTTCTTTATAATGAAAATTGACTTAAACCAAGCCCTCTTTTGGTATAGCAAAGAGCACTCATCTCCAAACAAACTAGTAGTTTGTACAAGTCCCTTATCAGTTCTATGATACTTAGCTTGCAGCTGTGAGGCAATTCACAGTCCTTCTTCTTTCACAAAGGGAAACACACTTTGCTCTGGTTTAGTTTCAAAGCGGGGAAAAAGCAGCACACAAAAGGTCAAAGTCAGTAAAGCAGTCACGAAACACAACGAACAGATAATCCTCCACAATGGCCAAACCCACAGGCTGCTATTTATAGCAGCCTCACTAATTACCACAGCTCCACCCAACCACAGGTGGCCTCATTTTCTTTGATAATAATCTCTCAGTTGTTGCTGCCTATGCATCGCTCTCCGCACACGTGGCTGTATCATTAACTCTTGTTCTGAATCCAAGGAGGGGCTAGATAATTGATCTCCTTCTGAGCTGTCTGCCCCACTCTCCTCCTCCCTGTCACTCATGTCTTCTTGGTCAGAGGAGCCTTCATCAGCAGATTCCACCGGGGGCAAAACAGGCCTGCAGCATGTGGATGTCTCCCCCACATCCACAGTCCTTGGGGCAGGAGCTGGGCCAGAGCTAACCACAACATAAATAAGCCGCTTATATTTCATCTCCCTTACTGGGAGGGAAAGCGTGGGAATTTAACAGCCGCCTTGAAGCGGAACAAAAATGCCAAGATCAGAGAGATGTGTTTCTGTGCGTGTGGTGTGTTTTTTGACATTTGAGAAAAGAAATCATTGAACATCTAAAGTAATGAGGAGAACACAGACCTCTGTGGTTGAATGTCACACTTCAGTCTTGAAAGATAGCAGCTGTTTTATCTCGGGAACACAGGTGATTTCAGCAGAAAAGGATATTTTATTAGAGTTTGATTCAGGTGCCACGGACAGTGCATAGAAAATGGTTCTCTGCTTCAGGAGTGACAATCTCCTGACATTGGGAGCAACTAATCAATGGAACAAGTTGCCTCCAGAAATTGTGGGTGCTCCAACACTGGAGGTTTTTAAAGAAGAAAGTGGACAATCCTTTGTCTGAAATGGTGTGTCTTGTTTTGGAGGGACTAGATGGCTTGCAAGGTCCTTTCCAACTACGTTATTCTGAATTTACACCACGGGGGAAATGAAAGGACCAATTCCAAGGATTTGGGGATTGCACAATAAGGAGGGTTGAAACTGTAAAATGGTTCAACAATCCATCGTGTGAAATTTATTTTTATTTTTTATTTATTTATTTATTTTGTCCAATACACAATGAGGGTTTTAGTGGGTATATATCTATATACACATAGTAAAATACATGAGGATGGTTATAGAGGAGATACTCATAGTAAAATATATCTATGAAAGAATAGAAAAGAAGGTATAGTAATAGAACATATCAATGAAAGAATAGAAGAAGTGATATAGGAATAGAAGAAAGGTATAGGAGATATAGGAGAGCAATAGGACAGGGGACGGAAGGCACTCTAGTGCACTTGTACTCGCCCCTTACTGACCTCTTAGGAATCTGGATAGGTCAACTGTAGATAATCGAATCAGGAAAGACTTCATGAACTCAATCTGTATAGTCTGGAGGACAGAAGGAAAAGAGGGGACATGATCGAAACATTTAAATATGTCAAAGGGTTAAATAAGGTCCAGGGTGAAGTGTTTTTAATAGGAAAGTGAACACAAGAACAAGGTGACACAATCTGAAGTTAGTTGGGGGAAAGATCAAAGGCAACATGAGAAAATATTATTTTACTGAAAGAGTAGTAGATCCTTGGAACAAACTTCCAGCAGACGTGATTGGTAAATCCACAGTAACTGAATTTAAACATGCCTGGGATAAACATATATCCATTGTAAGATAAAATACAGGAAATAGTATAAGGGCAGACTAGATGGACCATGAGGTCTTTTTCTGCCGTCAGTCTTTTATGTTTCTATGATGATCAATGCAATGAAAATGAATTTGGCCAAACTGCAGGGGGCATGGCGTTATAAAGAATCAGATACAACTTAACAACTGAGCAACCCCAAAGATGAATCCAGTGGAGGAGAGCTGACTAGGGCAGACTGGACTGTGGTTTTATTGGCCATCAGTTTGTGTACATGGTATAGATTAATTAACTTGAACAAGTCGTTCTAATTTGCGATCCAATCCATCAGAAGGGAAACAGGTTGGGGAAAGCAGCCATACAATCCTGATGCTTTTATATCCTGGGCTTGGCCATTATTTTACTGCATTACTTCCTCCATTATTTCAACAGCTTTGTCTAAAGTGCTGTTAGAAGTGGCTATAATTAAAAACCCAGCAATGGCATAATGATAATTTCTGCATATAAAAGGTCTTTCTGTGCTCCCCTAGAATCCATTCTAACTCAGCAATATCTTTGGATCATCATAAAGGAAGACCTGATTTGACTTTAAGGACCTTTTGGGGGGCATGCTTTATGTGTGCAATTGCGAAACTATTAAAAACCATGATGTCTAGGCATTAGGGAGGATTTTTCTTCCTCTTTTTTAATGTTAAATAATGCAGCGTGGGGACAAGGAGAGTTGTAATTATAGTGACCAAAAGCAGGCAATTCCATCGGACAACTGTCTTGAGGATTTCAAGTGGGGCATTCATTTTTCCTTTTCTGTTCTCCTTTGGGTTTCGTAACTGAACCCCACTTGTAATTGTCATTTTTATTTTAATGAAAGACCAACTAACTTAATCGATTTGTGGAAGGGCTTGCAGAACACATAAATGATGCAACTTTCTTTGCCTAAATTATTATTATTATTATTATTATTATTATTATTATTATTATTATTATTATGTCAGTACAACACAGCAAACGAGATCACTATGCTGGATTTCGTATTTCATCACCAGTCGGGCGCTTCCCAAGCACCTAGGACTGCGTGATGTAGCGGCGAATTAGGTTTGCCGATCCCAGTAAAGCGGCCTTTTGCAATTGACAGATGGAGATTTTGTCAATTCCAATGGTTTTCAAATGTCCGCTGAGATCCTTTGGCACTGCGCCCAGCGTGCCAAGTACCACTGGGACCACTTTCACGGGCTTATGCCAGAGTCGTTGCAGCTCGATTTTTAGATCTTCGTATTTCACTAATTTCTCTAGCTGCTTCTCCTCAATTCTGCTGTCCCCTGGGATTGTGATGTCGATGATCCATGCTTTCTTTTTCTCCATGATCACAATGTCTGGTGTGTTATGCTTCAGAATTTGGTCAGTCTGAAGTCGGAAGTCCCACAGTACTTTTGCTTGCTCATTTTCAACCACTTTTTCAGGCTTATGATCCCACCAGTTCTTTGCCACTGGGAAATGGTAGTTCCAGCACAAGTTCCAGTGGATCATCTGTGCCACAGCATCATGTCTATGCTTGTAGTCAGTCTGTGCGATCTTTTTGCAGCAGCTGAGTATGTGATCAATTGTTATTATTATTATATTATTATTATTATTATTATTATTATTATTATTATTTAGATTTGTATGCTGCCCCTCTCCGAAAACTCGGGGCGGCTCACAACAGTAATAAGAAAGAATGTAACAATGGGACAAATCTAATAATAAAAAATATATAAAATCCCCAACAATTAAAAAACATACAGCACATACATGCCAAACATGAAATATAAAAAGTCTGGGGGAGATGTCTTAGTTCCCCCATGCCTGGCGATACAGGTGGGTCTTGAGTAACTTGTGAAAGACAAGGAGGTTGGGGGCCGTTCTAATCTCCGGGGGGAGTTGGTTCCAGAGGGCCGGGGCCGCCACAGAGAAGGCTCTTCCCCTGGGGCCCGGGGAACGACATTGTTTGGTCGACAGGACCCGGAGAAGGCCAACTCTGTGGGACCTTATCGGCTGCTGGGATTCATGCGGTAGAAGGCGGTTCCGGAGGTATTCTGGTCCAATGCCATGTAGGGCTTTAAAGGTCATTACCAACACTTTGAATTGTGACCAGAAACTGATCAGCAGCCAGTGCAGACCACGGAGTGTTGTAGAAGTGTGGGCGAATCTGGGAAGCCCCACGATAGCTTTCACTGTTGCATTCTGCACGAATAGTGAGCAAAAGAAGGCATACGTGGAGGGCGATGTTTAGCTGCACTGAACAGCATTCAGTGGGGTGGAATGTGGTCTGGATTCCCAGGATTCCCTTTCTTGATGTTTGTTTGTTTGTTTGTTTGTTTGTTCGTTCGTTCGTTCGTTCGTTCGTTCATTCATTCATTCATTTATTTATTGGATTTGTATGCCGCCCCTCTCCGTGAACTCGGGGCGGCTAACAACAGTGGTAAAAATGACATGTGACAATCCAATACTAAAAACAGCTAAAAACCCTTGTTATAAAACCACTCATACATACAAACAAACATACCATGCATAAATTGTAGAAGCCTAGGGGGAAAGGGGATATCTCAATTCCCCCATGCCTGACAGCAGAGGTGGGTTTTAAGGAGCTTACGAAAGGCAAGGAGGGTGGGGGCTATTCTAATCTCTGGGGGGAGTTGGTTCCAGAGGGCCGGGGCCGCCACAGAGAAGGCTCTTCCCCTGGGTCCTTTTCCTTGAAAAAGAGTGGAAGGATAACGCGTTTCACTTCGGCTGAAATCCATCGTTATCCTATCCAACCTAAGAGTTTTGCCTGCTCTCCAGGTGTTCTCTGGTCTACCTGCGTTCGTCACGTCCCATTGCATTTGCTTCAAATGTCAAGTATTAGCACCAGTCTCTCTCCAGCCCGTCCTCCTTAGCACTTGCCAAATTCAATTCAAGTCTCATTTCTACAGAAGTGAAATTAGTTTTTACTCAACACCATCGGCAATGCAGACTGTCGGTGCCTTTTTGAAGGACACTGGAGGACTTGACACAAATCAGGATTGCAGCCAAGCAATATTATGTGTATGGGAGTTCCCTGAATGGCAGAATCCAGGGACTCTCAATTTTATTTTATTTTTAAAAAGAGCAAGGTCAATTTTGGCATCTTGCATAATGCCGGAGGGCTGGTTTCAATCCTATGAAATATAAATAAAGGATAAATCTGGATTGGGTGCTCTCACTGAGCTGACAGCGTCTACGTCCTAAGTATGCAGCAGAAGAGACATTAGTATGCAATTTTGCGAACTTCCTTCCTTTCCAACACACTAGAGGTGGGTTCCTGTTGGTTTTCTTCCTCCTAAGTGGCTTCTCCCCTTGTTTAGTTTCCACCCATTGCTTCTTCAGGGTGTCCAGGTGGAAAGCATTTTGAAATTCCCTGATATTTCCCTGACATTTCCCTGTAGCTTGCATTCTAGTTAAGGCACGGTCGTAGATGACCTCATACAAAACAGCTAAGCCGTGGAGAAATATCGGTAGCTGAGGAAGCAAGTTGTTGCCACAGTTATGCTCATTTTTGCTTGACTCTGCCAGGCAGCGCAATCTGATTTTTGGGGGGTTTTTCATGATTTTTCCATGACATAGAAACATAGAAGACTGACGGCAGAAAAAGACCTCATGGTCCATCTAGTCTGCCCTTATACTATTTCCTGTATTTTATCTTACAATGGATATATGTTTATCCCAAGCATGTTTAAATTCAGTTACTGTGGATTTACCAACCACGTCTGCTGGAAGTTTGTTCCAAGGATCTACTACTCTTTCAGTAAAATAATATTTTCTCATGTTGCCTTTGATCATTCCCCCAACTAACTTCAGATTGTGTCCCCTTGTTTTTGTGTTCACTTTCCTATTAAAAACACTTCCCTCCTGAACCTTATTTAACCCTTTAACATATTTAAATGTTTCGATCACGTCCCCCCTTTTCCTTCTGTCCTCCAGACTATACAGATTGAGTTCATGAAGTCTTTCCTGATACGTTTTATGCTTAAGACCTTCCACCATTCTTGTAGCCCGTCTTTGGACCTGTTCAATTTTGTCATTATCTTTTTGTAGAATAGAATAGAATAGAATAGAATTTTTATTGGCCAAGTGTGATTGGACACACAAGGAATTTGTCTTGGTGCATATGCTCTCAACGTACATAAAATAAAATATACATTTGTCAAGAATCATGTGGTACAACACTTAATGATTGTCACAGGGGTCAAATAAGTAATGAAGAAGCAATGTTAATAAAAATCTGAGGATATAAGCAACAAGTTACAGTCATACAGTCAACATGGGAGGAAATGGGTGAAAGGAATGATGAGAAAAACTAGTAGAATAGAAGTGCAGATTTAGTAGGTGAGGTCTCCAGAACTGAACACAGTATTCCAAATGTGGTCTCACCAGCGCTCTATATAAGGGGATCACAATCTCCCTCTTCCTGCTTGTTATACCTCTAGCTATGCAGCCAAGCATCTTACTTGCTTTTCCTACTGCCCGACCACACTGCTCACCCATTTTGAGAAATCACTACCCCTAAATGACTTTTCAACATTGCTTTTTCCCCTGAATTTATTCTGTTTTTTTTCATGAATTCCCTGATATTTCCCGAACTGCCGATTTCCCTGATAATTCCCTGATTTCCCTGTTTTCCAGATTTGCTGGATAACCATTTCTGGTTCTACCCTTAGGTGCTTTGGAGAATAGTTTGACTGCCACTTCTTTGTGGCAGCCTCTGAGATATTGCTATCATGTCTCTCCTAGTCCTTCTTTCCACTAGATTAAACTAAACTGCCTTCTATTGAGGACCTGTATACTGCATTAGTCAAAAAGCGGCGGGGAAAATATTTACTGACCCCTCACATCCTGGACACAAACTGTTTCAACTCCTACCCTCAAACCGTCGCTACAGAGCACTGCAGACAACTAAACACAAGAACAGTTTTTTCCCGAACGCCATCACTCTGCTAAACAAATAATTCCCTCAACACTGTCGGACTTTTTACTAAATCTGCACTTCTATTTTTACTAGTTTTTCTCATCATTCCTATCATCCTTTTCCTCCTACTTAGGACTGTATGACTGTAACTTGTTGCTTGTATCCTAAGATTTTTATATTTATTCTTTCTTCATTGCTTATTTGACCCTTATGACAATCATTAAGTGTTGTACCACATGATTCTTGACAAATGTATCTTTGTCTTTTATGTACGCTGAGAGCATATGCACCAAGACAAATTCCTTTTGTGTCCAATCACACTTGGCTAATAAAAAATTCTATTCTATTCTATTCTATTCCATTCCATTCCATTCCATTCTATTCTATTCTATTCTATTCTATTCTATTCTATTCTATTCTTTTCTAGACATACCCAGTTCCTGCAATGTTCTTCATAGGGTTTAGCCTCCAGTCCCCTAATCATCTTGGTTGCTCTTCTCTGCACTCTTTCTAGAGTCTCAACATCCTTTTTGCATCATAGTTTGATAAAACATTGAACAATATGATACTTCACAATGGAGGGCCATATGGCTTGATCTTCCCCCCAATGTAGTGCCTTTGACCCAATCCAGGATTCCATGATCAATAATATTGAAGGCCAGGAAAAGATTAAGTCGAATCATGAAGGTTATTTATTTTATTTATTTAATTAATTTGATTTTTATGCCACCCTTCTCCTTAGACTCAGGGCAGCTTACAACATGTTATCAATAGCACTTTTTAACAGAGCTGGGCTATTGCCCCCACAATCCGGGTCCTCATTTTTACCCACCTCGGAAGGATGGAAGGATGAGTCAACCTTGAGCCGGTGATGAGATTTGAACCGCTGACCTTCAGATCTACAAGTCAGCTTCAGTGGCCTGCGGTACAGCACTCTACCTGCTGCGCCACCCCGGCTCAAGGTTGTGCTTCCCTACTATACATCATGCATAACCAGTGAAGGGCTGCAAAAATATTTACGACCACACTGCGGGCATGGCTTATGCATTTTCTTTCAACATCTTTCAGTGCAATTTGGGTGCTTTGGGGTGGAGCTCCATTTTTGCTACCCCACTGCGTTCACCCTCCCATCCGGGCAGTAGCCCACCCCTGGATTGTAGTCACCCAGCTATCGGTTTTGAAAATTTCCTCCCGCAACGCACCACTTCCTAATTTCACACTGGCAGCTGGTCCTCCCCAAAGCGATGGAGAATCTGTGTGACTCAGCACACACCTGAGTGCATTTCTGCAGAGCGAGCGGTGAGGTCAGCATCTGTTCTCCAAGCTGCTCCTGCAAGCCAGGGGCTTGAGATGTCACCCTGCAAATCAAGAATGACACGAGGCTTAGCGGGAAGATCACCTGCCCAACCTTGAAAGTCCCGTTATCGAAAGATGGGCTGGAGGAAGGTGGCTTTCTTTAGTTCTCAAAATGCCATGCGGCACAAATTTTGCGTTTTCTGCACATATGGGAAGAGAATTGCTCAACCCACGTCAGGCAGGGCTGCAGCACTTCGAGCTAAGGACAGAGATTGGGGTGACTGGTCCCCGTTTTAAATCTCCAAACTTAGAGGAAATCCTCAATCTGATTAGTGAAGATTGGACTTAATCCCTGGATAGTTCAGTGGATTTCAAGCTGGCTGAAGCAGAGACATCAGAGAGTTATTGTTAATGGCGAGTATTCTGAGCAGAGTCAGGTTACAAGCGGGGTGCCACAAGGGTCTGTTCTGGGTCCTATTCTTTTTAATATGTTTGTGAGTGACATAGGGGAAGGTCTGGTAGGGAAGGTTTGCCTATTTGCCAATGACTCTAAAGTGTGCAATAGGGTTGATATTCCTGGAGGAGTCTGTAATATGGTAAATGATTTAGCTTTACTAGATAAATGGTCAAAGCAATGGAAACTACAGTTTAATGTTTCCAAATGTAAAATAATGCACTTGGGGAAAAGGAATCCTCAATCTGAGTATTGCATTGGCAGTTCTGTGTTAGCAAAAACTTCAGAAGAGAAGGATTTAGGAGTAGTGATTTCTGACAGTCTCAAAATGGGTGAGCAATGTGGTCGGGCGGTAGGAAAAGCAAGTAGGATGCTTGGCTGCATGGCTAGAGGTATAACAAGCAGGAAGAGGGAGATTGTGATCCCCTTATATAGAGCGCTGGTGAGACCACATTTGGAGTACTGTGTTCAGTTCTGGAGACCTCACCTACAAAAAGATATTGACAAAATTGAACGGGTCCAAAGACGGGCTACGAGAATGGTGGAAGGTCTTAAGCATAAAACGTATCAGGAAAGACTTCATGAACTCAATCTGTATAGTCTGGAGGACAGAAGGAAAAGGGGGGACATGATCGAAACATTTAAATATGTTAAAGGGTTAAATAAGGTCCAGGAGGGAAGTGTTTTTAATAGGAAAGTGAACACAAGAACAAGGGGACACAATCTGAAGTTAGTTGGGGGAAAGATCAAAAGCAACGTGAGGAAATATTATTTCACTGAAAGAGTAGTAGATCCTTGGAACAAACTTCCAGCAGACGTGGTTGGTAAATCCACAGTAACTGAATTTAAACATGCCTGGGATAAACATATATCCATCCTAAGATAAAATACAGAAAATAGTATAAGGGCAGACTAGATGGACTATGAGGTCTTTTTCTGCCGTCAGTCTTCTATGTTTCTATGTTTCTATGTTTCCTTCTCCTCTCTCTCCCCCTCTCTCCTGCTACTTTATCCCTCTTCCTCCCTCCTTCCCTCCCTCCCCCTCCCTCTCTCTCTCTATCCTAGGAAGGAAGCAACAGCAAAGGACTTCTGCAATCTTGCCAGGAAAACTACAGGTACTTTGCCCAGGCAGGCGTCAACACCAACTTGAAAGCACATTAAATAAAAAACCAACCATCACAAAGCCAAGAAGCCAAGCAGATATTATATATATATATATATATATATATGGAAGAGCAATCGAAACAATTGCTTCTATCTTGGGCAGTCGGGGCCAGCACAAAGACCGTGAGTGACATCCAAGGTTTTCTGAATGGCCATTGGTAATAAGGCAATTATCCCTGGATCTCCTTGCAATTCCATTCCTTTATTGCCACTGTGTTCTTCTTAGGGAGTAGTGCTAACTGTACAGTTTTATCTCTGGAATTTACACCATAATAGATACCCTCGTTTTAAAGCTGCGACAAAAGGGTTTGCTTATTTGTTGCAGCATTTCCGAGGGAATAACAGAGCGGAAGGCACACACATTTCCACTTGTTATAGTGTTCTGTCTGGGTCACTCCAGAAGTCAAGACCAACCCAAAAAGAGAATCCAGACACACTGGTAAAAAGCCAAAGGCAGTTTTATAAAATTCAAGAAAAACACAGGTAACAGAAAATGTCCTTACAAACAGGAAAATGCTGTATCTTCAGATATATCCACGAAGACAAAAGTCCATGCAGCAATACAGAATTCTTGCTGCCAAGCCGAGGCTGTAGATAGCAGACCTACACCTCCCAGGGGTCTTCCAAAGCTGCTGGGGCACAAACCAGGAACAGAGACTCCGAGAAACAAGACAGGATAGCACAACTCCAAACTGATAACACTCCACATGGCTTCAAGGGCTTGCCTGCCTTTTAAACCCTGCTAAGGAGGACTGCACCCAAACCCAGCTGTTCCTAATTCAGTGCTGATAATACTTCTTTAATTGCTCCTTTCTTTGATCTGACCATCTCTGTCGCATGTCAATGACGGCTTGTGCGTCATCACCTAATGACTCCAAGCTACTGGCCGGAGAGAGCCCCCCCCCCCCCCCCCCGGGAGCTCTCATGCTGTTCTCCTTCATCCCATTCCTGATTTTCCTCTCCCTCGTCCGACTGTTCAGCCCCCTCCTCTTCGCTGTCATCCTCCTCTGGGCATGGAGCCAGCAGAGACACAGCCGGTCCCTGAGCAGCCTCAGGCTGAACCACAACATATAGTATCCTTTTTTCTGCCTTTTTTTTCCTTGCCAGTGACAATCTGTTAAACAAAGATGAAAGAACTACACCATGCTTTTGGGTTATTCTCGCTGGAAGGTTCCTGTCTGAAAATACCCCAAATATATTCATTCTTCTTTCCGTTATCAAGGTAATGAGAACCACAACTAATCGCTCCGTTCAATCAACCCAAATAATTTCACGTGCTATTCAAAATGTTAATTTTTCCCCTAGAGGTAATTTTAATAAAATTGTTTTATTTCTATACGCTATAAATTGATTCTGATTTTTAAAAAAAAAAAAAAAAAATACCCTAATATCATTTAGAATTTATTTTCCTTTATGGAATTAGCTGATATAAAATGAATAATTTACAGCCATTATTGTAAACCTTCCTCTGGCGTCTTTTAAGCCATCAACAGAGGGAAGGGCTTTAGCTATTTGTTATATTTATAACTGCTTTTCAGCCAGTAAGGTTCTTATTTAAAGGATTATTTTTCTCTCCAGAGATGAAAAAGGCTGCAATTTGGCATCCATATCATCATTTGCTTAGAATGTCTGTAAAGCCAGGTTTATAAACTGGGATTTATGGTTTAACATGTTCCGTAAACTCAACCATGATTCCATAAGATGGGGAGCCGCCCGAGTCTGCGGAGAGGGGCAGCATACAAATCTAAATAATAAATAAATAAATAAAAAGAAATAATAAATAAACCATGACCATGGGTGAACCCTACTACAGGTTCATAGAGACTTTAGTTCTCACTATGAAGATACCAACCTATGCGATTAAACGTGATTTAGTTGTGTTCCTGGTTTTCCTATTTTGAAGTCTCAATGAGCAGAACGAGATAAATATTTTCGATAAATATTGGTTGAACATGCAGATTATTTCCCAGACATGTTTATTTTTACGTGAAAGGACCGCCCTTTGCTTACAGGGCCGCTGTGGCATCCTTTTTCATAAAAATAATAATATTTATTTTTATATGAAGACCTCCCTTTGAAGAAGCTGGAGAATCCCTCCCACAAAAAGATTCCAGGGCGGAGCTTTGACGTCACCGGCAGGTTGCTAAGGATGCCAAGGTGACCAGTTCCTGGATTCCAGGAAGTGATCACCTTGGCATCCTTAGCAACCTGCCGGTGACGTCAAAGCTCCAAACGCCAAACACGACCCTGAACTTTGCCCGAAGTTTGAAAAAAATTCGGGTTCGGGTTCGGCATACCAAACACCGCAAAATTCGGTACGGACCCGAATTGTGTGGGTTTGGTTCTCCCATCACTACTCCTGACTGGTTGGATCACCTTGCAGTCCAAGCAAACTAAGATCACACCCGCTTCCAAACTAACCTTCACAAGAACATTTCCTTCCAACCATACGAATGTGGATAGATAGCAGCGATAGCAATCTTCCTCTCTCTTTCACTACGTACACCCTTTCTGCCACCTCGTGAAGATCTTTATACTATTAGTGCATCCATTTTCAATTAGAATGCCATAAAGCAGCTCATTTTTGTCTGTTTGATGCATGGGAACATAGATTCTCCAGAGACAATGCAGCAGCTCTCTGGAGCGCTTGCAAATAAAGAGAGAGAGAGAGAGAGAGAGAGAGAGAGAGAGCATTAATTGAATATTCTGTTGAAACCACCTTCAATTAGTGCCTGGATATTTTTTGCATGCCACATCCATCACCAGTGGCTATTCCAGTTTTTTGCACATTTGGATGTTTAGGGAGCTCCTGTGCTATGAACACTTTCAATTCGCACGCGTCATTACTCCATATGCAGCACATTTATTTACTAATGAGACATTAGCAATGTTCGGAGAACAGAAATCTGCAGAGATGTGACATTGTGATGCGATGCAAAAACAGGAGACGTTGAGATTTGCTTTTTTCTACGTCCCTTGCTGAAGAGTCCCCAAATGGACATCATAGCTCAGAGAATGCGTTCTCAATTTAGAATAGAATAGAATAACAGAGTTGGAAGGGACCCTGGAGGTCTTCTAGTCCAACCCCCTGCTTAGGCAGGAAACCCTACACTACTTGGTTGTGCAACATCTTCTTAAAAACTTCCAGTGTTGGAGAATTTACAACTTCTGGAGGCAAGTGTTCCACTGATTACCATATTTTTCAGAGTATAAGACACACCGGAGTATAAAATGCACCAAGATTTTAGAAGTGGAAAACAAGGGGAAAAATATTCTGAACCAAATGGTATAGTAATATATTATTTAATAAAATACAGTGGTACTTCTACCTACAAACGCCTCTAGATAACTTTTCTCAAGAACCATTTTCCACTTACCAACCTGAGCCTCCGAAACTGTAGCTGAAAAAGTCAGGGAGAAGCCTCCATGGGGCCTCTCTAGGAATCTCCTGGGAGGAAACAGGGCGGAAAAGATGGGGAGAAGCCTCCCTGGGGCCTCTCTAGGAATCTCCTGGGAGGAAAGAGGGCCTCCACCCTCCTTGTGGTTTCCCCAATCACACACATTATTTGCTTTTACATTGATTCCTATGGGAAAAAATTGCTTCTTCTTACAAACTTTTCTACTTAAGAACCTGGTCATGGAATGAATTAAGTTCATAAGTAGAAGTACTACCAACATTTTTACTACCACACTGTGAGTGGGGCTTATGCATTTTGTTTCAACATCTTTCAGTGCAAATTGGGTGCTCTGGAGCTCCATTTTCACTATCCCACTGAGTCCGCCCCACCCCCGGTCCGGGGAGTAGCCCACCCCTGATTATCTACTATATAAAGTGTATGTACACACACGCATGCACAGCTCTTCTAAAATTATACACATTCAACCTCATTTACTGCGATAGGAAAAACATACCCAGAGCCCAAAAGGGAAAGAAAGAAAGAAAAAAATCAAAATTTTGCTACCGGTACTGCGTACCTCACTGTACCCATAGGAGCCCATCACACGAAGTACCACTGTAGCAATGTAGCAGAATACATTTTACAACCAGAATATCTCCGGGACCGCCTTCTGCCGCACGAATCCCAGCGACCGGTTAGGTTCCACAGAGTTGGCCTTCTCCTGGTCCCGTCGACTAAGCAATGTCGTTTGGCGGGACCCAGGAGAAGAGCCTTCTCTGTGGCGGCCCCGATCCTCTGGAACCAACTCCCCCCAGATATCAGAGTTGCCCCCACCCTCCTTGCCTTTCGTAAGCTCCTTAAAACCCACCTCTCTCGTCAGGCATGGGGGAGTTGAAATTTATCTTCCCCCTAGGCTTATAGAATTTATACATGGTATGCTTGTATGTATGAGTGGTTTTTTAAATTGGGGTTTTTAAGATTGTTTTTAATATTAGATTTGTTTACATTGTCTTTTTATATTGTTGTTAGCCGCCCCGAGTCTTCGGAGAGGGGCGGTATACAAATCTAATTAATAATAATAATAATAATAATAATAATAATAATAATAATAATAATAATAATAATAACCATGTACACTTTTTACAAACTTCAAACTTGACAGCTTTAAGACTTGTAGACTTCAACTCCCAGAATTCCTCCTCCAGTCATGCTGGATGGGATAATCAGAAAGCAAAAAGAGCCCAATTTTTGCCCATTTTTTCACTAGAACATTTCCTTACAACGATGCTAGATAGCAGCAATAGAAACTATGAAACTACAAGCTGCTATAATTTCTACAGAAACAAGTGGTGATGGAATATCCATGCATCACTTTCTTAAAATGATCCATGCTGAGAGTAGAGCTGCTCAGAGAGTATGGATCAGGTCTGCACACAATCTGAAACCATCATGAAGCATAGCAGCATTTCAAAAAGCAAGTTGGAGGACAAACTGTTGGTCCCCAGCACGCAGGGAGAATAGAATAGAATAGAATAGAACAGAACAGAACAGAATTCTTTATTGGCCAAGTATAATTGGACACACAAGCAATAGAATAGAGTAGAGTAGAGTAGAGTAGAGTAGAGTAGAGTAGAGTAGAGTAGAGTAGAGTAGAGTAGAGTAGAGTAGAGTAGAATAGAATAGAATAGAATAGAATAGAATTCCTTATTGGCCAAGTGTGAATTTGTCTTTGGTGCGTATGCTCTCAGTGTACATAAAAGAAAAAGATACATTCATCAAGAATCATGAGGGACAACACTTAAAGTACAAATAAGCAATGAAGAAACAATCAATATTAATAAAAATCTTAAAGATACAAGCAACAAGTTACAGTCATACAGTGATAAGTGGGAGGATATGGGTGATAGGAACGATGAGAAGACTAGTATTAATAGTAAATGCAGCCTTAGTGAATAGTTTGACAGAGGTGAAGAAATTATTTTTTGGCCGAGTGACGGCATTCGGGGGGGAAACTGTTATTGTGTCTATTTGCTCTATTGCATCACTGTGAAGGTAGGAGTTGAAACAATTTATGTCCAGGATGCCAGGGGTCTGTAAATATTTTCATGGCCCTCTTTTTGACTCCTGCAGAGAGAGGAAGAGAGAGGGAGAGAGGCTAAACTCTCAATAAAACAAAACAATCAGCAAGCATTTTCATTTCAAAACTATAAATAAATCGAACCCCAAATCTAATGAGAATTTTATTTTCCGCATTGCCGCGTTGTTGCCTCTCCACTGCTTTATAACCCAGCAAGGCTCCACTTTCCAAAGGCCGGGACGCAGTTTATTAAACCATAAACCCTCTATGAGAGGGGATTAGTCAAGGAGGATCCAATTGACAAAAACGCGGTTAGGTCCCTGCTGCTATTATGATCTGCATAATTCTCCATTCACTTGGCTAATGAATAAGAAACAGCCTCCTTAGCCGCAAAAACAGAGCTGGGAGAAGCGCTCCGGAAGCCAAGATGGCGGAGACAAAGCTGCTGTGGTCGTGCCTAGTTTTAGTTATTGATTTTATGGGAAAAGAAACAAACATTTTTTTAAGGCAAAAAAAAATTTGAAGATTAAAAAAGGAAAGAGAGAGAAGGGGGGGGGGCGCCAGAGATAATTTTCTGGATTAATAGAGCTCTTTAAAATAAAAACAGGAGACTCACCCAGCTGCCGAATGACTAGAAACGTTTGTTTGCAAATAACAACGTCCCTCCTATCTGGCAAGGATTTATCAGTAATCCTTTGCAAATAAATAAGTAAGTCGATGTAATCACGAGGAAACTCAGAACAGAAGTGAGGCTAAAACTTGGAACGTGCAATTGTAGGCTTTAAATGACAAAGGAGGTGGCACAAGTTTGTTTGTTTGTTTACTTACTTACTTACTTACTTACTTACTTACTTACTTACTTACTTGATTTATATGCCGCCCCTCTCCGAAGACTCGGGGCGGCTAACAGCAATCATAAAACAATGTACAATAATAATCCAATACAGTACTAAAAACGAATTAAAAACTCCTTCATATAAAAAACGAAACATACATACACACATACCATGCATAAAATTGTAAAGGCCTAGGGGGGAAAGGGAATCTCAATTCCCCCATGCTTGGCGGCAGAGGTGGGTTTTAAGTAGCTTACGAAAGGCAAGGAGGGTGGGGGCAATTCTAATCTCTGGGGGGAGTTGGTTCCAGAGGACCGGGGCCGCCACAGAGAAGGCTCTTCCTCTGGGTCCCGCCAAGCGGCATTGTTTAGTTGACGGGACCCGGAGAAGACCCACTCTGTGGGACCTAACTGGTCGCTGGGATTCGTGCAGCAGAAGACGGTCCCTGAGATATTCTGGTCCGGTGCCATGAAGGGCTTTATAGGTCATAACCAACACTTTGAATTGTGACCGGAAACTGATCGGCAACCAATGCAGACTGCGGGGTGTTGGTGTAACATGGGCATATTTGGGGAAGCCAATGATTGCTCTCGCAGCTGCATTCTGCACGATCTAAAGTTTCCGAACACTTTTCAAAGGTAGCCCCAAGTTGGTTCCCAACAGCCCCGATTGTCTCAAGTAGCATCCATTAATCCATCTGGACCCCCCTCAATCCATCAGACTCTTGTTGGAGTAACATTTTGTAGAAGCTAGCCCATCCCTGGTGCAAAAGGGGGCTACAAGAATGATCAGGGCAATGGAGCATTTTCCTTATGAAACCAGGTTGCAATGCCTTGGTCTCTTCAGCCTAAAAAGACAGCATTTAAGGGGTGACTTGATTGAAGTGTATAAAATCATGCAGGGGATAGAAAAAGTGGATAGAGGAAAATTCTTTTCTCTATCACACAATACTAGGACAAGTGGTCACTCCCTAAAGCTCACAGGTAAGAAAGCGAGGACAAATCAAGGGAAATATTTTTCCACCCAGAGGGTCATTGGTTTATGGAATTCACTTCCAGAAGAGGTCGTGACAGCTGTCAGCCTGAATAGCTTCAAGGCAGGATTAGACAGATTCATGGATGCCAAGTGTATCAGTGGTTATTGAAATGGATGTCCATGTGCTGCCTCTATGTTGGTTGAGGAAGACAGGATTCCCTTGGGTCCCATTTGTTGGGGGTGAAGGGAAAGGGAAGGTTTTGCCTTCTCTTTCTTCTCAAGATCTCCAAGGACAATTGGTGGGCCACTGTGTGACACAGAATGCTGGACTCGATGGGCTTTGGCCTGATTCAGCAGGGCTCTTCTTATGTTCTTATCCCAATAGCCACAGCAGCTAACCAGCCTGTCTCAGACCACGATATCAGGAACCTTTATCTTCAAGATAATTGAAGACACTTACTGCAGAGATTCTTAGGAAAATATTTACTTCTTTCATAGCAAACCTATACTGCACTGCTCAAAAAAATAAAGGGGATGCAATATAACTCCAAATAAATCAAAATTCTGTGAAATCAAACTGTCCACTTAGGAAGCAACACTGATTGACAATCAATTTCACATGCTGTTGTGCAAATGGCATAGTTGTGCAAATGAAATATTCAATGAGAATATATCTTTCATTCATATGTAGGATGTGTTACATGAGTGTTTATTTTTTTGAGCAGTATATTTACACTGTAGTTATCTCTCTAGTAGTTACTATGTAAAGTACTCACAATTCTCTGTCTGCTAATCTCAATTACAATATTTTCAAGGGTGTTAATGTCTCAGATGTGATATGGGTTCCAAACAGATGAGCTGTATTCGAGGATGGGTCTGGCAAAAGTTTTGTAAGCTCTGGTAAGTAGTGAGAGATAGACAGAGCAGAAGCTACGTAGGTTTAGGTTTACAACTCTTGAAGCCTTCTTGGCTATGTTGTTGCAGTGGGCTTTTGTTATTAATATACCGAGTGGGACTTTCAAAGATTTGAGACGTTCAAAGGAAGATTGGACAGCCATTTGTCCGAAATGGTATAGGGACTCCTGCCTGAACAGGGGGTTGGACTTGATGACCAACAAGGCCCCTTCCAAGTGTAATAAATAAATAAATTCTTCACTGAAAACAAGCATGGTTATTAAAGTTTTGCGTCCATCTGCAGCCCAGTAAACTTCCCAGAAAGTTCTTCCTTTGTTTTGTTTGCCCAATTCTGTTCCATGGCCTGACAGTTTTAGTTACACTTAACTAAGAGTATAAATATTTAAACAGCCATTAATTCTGCATCCAGAATTGATTGCCAGTTTCCATTCACATTTACTATTAACCATGCCTGGGATTTGTTGATCGGCTTTTCATCTTGAAGCAAGTTACTGTTATTTCAATCCCCCGTTCCCACTCGATCCCTTTCAGTGTTCCCCTAGCATTCTGTGAAAAGCCTTATCTTTTCATGAATACCCAAATTCACCACTTCCTCATTATTATTATTTTTAATCACCATCCTATCTCGGGCGACAGTGATTTGTCAGCCCGGAGCCTGAGGCTTTGGTGTCAGCTTGTCACCATGGTATGATGAGCCAACTTTGGAGAATCAATCGATGCTCCTGCGAGTAAGACTTTTTTGAGATAAGGACAGGTTGCAACAAGCCACTCGACCTATGAGAATTTAGGACAACACTGGGGAACCACAATTTCATTGTCTTAAATCTGTGACTTCTTTTCAGCTAATGTTTTGCCTCCGGATCCAAAAATAACCACAGTTTTTGTCTATCACGTCAACTTTTTAAGCTACAGGATACCCTCAAAAGTCATACAAATTGTGCATATAAAATGTTCTGTCGGGCTCTCTGGTAGAATCCTCCCAAAAATTCACAGGTACAAATTTCAGACACACACACACGTTTGAAAATTCAAAACAATGTTCTTTATAATGAAAATTCACTTAAAGCAAGCCCTCTTTTGGTATAGCAAAGAGCACTCGTCTCCAAACAAACTGGTAATTTGTACAAGTCCCTTATCAGTTCTGTGATACTTAGCTTGCAGCTGTGAGGCAATTCACAGTCCTTCTTCTTTCACAAAGTGAAACACACTTTGCCCTGGTTCAGTTTCAAAGCGGGAGGAAATCAGCACACAAAAGGTCAAAGTCAGTAAAGCAGTCATGAAACACAATGATCAGATAATCTTCCACAATGGCCAAACCCACAGGCTGCTATTTATAGCAGCCTCACTAATTACCACATCCCCACCCAACCACAGGTGGCCTCATTTTCTTTGATAATAATCTCTCAGGGTTTTTTGCCTATGCATCGCTCTCCGCATGCGTGGCTGTATCATTAACTCTTGTTCTGAATCCAAGGAGGAGCTAGATAATTGATCTCCTTCTGAGCTGTCTGCCCCACTCTCCTCCTCCCTGTCACTCATGTCTTCTTGGTCAGAGGAGCCTTCATCAGCAGATTCCACCGGGGGCAAAACAGGCCTGCAGCATGTGGATGTCTCCCCACCACATCCACAGTCCTTGGGGGAGGAGCTGGGCCAGAGCTAACCACAACATAAAAGAAAGTAAAAACTTACTTTATACTGTTTACAAAGGCTATAATAGTTACTGCACGTTAAATTGTATTCATACAGTTTTTTTTTTTAAATCAAATGGTAATTATACATATTAAGGTAAAAAAAATTGCTTATAGGTTTTTCTGGAGTGTTTAATCTGTGGACATTTTTGCTTGGTGCTCCAACAATAGTCAGCCATCAAATGTACATCCAATCTACCTTGATACTGTGCCTCTATGACCTTCAAATCTTGGACGAATCGCTCACCCTGTTCATCACGGACTGCATCAAGGTTTTCCGAGAAGCAAATGCAATTTGATGCTTGTGTTGCCTTATTAACTATTATATATATATATACCTTTAAAACTTCATGAACTCAATCTGTATAGTCTGGAGGACAGAAGGGAAAGGGGGGACATGATCGAAACATTTAAATATGTTAAAGAGTTAAATAAGGTCCAGGAGGGAAGTGTTTTTAATAGGAAAGTGAACACAAGAACAAGGGAACACAATCTAAGGTTAATTGGCGGGAAGATCAGAAGCAACATGAGAAAATATTATTTGACTGAAAGAGTAGTAGATGCTTGGAACAAACTTCCAGCAGACGTGGTTGGTAAATCCACAGTCACTGAATTTAAAACATGCCTGGGATAAACATAGATCCATCCTAAGATAAAATACAGAAAAGAGTACGAGGGCAGACTAGATGGACCATGAGGTCTTTTTCTGCCATCAATCTTCTATGTTTCTAGTAGTCAATCTAATCTTGCATAGCTTCTTCTTCTTCTTCTAGAAAGACTCTGAAGCCTAGGGAGAGCAAAAAGGAGACATGCCATTGCGTGCCCGGAGCGGAGAGGGTCAGCGAGACCCTCCTGCATCCCCCCCCCTTTTGGCACTTGAACCAAAAAAGGTTCACCATCACTGCACTGGACTAAACTGACTCACTCCACTGTGTTGGACTCTGGTTGATGGGCACCTGGATTTTAATCAAGAATAAAGCATCACTTTGCTCATCCTTCCTCAGTGTCGCCCATTCACCGGTCATTCCAACTTCACGCCATCCGTATAAAAGAAAAAAACAAACACTGCCCATTGCTACGTTCATAAAAGGCTTCCAAATTCACAGCTTGTAAACGTTTTCAAATTAATCTCTCTTTAATTGGTCTGCTTTCCAGGCAGCCTGCAATCAATAGCTCACAGCAGGATTCCCAATTCATCCTGGTAGGAAAATCTACACACACACACACACACAAACATACACACACACCCCGGTTTCATTACCTAAGCCTCCATCTTCTCCTCCAACAATTTTTGTCTCCCCTTGCGCTGTGCAATTTAAAACACCCATCTGTCCTCCTCGGCGGAAAATGAAGTCATTTGTCACTTCAGGTGTCAGCCTCAAAATGACATTTCAGATACCTTGTCATTTCTTTCCACATCTTACTGGAGTTTCAGGTTGAAAATCACTTTCAGCATAAGAAGTGGTTGCTCAGACATTGAGAGAGGGGGGGGAAGGAGAGAGAGGGAAGGAGAGGAAGGAGAGAGAGACAGAGAGGGAGGGGGAGAGAGAGAGGGAGAGAGAGAAGGAGGTAGATAGAAAGAGAGACAAGGGAAAGGAGATAGAGGGAAGGAGAGAGGGGAGTGAGAGGGAAAGAGAGAGGGAGGGAGGGGAGGGAGGGGAGGAGAGAGGGGGAGGGAGAAAGGAGAGAGAAAAGAGAGAGAGAGGAAAGGAGAGGGGGATGGAGGGAGAGGGAAGGAGAGAGAGAGAAGGAGAGGAGGGAGAGAGAGAAAGAGGGAAGGAGATAGGGAGGGAGAGAGAGAAAGAGACAGAGAGGGGAGAGAGAAGGAGGGAGATAGAAAGAGAGACAAGGGAAAGGAGATAGAGGAAATGAGAGAGGGAGAGGGAGAGAGAGAGGGAAGGAGAGGGAAAGAGAGAGGAAGGGAGAGGAGGGAGGGAGGGAAGGAGAGAGGGAGAGAGGGAAGGAGAGGGGGAGGGAGGGAGAGGGAAGGAGGGGAGGGAAAGAGGAAGGAGAGAGAGGGAAGGAGACAGAGGACAGTGAGAGGAGAGTGGGAGAGAGGGATAGGGAAGGAGAGAAAGGAGAGAGAGAGGGAAGGAGACAGAGGGAAGGAGACAGAGGAGAGAGAGGGGGAAGGAGACAGAGGAGAGAGGGAAGGAGGGAGAAGAGGCAGGGGGCATGCAAGAGAGAGAGAGAGATAACAGCTTACCTCTTCCCAAAAATTGTCTTTGAAGAAAACAAAGGAATGATAGCTAAGGAAATTTACCCATCCAGCATCATTGTTGAGGCTCAAATCTACACTAAGAGCTTCTAGTGGCGTCAACATTCTCCAAGATATGCCAAGATATATTTTCTTGTTTCGTAATCACTGGAGTAATTACAGAACTGTGGAATTCCAAAAAAAACCCCCCAAAAAACATTTTAAAGTATGTTCCTGATTTCACAGATTGAGTCTTGAACATCAAGATCGCTCTATTTATTGCAGTGCAGGGATGTCCCAGGAACAGCCTAAGATTGGATGGTTGGGTTTTATCCTTCTTCGATGAACGGGAAATTGCTTGGAAGCTTTATCAGAAAAACAGGCTAGCCATCATTTTAAAAGACAGCGCTAAGTACAGAATCAAATCAAGTGAAAGGCTTACTTTAAAAAAAAAAAAATGTCCCAGTCAAATAATTGTGGACCCCGCAGTAGTTACGTTAGTGACACGGCTCCTAAGAGAATCTGATTTTGCTATTTGATTTTGCCTGTCGCAAGGTCTCTGCAACCGCCATAAATATGAATTAATTGCCAAGGTGACTGCATTTTGATCGTGTGATCATACTACGACGGTTGTTAAGTGTGAAAACAGTCATCGCTCCCCTCTCTCAGCGCCCCTGTAACTTTGAGTGATCACTAAATGAACTGTTGTTAAGTCAAGGACCCCCTGTATTTTATACTTACTGAATGCAGTGTCTCCAAATGTTCCCTTCTCGGAGTGATGGGTATTGTAGTGGCTAGTTTCAGTAAGAGTAAATGCTACTGGGAGAGGAGTGAGTGGTGTTTCGCACTCCCAACACGAGTAGCATTAACCCTGACTGTGAAGAAAAACGGACTTTGACAGGCTTCTTACGATGCTGCTGTTAAAACCCAACAAAAGTTGTTGCTGTTGTTGTTGTTGTTATTATTATTATTATTATTAGTAGTAGTAGTAGTAGTAGCATTATTAGCATTATTATTAGTATTATTATTAGCATTAGCATTATTAGCATTATTATTAATCAGATTTGTATGCCGCCCCTCTCCGAAGACTCGGGGCGGCTATTGAAGAAATGCAAGAGACCATTTTTCCCCGAACGCCATCACTCTGCTAAACAAATAATTCCCTCAACACTGTCAAACCTTTTACTAAGCCTGCACTTCTATTTCTACTAGTTTGTTCTCGTCATTTCTATCACCCTTTTCCTCCCACTTAGGACTGTATGACTGTAACTTGTTGCTCGTAGCCTAAGATTTTTATTAATATTGATTGTTTCTTCATTGCTTATTTGACCCCTATGACAATCATTAAGTGTTGTACCACATGATTCTTGATAAATCTATATTTTTTTTTATGTACGCTGAGAGTGTATGCACCAAGACAAATTCTTTGTGTGTCCAATCACACTTGGCCAATAAAGGATTCTATTCTATTCTATTCTATTCTATTCTACGTAAGAGATTCATTTGGGGATAGCCATTTTGGAGTTCCTAGATAATAGTTTTTTTTTAATCTGTTGTCATGTCGATATTAATGTGTTTCTGATATGATGATTTTTAAAGTATTTTGGTATTTTATTTGGTTCTACCATTAGGAATGTGTGCCATCCTGATTGTAGGTTAAATCCTTCTAGGGAAAGCAATCTCGTGTTTTGTAGTGTAATCCAATCTTTAAGCTTAGTTAAAATAGTGGCTTGATAGTAGAGATAAAAGTTGGGGAGGCCAAAGCCTCCCCTTGATCTGTGATCTTGCAGATTTTTAAATTTTATTCTTGCCTTTTTTTTTTGTCCAAATGAATTTCCAAATTAGTTTGTGTAATTGTTCAAAGAATGACTTGTTTAATTTGATCGGAGCTATTCTATTCTATTCTATTCCATTCCATTCCATTTACAAGATATTTAACAGAATATCAGAGTTGGATGGGAACTTGGAGGTCTTCTAGCCCAGCCCCCTGCTCAAGCAGGAGATCCTACACCAGTGATGGTGAACTTATGGTATGGGTGTCACAGGTGGCACACGGAGCCATATCTGCTGGCACACGAGCCGTTGCCCTAGCTCAGCTCCAATGTGCATTTGTGTGCCGGCCACTTGATTTTTGGCTGTTGAAGAGGCTCTGGGAGGGCATTTTTGGCTTCCAGAGAGCCTCCGGGAGGATGGGGAAGGGCATTTTTAACCTCCCCTACTTCCAGGGAAGTCTTTGTAGCCTGGGGAGGGCGAAACATGAGCCTACTGGGCCCATCAGAAGTTGGGAGAGAGGCCATTTCCAGCCTCCAGAGGACCTCCGGGGGGGCGGGGAACTGTTTCTGCCCTCCCCAGGCATTGAATTATGCATGTGGGCACTTACACATGCATGATAGAGTGCACACACAATCTTTCAGCACCCGAGGGGAAAAAGGTTCGCCATCACTGTCCTACACCGTTTCACACAAGTGGCTGTCATATTTTTCTTCTTAAAACCTCCACTGATGGAGCAGTCACAAATTCTGGAGGAAAGTTCCTCCACTCGTTAACTGTTCTGTCAGGAAATTTCTTCTTAGTTCTAGGTAGGTCCTCTCTTTAATTAGAATTGATTTGCCCTTCTACTGATCAGAGGAAGGGAATGAAACGGGTCTAATTTTTCACTCTAAGACACCTAGCACCTAGGACTGAGTGATGTAGCGGCGAATTATGTTTGCCGATCCCAATAAAGTGGCCTTTTGCAATTGACAGATGGAGATTTTGTCAATTCCGATGGTTTTCAAATGTCCGCTGAGATCCTTTGGCACTGCATCCAGCATGCCAAGTACCACTGGGACCACTTTCACTGGCTTATGCCAGTCATTGCAGCTCGATTTTTAGATCTTCATATTTCACTAATTTCTTTCGCTGCTTCTCAATTCTGCTGTCTCCTGGGATTGCAATATTATTATTATTATTATTATTATTATTATTATTATTATTATTATTGTTGTTCTTACTACTATTACTATTATTACTATTACTATTATTATTATTAGTAGTAGTAGTATTATTATTATGCATAAGTGCACTAGAGTGCCTTCTGTCCCATCCTATTGCTCTCCTATATCTCCTATACTTTTCTTCTATTCCTCTATCTCTTCTTCTATTGTTTCATGTTTTATTCCTCTATCTCTTCTTCTATTCTTTCATGGATATGTTTTATTCCTATATCTTCTCTTCTATTCTTTCTTAGATATATTTTACTATGAGTATATCCCCTATAACCTTTATTATGTATTTTACTATGTGTATACCCATTAAAACCCTCATTGTGTATTGGACAAAATCAACCAACCAACCAACCAACCAACCAACCAACCAACCAACCAACCAACCAACCAACCAACCAATCACTTCTTGTTACTATCACCATCATCATCATCATCATTGGGGGAGAGGGGAAAAAAACCCAAATCCCACTTTCCTCTTGAAAAGAAAAAAGAGGGTGTGCATTTTTGTGTGTGAAACACCTTTGGGTTGAACGGGAAATCTCAATTTTGGGAACTCCGAGGCAGAAGCAGCCCAGAAGAGCGGGATCCCCACACCGTGGGATCCTCCGGCGGCGTGGAGCACTCAAGAGCGCCAGGTGGCACTGCCCTTCCCCGACGCGCCCGGCATCGCTTCCCTCTTGGGTCGAGCTCTTTTTTTGCAACCGGGGAAGGGCCCCGGCTTGGGGAGGCGGCTGCAAAGCTCCAGCAAAAACAAGCGCCCGCCAGGCTTTGCAAAAAATAATAATAAAAAAGGACCGGCCGGAGACTGCAAAGAGCTTTATTATTACTGTATTATTATTATTATTTTGCACGACCCTCCGCGCGTGCGTGGGAAGGCGGCGCATGCGCAAGACAGAGGGAAAGAGGCAGTCCCGGGCGTGTGGGAGGAGCCGGCCTCAAACGTCAGCAAAGTCTCCCCCCCCCCCCCTTCTCGCTTTGCAAACGGGAAGAGTCGGATGTTTATGTTTATTTATTTTTTGCTGCATCCTTTCCTCTCCCTTCCCCGCTCTTATTGATTTAGTCATTTATTTATATTTTTTGCATTTTATGCATTTTTGGGTGGGGGTGGGGCGCGTGGGGGGGGGGGACCGAAAACAAAACTACAAACCCGAAGGGGGATTTGCACGCGCTTGGAAGAGTGAGGTGGAGCCGCCCCGACTTTGCTTTATTTTTCCTCCCCCGGTGCATTTATTTTTTTAATATATATTTTGGGGCCTGCCGCGTTTTGCAAAGGGAAGCCTGGTTGTAAAGAGCTTAGCTTAGGGGGGAGGGGGTTTGGAACCCGGCCCGTGCAAAACTGGCGTGCAAAACTGGCGTGCAAAATTGAATAGAGTGAGAGTGTGGGTGAGAGGTGGAAGGATGGGTTTCTGAGAGTATCCCCCCAAAAACCGTGCATGTGCAAACTCCACCTCTGGGCATTGCTTTTTTAAAAAAGCAATAGAGCAATAGAGCAAAATAATTAAGGGGAAGGACTGAAGATGCTAAGGATACCAGAACAAGGTGTGGGGCTGGGCGACCTGGCCAGCAGTAGGAAGCTAATGGCCTTGGGGGCTTTAGTGGGCTGGCTGCTGATGGTCCACCTATTGGTCAACGTCTGGCTGCTCTGCATCTTATCGGGCTTGTTGGCCTTGCTGGGGGGCTGGCTGGGTTCCCAAGTGGTGGTTGGCACCAGCCACAGGATACACCTGGAGAGGTTTCTCCCCCTCGAAGGCTGCCCTCCGAACCCCGAAGCGGAAAAGGAATTGGAGGACGAGATCCGTAACATTATTCAAAAGATCGTTCGGGATTTTGTCTCTTCTTGGTACCAGGCGGTAAGCCACGAGCGGAACTTTGAGAAGGAGGTGGAGAAAGCCATGATGGACTTGGCTGCGGAGCTCCAGAAGAGGATGCGCCTGGTGGACAAGAAGGCCTTGACCAAAAAGGTCCTTCTCCTGGCTGGGTGTCACCTTCAGGCCTACCAAAAGGCCCAGGAGAGATGGAAGGAGGCGGGAAACCTCGGAGAGCTTTCGGAGAAGGGCAACATACTGTGGCAAGCCTACTGCGAATTCTGTGAGCCCCATTTGGCCGTTCAGAGCCCGACGCACCAGGTGGAGTATACCAGGCGCGTGGTGGACTTGCTACTACGGGTCTTGGTGCCCGAGCCCCATTTAGAAAGCAGGACTGGTCGCTTCATGGTGGTGGAGCTTGTCTCTTGCAACGTGTTCATGCCCCTGTTTAACAAGTTGGCGGATCCCGATTGGCTCAACCAGCTGTTGATTCACCTTTTAGCCAAGAAGGCCGACGGCAGTCTCGAGGTGGCGGAGACTTCCCCGGAAGTATTGGCCGCCTCTTCAAACCAGCCCGCGCTGACCGGTGTATTTCCCCCAAACCTTCAGCCGGAGATGACTACCGAAGGTGAGGAAGCCCCCTGGAGGGATTCCGAGCCTTTCGACCGAAACGTAGCCGACAGTTTGGAGGACTTCCTGATGGAGCGGAAGGAGCCCATTGACAGAGCGATGAGCGCGCCCATGACTGAGAAGGAAGAGATGGCTGCACCCCTGCTTCGTCGCCCTGGTAGCCTCGGGTCCTTCTTCCCCAGTGGGGACTTGGACGTTGACTCCCCTGCGACCGATGCGGGGAAAGACTGTGGCTCCTTGATCGTTGCGTCTGCCGAAGAACTCTTCGCCAGCTCCCTTCTTGATTTGGAAGGGGGTCTCGACGTGGATCCAGAAGACAGTTTTGGGGAGAGAGACAGGGGGGCGGAGGAGACGGCTGAGACCTTCCCCTCTGAACCCAACCTCCGGGCCACCTCGCTCGGCCCGTGTCCCGACATCCACATCGAGCCCGTTGCCGAAGACGCTTTCGCTTCCTTGACCGCTCTTTTGGAGGATCCAGAAAAGGCCTACTTGGCGAGGCCATCCTACTTGGGGAAAGAGCTGGACCCGCCTGGGAGCTTGGCACAAAGCCCTCAAGATCTGGCCCAGCTGCCCGGCCTGCTTTCATCCTCCCCCACGGCCCCGATGGGCACTTTCAGCTTTGAGCCGCTCAGTCCCGACGGCCCCGTCGTCATCCAGAATCTGCGGATTACGGGAACGGTCATTGCTCGAGAGCACAGCGGGACGGGATTCCATCCTTACACCTTGTACACTGTGAAGGTAATCTGTGCCTGCCTGCCTCCTTCTCATTCCCATTTCCTCCCTCCCTCCTTCTCTTTCCTTCCTTCCTTCATTACTTCCTTCCTTCCCTGCCTCCCTCCTTTTAATTCCCATCTCCTCCCTCCCTCTCTCCTTCTCTTTCCTTCCTTCCTTCATTACTTCCTTCCCTGCCTCCCTCCTTTTAATTCCCATGTCCTCCCTCCTTCTCTTTCCTTCCTTCATTACTTCCTTCCCTGCCTCCCTCCTTTTAATTCCCATCTCCTTCTCTTCCTTCTCTTCCTCCCTCCCTCTATTCCTTTTTTCATTCCTTTCTTCCTTGCCTTCCTTAACATCCCCACCTCCTCCCTCCCTCCCTCCTCATTCCCATCTCCTTTCCTTCCTTCCTTCCTTCCTTCTCACTCCCATCTCCTTCCTTCCTTCCTTCATTACTTCATTACTTCCTTCCCTGCCTCCCTCGTTTTAATTCCCATCTCCTTCTCTTCCTTCTCTTCCTCCCTCCCTCCATTCCTTTTTTCATTCCTTTCTTCCTTGCCTTCCTTAACATCCCCACCTCCTCCCTCCCTCCTCATTCCCATCTCCTTTCCTTCCATTCTTCCTTCCTTCCTTCCTTCCTTCCTTCCTTCTCACTCCCATCTCCTTCCTTCCTTCCTTCTTTCCATTCCCATCTCCTTCCTTCCTTCCTTCCTTCCTTTCTTCCTTCTTTCCATTCCCATCCCCTTCCTTCGATCCATCCATCCATTCCATTCTCATCCCCTTCCTTCCTTCCAACCAACCAACCATGTTACTTTTCATCATTACTTTTCATTGACCGTTCCAAATTGCCAACAGAGCCAGACCATCTCTTGAAGTCAGGTCCAGCTTTAGACCACATTATACATGGTTTAGTTTGGTGAACAGTAGCTTCTTCCTCGCTGACGGTGGTATTTTTCTTCTTCCCATAGTATGAGACAACATTAGACAGTGACAACACTAACAGCCTCCAGCAAATGGCATACCATACGGTGAACCGAAGATACCGCGAGTTCTTGAACCTGCAAACCAGGCTGGAAGAGAAACCAGATCTACGGAAATTCATAAAAAGTTAGTCCCGAGTTCTCTTTTCTATAGAAACTTGTTATAGGCAAAGCGGGAGTTAATTAAGTTAATGTAGAATGTCTACATTCTTGTTTTCTTTCTCTCCACTAGCAATTATGGCTGATTTTTTATTTATTCCATATGGCATAGCAAATGCATCAGGGTGCATAAAACAACACTCCGCAGTCTGCATTGGTTGCCGATCAGTTTCCGGTCACAATTCAAAGTGTTGGTTATGACCTATAAAGCCCTTCATGGCATTGGACCAGAATATCTCCGGGACCGCCTTCTGCCGCATGAAACCCAGCGACCGGTTAGGTCCCACAGAGTTGGCCTTCTCCGGGTCCGTCGACTAAACAATGTCGTTTGGTGGGACCCAGGGGAAGAGCCTTCTCTGTGGCGGCCCCGACCCTCTGGAACCAGCTCCCCCCAGATATCAGAGTTGTCCCCACCCTCCTTGCCTTTCGCAGGCTCTTTAAAACCCACCTCTGTCGTCAGGCATGGGGGAATTGAAATTTCCCTTCGCCCTAGGCTTATAGAATTTATACATGGTATGCTTGTATGTATGAGTAGTTCTTTAAATTAGGGTTTTTTAGATTATTTTTAATATTAGATTTGTTTACATTGTCTTTTTATATTGTTGTTAGCCGCCCCGAGTTTTCGGAGAGGGACGGCATACAAATCTAATAAATACAAATACAAATATAAAATGTATCTTAAAATACACCTGGTTTACATTGTAATGCACATTATGGTTAAATAGGGGACAACAGATTTAATGAACGCTGTGCAAAATCTCTGGATATATTGTCCATGGCATAGGTGGTGTCGAGGAACAAACCTTTTGCCAGAAAAAAGAAATAAAAGCAGATAAAGCATAGTTAGGTTAGCTCTACACCTAACCCATAATCTCTCTTCACATGCTCTGTTTTAGTTAGAATTACAATTCTCTGTAGCAATTAATCCAATACAGATAATCCTTCACTTACAACCACAATTAAGCCCAAAACTTTACGTCATTAAGCAAGACCATTGTTAAGTGAGTTTCCTCCCATTTTGCAAACTTACCATATTTGTTAAGTGGAATTGGTGTTGTTAAATTAGTTACATGGTGGTTAAGTGAGTCTGGCTGCCGAGTAGAGTACAGTACAGTACAGTAGAAAAAATAGAATAGAATAAAATAGAATTGAATATTGAATATAGAATAGAAATTAGAATAGAATAGAAATTAGAATAGAATAGAGAATAGAATAGAGAATAGAATAGAGAATAGAATAGAATAATAGAAATTAGAATAGAATAGAATTTTATTGGCCGTGTGATTGGACACACAAGGAATTTGTATCATTTGAATCATTTTGAATTTAAATCACTGACTTTGCTTGTCAAAAAGGTCTCAAAATGGGATGACGTGACCCTGGGACAGTTTGTCTGTCATAAATATGCCATCAATAGCCAAGCATCTGGATTTTGATCCCGTGATCTTGGAGATGCTGAAATGGTTCCAAGTATGAAAATCGGTCCTGGGTTTCTTTTTTAGAGACATTGAACCTTTAAAAGGTGAATAAATAAACTGTTGTAAGTTGAGAACTTCCTGTAATGTTGGCTTTTACTAGGCCTTGATCGCTGTTTCTGACATTAGGCCTCATTGGCCCTATTAGGCCAATTATAACCCTCTGGACATGATTTACAACTCACATGGGTCAGATGAATAGAACATAAGACAGCAGAAACCACCGATCAAACAACAAATCATATTACGGCCTAGTGCAAGATTTCTAACCTTAATAACTTAAAGACGTTCGACTTCAGCTCCCAGAATTCCCTGGTTGGCTGGGGAATTCTGGGAGTGGAAGTCCACACGTTTTCAAGTCGCCAAAGTTGGCCTAGTGTGAGGCAAAAACTGACCGAAAGTTGCTGGGTTGTATTGCAAGCCATTTGAAAAAAAATATATCTTTCAGTATTTGAATCACACACAGTGAGTTAGTGTGATTAGTCCTTCGGGATTGGACGGTAAGTAAGGAAGTAAGTGTTGTGATTGGCTCTGGCCCAGCTCCTGCCCCAAGGAATGTGGAGGTGGATGCAGGGGAAACATCAACATGTCATAGGCCTGTTTTATTGCCGACAGAGGCAGGTAGTGCGGTTTCCTCGGACGAAGAAGAAGGTGGGGGTGACTTGGAAGAGGGGGGCTTGGCACACAGCCCAGGAAGCCAATCTCCATTATCTTCGGTCGATTCGGATGCGGAAGTCTTGGACCCACGCAGGCGCAGAGTTATGCATAGAAGAGACCAATTGAGGACATATTAACAGGAGATAAGAGAGGCCACCTGTGTTTGGGTGGGGCTCCAGTAATTAGAACTGCTGATACAAATAGCAGCGTGTTGGTTTGGCTGTTGTGAAAGATTAACTGATCGCAGTTCTTCAGGACCGTGCTTTGCTGTTTTCCGAACTTTGTTTGTTGATTTTTCACGCCTTTGAAACCAAAGCAGAGCAAAGTGTGTGTGTCTCACTTCTTTGGAGGAAGGAGGGCTGTGACGTACTTAAGGACTGATTAAGCCTACAAGGTTGTTTTGGGACCAGTGCTCTTTGCAATACAAAAAGGGTGCTTTGTTTCTTTTGAATTTTGTGATAAAGAACATTGTTTTGAATTTTCAAACGTGTGTGTGTCTGAAATTTGTACCTTTGAATTTTCGGGAGGCTCATACCAGAGAGCCCAGCAGAACAGTAAGTAAGTAAGTAAGTAAGTAAGTAAGTAAGTAAGTAAGTAAGTAAGTAAGTAAGTAAATAAGTAAATAACATTGCAGTAAAATTACTCCTTTTTGTTTGTTCTTGTAAAACAACCATGTCAGACATAAAAGGTCCCAAAAAGCTGTTTCCGGATCTTCCGTTTGGTAATATGGACACAGAGAAAGTTGAAGCCAGAAAAAGTCTCTTGGAATCGTTCTTGAAGGTAAGGAATTCTTCCTGCTACTCATTTAAATCTGGCCCACTGGATTGAGAAGACATTGAAAAGGACTATTGAATTAAAACCAGAGATATTTTTGTTGGGAATTCTACCCGAAAATTTTATTAGAGAAGAAATTTATTTAATTATCCCTATAGCGACTGCAGCTAGAATTGTCTATGCACATAATTGGAAATTGAATAGGATACCAGCAGAAAGAGAAAGATTAAGAAAGATTATGGAATGTGTTGAAATGGGACTTAAAGATAAAGAAAGATCAAGAAGACTCGGAATGTTATAATATCTGGGGAAATTTATGAATGGGTGGAAGTTAAAAATAGTTAAAGTTTATGGATTATTTTGAAGTGAAGAAAAAGAATGAGAAAATAGATGGTAGATACCCAGATGACAAAAAAAGAAATGGTGGCAGCACTACATATTAACGTAACACAAATCGTAAAATAGTTTATGATCTACATTATTTAACATATGGAAAAATTATTCTTATTATGTAATTAGCTAAATTGCTGGAGTGCCGGAACTCTTTTTTTCTTTTTAATGATTGAGAACATGGGATATATAGAATGTTAGACACTGAAGATGCATTTGTTCTTTTTTGCTGGTTTAAATATTTCTACTTGTCAATTAGATTAAACATTGGAGGGATGAGATTATGGGAGTTGAAATGAAAATAGAAAGCAAAGAAGCTCCATTAAGTATATAAATGATGTGAAAATTTCGGTATATGTATATGGTTAGGCATTGATATTGTGTTTTTATTCACATATGTTTTAACTTAAGGTGGAGAAAAAATAATAATAAAAAAAATATCCCCTGCCCCCCAAAATGTCTCCCTGTCAGACAAAGACTTTGACATCTGTGCCCCCCCCCCCCCCCAATACAGGATTGGTATAAATAAATAACTGGGCAATGCTAGGTTATCAGCTAGAAATTCATAAGAATAAAATGAATAACCCCCTATGCAGGTGGGGCCTGTATTACTTTATCTCGTCTGCTTCAGCAATCCCCTCGCCTCTTATTTATGACCCCACCTGTCCAGTCTGAAGTCTCTGGTGTGAATGATTCTCATCTTTGCTGCTTGTCTATTGTAGCAACTGTGCGCAATTCCTGAGATCGCCAATAGCGAAGAAATGCAAGAATTCCTCGCCTTGAACACGGACGCGAGGATTGCCTTCGTCAAAAAACCATTTGTGGTCTCCAGGATTGATAAGGTAATGCATTTCTTTCTTTCTTTCTTTCTTTCTTTCTTTCTTTCTTTCTTTCTTTCTTTCTTTCTTTCTTTCTTTCTTTCTTTCTTTCTTTCTTCTCTCTCTCTCTCTCTCTCTCTCTCTCCTCCTCCTCCCCCCTTCCTTCCCCCCTTCCTTCCCTCCCTCCCTCCCTCCCTCCCTCCCGTCCTTCCTTTGCTTGCCACCCCTCTCTGTCGACTTTGATGTTGTCAACAACGTACCTATACACCGGGGGTGTCAATCCAAGGCCTGCGGGCCGGATTTGACCCATGGGGTCATTTGATCTGGCCTGTGAGGGCTGCCCTGGAAAAAATGAAGGACCTGCTCATTGCAGTTCTGCCAGCGAAAATTGAACTCGGGAAGGCTGCGCACAGCCCTCCCAGGCACGTTTTTCACCCGCGATGGCCTACTGCACCATTCTGCCAGTGAAAACGCAGCTCATGGACTACAGGAAAACGTCGTGGCCGAAAATGGAACCTCGGCTAGCTGCGTACAGTGTCCCCGAGGTCTGTTTTCCCTGGCAGAGATCTGCAGGAGGCCACTGCGGCCAAAAACGGACGTCGAGCTAGGCTATGTCCCCCCCCCCCCCCGCGGCCCCCAAGGTCAAAAACAACCCTGATGGAGCCCCACCACAAAATCAAGTTTGACACCTCTGCCGTACATGATTAAACCAACACTATAATCTAGTTTCGAGCCACTTCCTCCAACAGCTCTTAATGTCAGGTGGATACTTGAGGATTGTCCATTCCATCTCATTCTGTGCTGGACAGCAGCTTGCCTATCCATAATGACTCCTTTAACATGCTCAGGCTACCGATAGGTGTCCAGATGCAATTTAAAGTGTTTTTTTAAAATTACCTATAAAGCCCCTACATGGCTTAGGACTTATGGGACAGTCTCCCAGTGGCCGGTCAGATCCCACAGGGTCGGCCTTCTCCAGGTCCCATCAGCCAAACAGTATTGACTGACGAGGCCAAGGGGAAGGGCCTTCTCTGTGGTGGCTCCGGTCCTCTGGAATCAGCTCCCCTTAACCACTGGCAATAAAAGTCCTAAAATGTTATGTGAATTTTGAACAACTCTCTCGATGAGCAACAGAAATTTTGGACTCAATCATGGCCATAAATCGATGAATACCAGTGCTGCCTTTATATTAATGGATATAAGTCCCAGAAGAAAAGCAGCATAGAAATCTAATAAATAAATAAATAAGATAAATAAATGTTTCCTTGGATTGCAGATTGTGATGAATGCCATTGTGGATACCTTAAAAACGGCATTTCCCAGGCCTGAGACGCAGAGTCCTACGGAAGAACTGAGTGAGAGCGAAGTGGATGGGAAACAGCCGACGGATGGAAAGAAATCCAATAAGTAAGAGTCTTCCCGTTGAGCTCCAATGGGCAAATCTATAGTAGCAACTCCTTTCTGCAGCCTGAAGTCATCCTGCCATGAGTATTTTTATTGGTTCACTCGGGGCAATGATGGCGAACCTTTTTCTCATCGTGTGCCGAAAGCACGCAAGACAGCACACAAGCGTGCTGACACCCATGATGGTTTGCGCACGTGACATAACCTGCATGCCCCACGCATGTCTGTGGGCCTAGCAGGCCTCCCTGCAGCCTCCTGGGATCAAAAATGGGCTGCGGGGGTGGGGGGTGCTGCGACCCCTGCCCTGTTTTGGCCTAACAGGCCTCCCCTCAGCTTCCTGGAACCAAAAATGGCTCCGAGGGGCGCTTCCCCTTCTTTGTTTTGGGCCTAGCAAGCCTCCTTGCAGCCTTCTGGGACCAAAAATGGGCTACAGGGGGAGGGTAGTGTAGCCCACCACCCTCCCCGCAGTCTCCTGGGATCAAAATGGGCTGGGGGGGGCGCTTCCCCTTCTCTATTTTGGGCCTAGCAGACCTCCCTGCAGCCTCCTGGGACCCAAAATGGGCTGTGCAGGGTGAGTGTACTGTAATCCCCGCCCTGTTTTGGGCCTAGCAGGCCTCCCCGCAGCCTCCTAGGTCCACAAATGGACTGCGGGGGGTGGGGTGTACTGTAATCCCCACCCTGTTTTGGGCCTAGCAGGCCTCCCTGCAGCCTCCTGGGATCAAAAACAGGCCACGGTGGGAGCGCCGTCTCTCCCCTCACCATTTTGGGCCTAGCAGGCCAATCTGCAAACCCCGGGATCAAAAATGGGCCGCAAGGGTGTGTGCTGCAGTGGTTTTCAACCTTTCCAATGTCGTGACCCCTTAATACAGTTTCTCATGTTGTGGTGACCCCAACCATAAGTCTAGCGCCAGTTCTCCCAACAGAGCTTTAAGCTGATTGGCAGGAAAGTCAAAGGGACACCCCTCTGTAAATGCCTGATTGGTCGGATTGTAGAAATATGTTCCAACGCACCAGAATAGAAGCTTTGGTTCCTAACACCATGGGAAATTTGTCTTTTCCCATGGTCTTAGGTGACCCCTGTGTAACAGTCATTCGACCTCCAAAGGGGTCCCAACCCCCATGCACCCCACCCTCCACAAATGCGTGGCAGATGCCCCAAAATCTGCTGGAGGGTGGTGCACGCGCATGTGCAGTGGAGCTGAGGTGGGCGACGGCTCGCATGCCTGCAGAGAAGGCTCTACATACCACTTGTGTCACACGTGCCATCGGTTCTCCATCGCCAAGTTAGGGAATAAACTCTCCCTGACCGCAAAATTTATGCCTTGAACAAGGGCCTAGTCCTGCTGGAATTCTTTCAGAAATGATCATGTGTCCTTGTAGGAATAGCTGATTAATTATTCTGGGTCTTGAGCGGTAGTTATTGGTAATGTTGTCGGAATCATTGAGTTGACTAATGAACTTTTGCTGCACCTGAGAGGTTTGCAATGCTCGGATTCTTATCTGTGTTTCTCCCAACTCCCCTCCAGGAAGGAGATCTGATTTCGACAAAAGGATTCAATAGCCGGGGTGGTGGGGTTGGAGAGGGCAGAATATGGTTGTGTTTTCAAAATCTTGGCTGGATATGACATTCCTAAAAGGTGAACAGACTTTTTGCTTTGTCTAAGAAATCCCACTGAATATTAGAGAAAAGATTTGTTTGCAAATCGTGTTTCGTGTTTGGTTTCTGTGAACATGGATTCGAGTCCCGGTGGACTCACTTCGGTTTCCTTCCTGCTCTGGATATTGTCCAGTTTTACTTTAGTTTTTTTAAAAAATATTGAGTTTTAAAAACAAAAACACAACACAAAGCCAACAGACACTGAACTTTAAATAAATTCACACAGACATAATAAAGACAAACAAAATGAAAAACAAAAATAAAGCCCTACATGGCATCGGACCAGAATACCTTTGGGACCGCCTTCTGCCGCACGAATCCCAACGGCCGATCAGCTCCCACAGAGTTGACCTTCTCCAGGTCCTGTCGACTAAACAATGACGTCTGGCAGGACCCAGGGGAAGAGCCTTCTCTGTGGCAGCCCCGACCCTCTGGAATCAACTCCCCCCCAGAGATTAGAACTGCCCCCACCCTCCTCGCATTTTGTAAATTGCTGAAAACGCACCTATGTCGCCAGGCATGGGGTAACTTCTGCTGCACTAATCCCAGCGACCAGTTAGGTCCCACAGAGTGGGTCTTCTCCGGGTCCCGTCAACTAAACTGCCGCTTGGTGGGACCCAGGGGAAGAGCCTTCTCTCTGGCGGCCCCGGCCCTCTGGAACCAACTCCCCCCAGAGATTAGAATTGCCCCCACCCTCCTTGCCTTTCGAAAGCTACTTAAAACCCACCTCTGCCATCAGGCATGGGGGAATTGAGATACTCTTTCCCCCTAGGCCCTTACAATTTTATGCATGGTATGTCTGTATGTCTGTTTGGTTTTTATTATAATGGGTTTTTACTTGTTTTTAGTATTGGATTATTATTGTATGCTGTCTTGTTATTGCTGTTAGCCGCCCCGAGTCTTTGGAGAGGGGTGGCATACAAATCCAATAGATAGATAGATAGGTAGGTAGGTAGGTAGGTAGGTAGGTAGGTAGGTAGATAAACGGATACATCCCCCTGCTAATAAGATTTATGTATGGTATGATTGGGTTGTGTGGTTATTTTAATGATAGTGTTTTTAGATAGCGTTTTTAAGTATTGGATCTGTTCATATTGTTCACTATTGTTGCGAGCCGCTCCGAGTCTTCGAAGAGGGGCGGCATACAAATCTAATAAATGATTACTAAATTATTATTATTTTTAAAAATCGTAAATAAAACATACATTTGGGAAATTTACATCCCCTTCTCATTCAGAATTTCGATTGGAGATAATGTACATTTTTCCCTTGCTTTCTTAACATGTTGCTTTGCATATTTACATACTTGCATGCTTTTCTGTAAGTTTGGATTATAATCTTTTGGGCTGACTTCCAATAGAGTTTCTTTTCTTTTATCCTTTCTTTCTTTTAACCAATTATTCTTGTCCAGATTTACTTTTAAAAAGGTCCCCGGGAAGGGTGCCTTGCTTGACCCAAATAATCAGGTATGAAATAAACCAGTAAATTTCTTTCAATGGTTGGAAAGTGAATTAGCTGTTGAAATCCCTTTGCTCGTAGTAACTACACAACTTTTCAAAAATACAAATAAACCAGATGCTAGGACAGTGAGGGCGAACCTGTGGCACAGACGGGGTCATATCTGGGGACACATGAGGCATTGCCCTATGTCGGCTCCAGTGCACATGCACGCGCTGGGCAGCTGATTTTCAGCCTGATTTGGGGCCATTTTTTTCTTTCCCCGGGCTTCAGGAAAGCCTCCTGAAGCCTTGGGATGGTGAAAAACGGCCCAACCAGAGGTTCACATGTGTGCGTCACCCCTGCAGGTCTTCAGGAGCTTCTTCGGCTTTGGAGAGTTGTAGCCAGCCCTCCCAAACCTTGGCCCATTTTCTTCTTGAGCTGGCAAGGCTGATAACAGAGCTCCAGATCAATCTAGAGCACTGTTATCAGCTAGAAAGCACTTCAGGAAAGGCCTCTGCAGCCGATAACAGAGCCGGATTAAATGAATGAATAAATACTGTGTTTCCTGCCTCTCTTTTCACAGGTCGAAGATGAAATTCACATCTGGCAAAATGCTAAACGTGGCTGGAACACCGGACAAGATTTTATATTCTTTCAGGGACAGCATGAATGTAAGTCTGTCTTCAATCTGAGAAATTTCCTGACAGTTAAAACAGTTAACCCGTGGAACAGCTTGCCTCCAGAAGTTGTGAATGCTCCAACACTGGAAGTTTTAAAGAAGATGTTAGATAACCATTTGTCTGAAGTAGTGTTGGGTTTTCTGCCTAAGCAGGGGGTTGGATTAGAAGACCTCCAAGGTCCCCTCCAACTCTGTTGTTGTTGTTATTATCAACAATACAACAGAGCAAACGAGATCACTGCTGGATTTCGTATTTCATCAGTAATTGGAAGCTAGGACTGCGTGATGTAGCGGCGAATTATGTATGCTGACCCCAGTAAAGTGGCCTTTTGCAAGTGGAGATCTTGTATTATTATTATTATTAATATTATTAATATTATTAATATTATTAATATTATTAATATTATTAATATTATTAATATTATTAATATTACTATTACTATTATTACTATTGTTGTTGTCATTATATTATTATTATCGTTATTATTATTATTATTATTATTATTATTATTATTATTAAATGTTGAAGGAATACTTCCAATAGTCAGCAGAAAGAAACCTTTTTCCCATTTTCTTCCAACCCGCCTTTTCTTCTAAGGCCTCCGAAGTCCTTTCCCTCTCAAAAGTGGAGTCCTTTATTCAAAACCAGGAGAGGTTGATGGAAGCCATGACCGGTGAAGGCCCAAAGAGAGAGGGTGATGAAGAACCTGCCTCATATTTGAACCCCAAGCCTGTAGTAGAGGTGCCGCAGCAAACATCAGACGAAGACGCTAACTCTGGTATGTTCTCTCCAGCTCCAAAATTTGCTTCTGTCTGCTCCTGTTTGCTTTATATACTGTTTTTCGGTAGGGTATGTAGGTGTTCTCCAACTTTGCTCAACCCTGAATAGAAATTGCAAACATCAGCTCTACCATTAACATCCTACGTCAGTGATGGCAAACCTTTAATTCCTCGGGTGCCGAAAAAGCTTGGGCACACGCTATCGCACATGCGCAAGAGCCCACACCCTTAATTCAATGCCTGCAGAGGGCGAAAATAGCTTCCCCTGCCCCCCGGAGGCCTACCGGAGGCTGGAAACGGCCTGTTTCCCAACTTCTGGTGGACCAAGTAGGCTTGTGTTTTACCCTCCTCAGGCTCCAAATAATAATAATAATGATAATAATGATAATTAATAATAATGATAATAATAATAATAATAAAATTATTATTATTATTGTTATGTCAGTACAACACAGCAAACGAGATCACTATGCTGGATTTCGTATTTCATCACCAGTCGGGCGCTTCCTTCAGCACATTGGTGACAGCAGCCAGCTCGCCTCTGATTGGCTCAGATCAACCTGGCTGCTGGGCGGGAGTTTCCAACTGTCTCATTGGCTGCTGCTCCCAACAGCCGCATATAAATAAGCTGTCAATGGCGGCTGAGGCAATTCTGCTGCTGTTATTGTTCCCTTTCAGTTGGTGCTATTCTAGTTGTGTAGTCAATAAATCTTTTTTTTTTTAAATTTATTTATTTATTTGGTTGGTTGGTTGGTTGGTTGGCTGGCTGGCTGGCTGGTCCAAAACATAATGAAGGTTACAGAGGATATACTTATAGTAAGTTATATCAATGAAAGAATAGGAGAAAAGATACAGGAATAAAATCACCGTTTCTTCACGCCTGTGTGGCCTCAGTTTGTCGATGCTCGTACATAACGAGTCCAAAACCCCCATACCATTGGCCTTCTCTGACATGGACAGCACAGATTGATTTACAGCTCCTTAAAAGACACCCTTTTGCCTATTCTGTCAATTACAATAGCAATAATAGAGCTTTTGAAATAGAAATGGTCTCCCATTGTCAAATCTTAAATCAACCACAAGGTGGCAGCAGAACAGCATGAATTTGAAATGATTCCTTGTGAAACTACTGAGGATTTTTAAAGCAATATTGAATTAAAAGGCCGGCTTGCGATAATTTATGAAAGGGTTTTCCATTCCCACCAAATGCTTCTTGGGATGCAGTTCTGCGATGCAAACGATTGCCTGCGATGCGTAATTCAAAACGCACAGGTACAATATATCTGGTACCTTGCTCAACAGTAGTAACTATGAGAGGGATCTTGCAGTCCTAGTGGACAACCATTTAAATATGAGCCAGCCGTGTGCAGCAGCTGCCAGAAAAGCCAACACAGTTCCAGGCTGCATTAACAGAGGGATAGAAACCAGATCACTTTATAAGGCCTTGGTAAGGGCACACTTGGAATAATGCATCCAGTTTTGGTCGCCGCGATGCAAAAAGGATGTTGAGACTCTAGAAAAAGTGCAGAGAAGAGCAACAAAGATGATTAGGGGATTGGAGGCTAAAACACATGAAGAACAATTGCAGGAACTGGGCAAGGCTAGTTTAATAAAAAGAAGGACCAGGGGAGACGTGATAGCTGTGTCCCAATATCTCAGGGGCTGCCACAAAGAAGGAGTCAACCTATTCTCCAAAACACCTGAGGATAGAACAAGAAACAATGGATGGAAACTAAACAAGGAGACACTCTAGTATAAAGTGCAGAGAAGATCAACAAAGATGATTAGGGGATTGGAGGCTAAAACACATGAAGAACGATTGCAGGAACTGGGCATGGCTAGTTTAATAAAAAGAAGGACCAGGGGAGACGTGATAGCAGTGTCCCAATATCTCAGGGGCTGCCACAAAGAAGGAGTCAACCTATTCTCCAAAGCACCTGAGGATAGAACAAGAAGCAATGGGTGGAAACTAAACAAGGAGAGAAGCAACTTAGAACTAAGGAGAAATTTCTTGACAGTCAGAACAGTTGTTCAGTGGAACAGCTTGCCTCCAGAAGTTGTGAATGCTCCAACACTGGAAGTTTTTAAGCAGATGTTGGAAAACCATCTGTCTGAAGTAGTGTAGGGTTTCCTGCCTAAGCAGGGGGTTGGACTAGAAGACCTCCAAGGTCCTTTCCCACTCTGTTGTTATAATTATTAAATATCGGCTGGGAAAAGGCAAAGAGGTCCGAAAGCTGAGGTGGGCTCTATGGGTTGTGTTAAGGATTAGCTCCGGACGTCATCCGCAAAGATGAGAAAGCATCTCTTTATAGCAAGGCCTGGGAATCAAAGCAGGCACTTCCTGATCTTTCGAATGCCTGCGGCTTCTCACATTGCAGCGCGTCGCAGTTCTTAAATGGTTCCCACATCGAAGTAATGATTAAAACCGAAGCTGCTCGGTTCTGAGATCAGCCCGTGTTGGCGACAGGTAATCCTCAAGTTACAACTGTAATGCAGCCTGCCTGTTGCGGTCACAAATTCCAATGATAGTTACGTGAGACGCTCATGTGACCCCTTTGCTTAATGACCTCTATCCCAGCTTTTTCCTGATACGGTCATTAAGCAATGACAGTGGCGGCTACAATACTAGCACAATGAGAGGAAAAAAGTAATGTTTGTTCGTTGAATGAAGCCTCTTGCCTGGATTCGCCTTACTTTTTTGTTTTTGTTCTGGAAATAACTGCTGGATTAAAGAAACATAGAAACATAGAAGATTGACAGCAGAAAAAGACCACATGGTCCATCTAGCCTGCCCTTATACTATTTCCTGTATTTTATCTTAGGGTGGATATATTGCCCTCGGAGAGGGGAGGCATACAAATCTAATATATTACTGTATTATTATTATTATTATTATTATTATTATTATTATTATTATCATTATTATCATTATCATCATCATTATCATTATTATTATATTATCCCAGGCATGTGCATTTACCAACCACGTCTGCTGGAAGTTTGCTCCAAGGATCTACTTCTCTTTCAGTAAAATAATATTTTCTCACGTTGCTTCTGATCTTTCCCCCAACTAGCCTCAGATTGTGCCCCCTTGTTCTTGGGTTCATTTTCCTATTAAAAACTCTTCCCTCCTGAACCTCATTTAACCCTTTGACATATTTAAATGTTTCGATCATGTCCCCCTTTTACCTTCTGTCCTCCAGACTATACAGATTGAGTTAGTTAAGTCTTTCTTGATAAGTTTTATGCTTAAGACCTTCCAACATTTTTGTCACCCATCTTTGGACCTGTTCTGTTTTATCAATATCTTTTTGTAGGTAAGGTTCATCCGTTTCTCCCTTAGAAACATAGAAACATAGAAGTCTGACGGCAGAAAAAAACCTCATGGTCCATCTAGTCTGCCCTTATACTATTTTCTGTATTTTATCTTAGGATGGATATATGTTTATCCCAGGCATGTTTAAATTCAGTTACTGTGGATTTATCTACCATGTCTGCTGGAAGTTTGTTCCAAGCATCTACTACTCTTTCAGTAAAATAATATTTTCTCATGTTGCTTTTGATCTTTCCCCCAACTAACTTCAGATTGTGTCCCCTTGTTCTTGTGTTCACCTTCCTATTAAAAACACTTCCCTCCTGGACCTTATTTAACCCTTTGACATATTTAAATGTTTCGATCATGTCCCCCCTTTTCCTTCTGTCCTCCAGACTATACAGATTGAGTTAGTTAAGTCTTTCTTGATAGGTTTTATGCTTAAGACCTTCCAACATTTTTGTCACCCGTCTTTGGACCCGTTCAGTTTTATCAATATCTTTTTGTAGGTAAGGTTCATCCGTTTCTCCATTGCTGAACTGATTTGTTTCACTGCCTGTAAGAAGGAACAGTAATCCTATGGTAATTTGGTGACTTAATCTGGAATAATCCCAAGAAGAGTTGACGTGTCTTTTACTTTAAGGAGGGATTAAAGCTATTTTTAGACTTTTAAAATCCCAACTTTATGATTTATATAAACAACGCAAGGTGGGGAATACGCCTAACACTCTTTCCTCCTTCTACCTTCGCCACAACAACAACCTTGCAAGGTGGTTTGGGCCGAGAAGTAGGGACTGGCTCAAAGTCAACCAATGTGCTTTTGCGCTCAAGGTAGAACTAGAATTTAAATATGTCAAAGGGTTAAATAAGGTCCAGGAGGGAAGTGTTTTTAATAGGAAAAGTGAACACAAGAACAAGGGGACACAATCTGAAGTTAGTTGGGGGAAAGATCAAAAGCAACACGAGAAAATATTATTTTACTGAAAGAGTAGTAGATCCTTGGAACAAACTTCCAGCAGACGTGGTAGATAAATCCACAGTAACTGAATTTAAACATGCCTGGGATAAACATATATCCATCCTAAGATAAAATATAGGAAATAGTATAAGGGCAGTCTAGATGGACCATGAGGTCTTTTTCTGCCGTCAGTCTTCTATGTTTCTATGTTTCTATTCACCATCTCTGGGTGATTTGGTCCAAAGTCACCCATGCAGTTTTCATTCCTAAGGCAGAACTAGAATTCACACTCTCCTGGTGATTGGTCCAAAGTCATCAGTCCGATTTCATACCTTAAACCAGAACTGAGAACCTAAACTAGAACTTTCATACCTTAAACTAGAATGAGTTCACTGTGATTGACTGAGTTATCTAGACTGCAACAGATTCAGACAGTGAGGAGGTTGGGGAGGAACATGGGCCAGTCCTGGTTTCTGGGGAAGGCTCTTTGTCCGAGGCAGAGATGGAGCCAGGGCACTCTGACAGTTATCAGCTGCCTTTGGAGTCAGGCAGCAGTGAGGCAGATGAACAGCTGGAGCCTGTTCCCAGCCTTCACATACACAGAGCTGCCAGATGAAGGGAACCACTAAAGAATAAGGGTCAACTTGGGAGTAAGGCCACAGGTGGACAATGAATGGCCCATCCCAGAGGGAATAAAAAAGGAGGGGGAGGGGAGGGGAGTTTGCAGGAGCCCATTAGTTCATTTCTGCATTGTTGCAAAAGTATTGCGGTTTCTGAAATATATCAGCCTGAGAAACATAGAAACATAGAAGACTGACGGCAGAAAAAGACCTCATGGTCCATCTAGTCTGCCCTTATACTATTTCCTGTATTTTATCTTACAATGGATATTTATTTATTTATTTATTATTTAGATTTGTATGCCGCCCCTCTCCGAAGACTCGGGGCGGCTCACAACAGAATAGAACAAATCATAAATAATCAGAAAACTTTAAAATTTATACAAGCTTTAAAAGAACCCCATAAACTAACAGACGCACACGCAAACATACCATGCATAAATTAAACATGCCCGGGGGAGGTGTTTCAGTTCCCCCATGCCTGACGGCAGAGGTGGGTTTTAAGGAGTTTACGGAAGGCAGGGAGAGTAGGGGCAGTTCTAATCTCTGGGGGGAGTTGGTTCCAGAGAGTCGGTGCCGCCACAGAGAAGGCTCTTCCCCTGGGGCCCGCCAACCGACATTGTTTAGTTGACGGGACCCGGAGAAGGCCCACTCTGTGGGACCTAATTGGTCGCTGGGATTCGTGCGGCAGTAGGCGGTCTCGGAGATATTCTGGTCCAGTGCCATGAAGGGCTTTAAAGGTCATAACCAACACTTTGAATTGTGACCGGAAATTGATCGGCAGCCAATGCAGACTGCGGAGTGATGGTGAAACATGGGCATACCTGGGGAAGCCCATGACTGCTCTCGCAGCTGCATTCTGCACGATCTGAAGTTTCCGAACACTTTTCAAAGGTAGCCCCATGTAGAGAGTGTTACAGTAGTCGAACCTCGAGGTGATGAGGGCATAAGTGACTGTGAGCAATGAGTCCCGGTCCAGATAGGGCCGCAGCTGGTGCACCAGGCGAACCTGGGCAAACGCCCCCCTCGCCACAGCTGAGAGATGGTTTTCTAATGTGAGCTGTTTATCCCAGGCATGTTTAAATTTAGTTACTGTTGATTTACCAACCACGTCTGCTGGAAGTTTGTTCCAAGGATCTACTACTCTTTCAGTAAAATAATATTTTCTCATGTTGCCTTTGATCTTCCCCCCAACTAACTTCAGATTGTGCCCCCTTGTTCTTGTGTTCACTTTCCTATTAAAAACACTTCCCTCCTGAACCTTATTTAACCCTTTAACATATTTAAATGTTTCCATCATGTCCCCCCTTTTCCTTCTGTCCTCCAGACTATAAAAGTCAGTAATTATAGCATTTAGACTTATATACCGCTTCACGGTGTTTTTATCAACAACATCTGCTGGACGTTTGCTCCAAGCATCTACTTCTCTTTCAGTAAAATAATATTTTCTCACGTTGCTTCTGATCTTTCCCCCGACTAGCTGTAAAAGCTGTAAAAACGGTGTTTTTACAGCCCTCTCTAAGCTGTTTACAGAATCAGCCTCTTGTCTCCAACAATCTGGGTCCTCATTTGACCCAACTTGGAAGGATGGAAGGCTGAGTCAACCTTGAGCCAGTGGTGAGATTTGAACTGCTGAACTACAGCTAACAGCTGAAGAAGCCTGCAGTGGTTGCATGAACTTCTTGAAAGACTGTGGGAGAGGAAAGACTCTGCTGGAGAGGAACTCAATGTAAATTAAAATAAAATGGTTTTTATTTAAGAGGTGAGGACTTGGCTTCATGTTGCTGGGGAAGCCTAGGTCGGAACAGCTTTTGTGCCTAAATTGAGACTAGAATTCAGTCTCCTAATTTCTAGCTTAGTACCTTCTCTAGTACACCAAGCATAATGGTTCAAGTGCTTATACTTTTCATGGTGATGTGATGTCTAGTATCTCAATTAGAGTTAGGAAAAACAGGAATGGACTTTTCTATGATTGGACAACAATGAAGTTGTAGACCTGGTGTTAAATCTTATGTTTCCAGAGACTTTGCTGTCTGACGTCGTTCTGGACCTTCTTTGCCTGATCATGGTGGACCAGTGGAGTTGGCTGTGGTCAGAGAACATGCAGAAGATCCTACACCTGCTCTTTGGGACATTGATCCAAAGGTAAGGTTTTTAGTGCGCAGCCAGAATTAAACCACTAGAACCTGGCTCTTGGTATGAGTATCAAGCGAACCGTGATTTTGAGTTGATTCTAAAAATTGAAGGGCTTAACTGGAAACGTCATTTTTTTAAAATTATCACCTGCCTTCCCCATTAGTTAATAAGTGTTTGGAGGTTCTTCAGATCTTTCAAGAATCTTTGGATTCTTTCTCGCTTCTAAAAAAAACCACCATTGCATATTAGTTGCAAGATTAGAGAGAAGGAGGAAGGTTAATACCACTTTATAAGGTCTTGGTAAGGCCACATTTGGAATACTGCATTCAGTTTTGGTCACCACGATGCAAAAAGGATATTGAGACTCTAGAAAAAGTGCAGAGAAGAGTGACAAATTATGATTAGGGGACTGGAGGCTAAAACATACGAAGAACGATTGCAGGAAATGGGCATGACTATTTTAATGAAAAGAAGGACCAGGGGAGACATGATAACAGTGTTCCAATATCTCAGGGGTTGCCACAAAGAAGAAGGAGTCAACCTATTCTCCAAAGCACCTGAGGATAGAACAAGAAGCAATGGATGGAAACTAAACAAAGAGAGAAGTAACTTAGAACTAAAGAGAAATTTCCTGACAGTTAGAACAATTAATCAGTGGAACAGCTTGCCTCCAGAAGTTGTGAATGCTCCAACACTGGAAGTTTTTAAGATGACGTTAGATAACCATCTGTCTGAAGTAGTGTAGGGTTTCCTGACTAAGCAGGGGTTGGACTAGAAGACCTCCAAGCTCCCTTCCAACTCTGTTGTTATTATTATTAGGAGAAGGGAGGGGTAGTATTAGGTGGAGAGAAAAGGATTAAGAGGTTGTAGAGGCGGAATAGCCGCCTGAGATAGAAGGAGGGAAGTTAAGAGAAGAAAGTTGGATACAGATGAAATACACTGCTCAAAAAAATAAAGGGAACACTCAAAGAACACATCCTAGATCTGAATGAATGAAATATTCTCACTGAATACTTTGTTCTGTACAAAGTTGAATGTGCTGACAGCATGTGAAATTGATTGTCAATCAGTGTTGCTTCCTAAGTAGACAGTTTGATTTCACAGAAGTTTTGATTTACTTGGAGTCATATTGCGTTGTTTAAGTGTTCCCTTTATTTTTTTTTAACAGTATAATACAAAGCTAACCTGGAATGTAATCTAGTTTATTGCATTGCATTTGAATAATTATATATGTGTAATAAGATGTAATGAAGGTACATGAAGTTATATGTTGAAAGTGGAGAAACATGTAATTTTTTAAAATAAAAATTAAAATTAAAAGTTGCAAACAAGGGCCCAAAACACTGTCTAGAAGGAACATCACCTACTGTTTTTTAGACTTTTTAAATGTATTATTGTTATTTTAGATTCTGACTATTAGATTTGTCATTATATATTGTTTTTATCATTGCTGTAAGCCGCCCCGAGTCTACGGAGAGGGGCGGCATACAAATCTAATAAATAATAATGATAATAATACTGAAATGTACTTAAATATACCAACAGAAGTTTGTGTTTATTAACTGACCAGCTCAGCGGCGATGTGAATGTTGAATTTTTGCTGATGGTTTCTTCATCTGCCCCCCTTCCCCTTGTACCCTGCAGTCCCAAAGGACAGCTGTCTGGTGTTTGAAGGACATCATATTCAGTCTAGCTTATTTGAGCTATTTGAAGGAAAGGTTGCCAAAAAATGTTGAGGTCAAGGGAATGCTAATAGGTACAAGCCTGCTGATTTTCTTTTTAAAGATCACCGGGTCAGGAAGAATGAGCGCGCTTCCGAAAATGAGCTTTTAAAAATGGAGCGAACAAGTGGGAAGCCAATACGCTTGGAGGGGAGATGCTTAGAGGCACGAGGACGTTCAGGCAGCGAATGTCATACCTCGCTCAAATGCTGGACTGTCACCAGCGCTGATAAAGATGTATGCTCCTTCGAAGAGAAGGGGGATGATGACGTGGAGGCGAGCCCCCAAACGAGCTTGCTTGCAAACTTTCCCTGGACAGCGTTGCAGCTTAAGACAAAAAAATTTGTACAGTCATACCTCGTCTTACGAACCTAATTGGTTCCAGGGGGAGGTTCGTAAGATGAAAAGTTCGTAAGACGAAACATTGTTTCCCATAGGAAACAATGTAAAATCAATTAATCCGTGCAACGGGGAAAAACCCGCAAAAAACCGCCGCCCGGCTGTCACCTTTTGAAACAGCCGGGGGGCTTCCCAGCGTCGTCCTGAACCCGAACGCCAAACCCGAACTTTCGGGTTCAGCGTTCGGGAGGCCGCCGAGAAGCCCCGCCGCCCAGCTGTCGTCTTTTGAAACAGCCGGGGGGCTTCTCGGCAGCCTCCCGAATGCCGAATTCGGAAGTTCGGGTTTGGCGTTCGGGTTCAGGAGGACGCTTAGAAGCCCCCCAGCTGTTTCAAAAGATGACAGCTGGGCGGCGGGGGTTCGCGGCGGCAGCGAGTTCGTAAGACGGAAAAAGTTCGTAAGAAGAGGCAAAAAATTTCTGAAGCCCGGGTTGGTATCTCGGGTTGTTCGTAAGACGAGGGGTTCATATCATGAGATACCACTGTAGTTTGGGGACCTGATTTTGATCTGGGTTCCGCTGTTGCAGATCACAAGACCAGGAGAAATAGCATGCAAAAATGGAAGGGCTTAATGTCCCGTCCTAATATAGACACTGCTCAAATAAATAAATAAAGGGAACACTTAAGGGAACACTCCGAGTCTGCGGAGAGGGGCGGCATACAAATCTAAATAATAAATAAATAAATAAATAAATAAATTAAACAACACAATATAACTCCAAGTAAATCAAACTTCTGTGAAATCAAACTGTCCACTTAGGAAGCAACCCTGATTAACAATCAATTTCACATGCTGTTGTGCACATTAAACTTTGTACAGAACAAAGTATTCAATGAGAATATTTCATTCATTCAGATCTAGGATGTGTTATTTGAGTGTTCCCTTGATTTTTTTGAGCAGTATAGAGCAGGAAGCTGGAAGGGACCTTGGAGGTCTTCTAGTCCAACCTCCTCCTCAAACAGGAGAACTTATCCCATTTCAGATAAGTGACTGTCTAGTCTCTTCTTAACAACCTCCAGTGACAAAGTACCCAAAACTACTTTTTAAAAAATTTTTTTTTAAAAAAATCAAATATTTATACATAAACATGCAAACACAAAACATTTTAAAAACATGGGACGTTGTGCAACATACCTGTTTTACATTTCTTATTTTGCTCAATCTCTTATTACGTGAATATTATTATACATAGTTTGTTTTTGTTCTGGAAATAACTGCTCAATTATAGAAACATAGAAGATTGACGGCAGAAAAAGACCTCATAGTCCATCTAGTCTGCCCTTATACTATTGCCTGTATTTTATCTTAGGATGGATATATTGTCCTCGGAGAGGGGAGGCATACAAATCTATTTTTTTATTATTATTATTATTATTATTATTATTATTATTATTATTATTATTATTATTATTATTATTATTATATGTTTATCCAAGGCATGTTTAAATTCAGTTACTGTGCATTTACCAACCACGTCTGCTGGAAGTTTGCTCCAAGCATCTACTGCTCTTTCAGTAAAATAATATTTTCTCACGTTGCTTCTGATCTTTTCCCCAACTAGCCCCAGATTGTGCCCCCTTGTTCTTGGGTTCACTTTCCTATTAAAAACTCTTCCCTCCTGAAGCTTATTTAACCCTTTGACATATTTAAATGTTTCGATCATGTCCCCCCTTTTCCTTCTGTCCTCCAGACTATACAGATTGAGTTAGTTAAGTCTTTCTTGATAGGTTTTATGCTTAAGACCTTCCAACATTTTTGTCACCCGTCTTTGGACCCGTTCAGTTTTATCAATATCTTTTTGTACTCTTACTCTAGTACCTCTACTTTCTTTTCCCTTTCTCACCGATCCTCTTACTCTCAATTCACAGTTTTTATTTGACTATGTATTTTATGGTTTCCTTTCTCCAGCCAACAATAAAACCTGTCCCAAAGTCAGAATATCCTGAATCATCCTTATTTTTAAATTCCATTGTTAATTCATCCATTTCTGCACATAGTGTTATTTTTAGGAGACTGGAGGCTAAAACATATGAAGAACGATTGCAAGAACTGGGCATGGCTAGTTTAGTGAAGAGAAGGACCAGGGGAGACATGATAGCAGTGTTCCAATATCTCAGGGGTTGCCACAAAGAAGGAGTCAACCTATTCTCCAAAGCACCTGAGGGTAGAACAAGAAGCAACGAATGGAAACTAAACAAGGAGAGAAGCAATTTAGAACTAAGGAGAAATTTCCTGACAGTTCGAACAATTAATCTGTGGAACAATTAATCAGTGGAACAGCTTGCCTCCAGAAGTTGTGAATGCTCCAACACTGGAAGTTTTTAAGAAGATGCTAGATAACCATCTGTCTGAAGTAGTGTACGGTTTACTGCCTAAATAAGGGGTTGGACTAGAAGACCTCCAGGGCCCCTTCCAACTTCTTGTTATTGTTGTTGTTGTGGTTGTTGTTATTATTATTATTATTAATAATAATAATATTAGTAGTAGTAGTAATAGTAGTAGTAGTAGTATTTAATATCAGAGATCCAGAGCTGTTCTGGGCCTTCTCACTTAAAAGACTGCCAAAGAATAGGAAAACAGATTTATAGCTAAATTGCAGGCAGCTTGCATTCCAGGTAGATTGAGAGTTGGAGCAGCTACTTGCAAAAAACTCCTAGACAGAAGGGAATAGTAAAGAGGCAATTCTATATATCTTGAGTATTAAAACTCCCATTGGCATAAAAGAAAGTCCGCCCTAGAAGTGAACCCTTGCTCTGCACCCGGTCCGTCCAACGTCTCTCAAACAAAGGGTGCCCTTCACCTTAAAACCACCCCGCCGGTGACATGGCGGCCTTAAGCCGTGGCTGAGAAGACCAACTGGATGATTGAAGCCCTGTTCTAAATCTCTCCCAATGATCTGATACTGTGGCAACGTCCCGGGGAGGAAAAAACAGATGACCGAAAAAGGCTTTGCATGGGGAAGGGAAGGCGTGTGTGTGAGTGTCCCCACCCTTTCTCCGAAAAGGCAGGCCTGTCCCCTTACGTAACACGCCAGCGATCCTTTCTTTGGTGGCTAATGATGGTAAAGGGATGGTTGGAAGAGCTAGCCAAGAAATGAGATCATCGGCAGCTAAGAAAAGATTCCCAGCCTGGGTGGGCTCTCTCGGTCTGTAAACAATCCCTTTTGGACCATTCGGCTGCCCTTGCTAGCAAAAATGCTTTTGTTTTCGGAAGAGAAGGGGGCAGAGCGGGTCCCCAGCCCTTCCTTCCCCACCCAACCCCTGGAATTTTTACCGTACCCTTTTGCCTTTTTGCCGTGACGAGGACAACTGTAGTAGGGGACACTCCGGAGATATGCGCTAAATCGGTGGGAGATGGCAGCTATTAAAAAACCCAATAACTCGGGGGTAATCTCATCTCTTTGCATCTTAACGCAGCTTGGTCCTGGCTACTGTTTCTGGGTCACAGTGAGGTTTGATGGAATGCAAGGAACGAATGCCTGTCTGGGGATAGATTAAGATCTTTGCTGTCATTGGTGAAAAATCCAGGCCCTTTGGGGCAGGTGTTTCGGGGGTCTTTTGATACTCGCTTGCTAAGGGCGAGCCAAAGCAATTCCTGGCTATTAAAGGCATTCGGAGCCCATCAGGTGAGCGAGCTGTAAGCATCTCAACCATCCCAGCCGCTCGTGGTAAGCCTCGGAGTCAGCTGGGAGATAAAAATATAGATCCCAGCAGCCCCAAAACACAAGGGTGTCTGCCATTCTTCCGCTCTGCCCTAAAATCCTCCCCTTTGGCACATAAGGTGGGGTTTCAGTTCTTGGAGGGTTTTTTGAGAAGAGGGCTGAGCCGCCGCCTTTCTAAGAAAGCTTAATTGGTATTTCTGAGCAGGACGAGAGGACCCTGGTGGGTCTTCCAACTCCTTTATTCTAGGAAATGGGACAGCACCATAGAAGGAAGAAGAGCGATGCATCCGTTGATGCCTGCACAAGGAGAAAATAATAGACCTCAATACAGGAAGCGGTGGCTCAAAGGCTAAGACACCGAGCTTGTCAATGGAAAGGTTAATTATTTAATTTATTTGACTTTTATGTCACCCAATCCCATGGGACTCAGGGAAACAGTTGGCGGTTCGGTGGAGCAGCTTTTGGAGCCTGGGAAGGGCAAAACATGAGCCTACTGGGCCCACCAGAAGTTGGGAAGCTGTTTTCGCCCACACGAGGCATTGAATTATGGATGTGGGCACTCATGCGTGATAACACATGCGCACATTCTTTCGGCACCTGAGGAATAAAAGGTTTGCCATCACTGCTATAAAAGGTTTTGTCTGATCAAATGGTGAGATCTGTTGTAGAAGGGAAGAGGCACAGGTTTAAGAGAATGTGCAAACCTGTGAGAAACCAAACACTGATGACAGGAAGTAGAGTTGGGAGCTCAGAATCACAGCCTTTGACTTCTTCTACAAGAGGGAAGGCATTTCCATTTATCCATCCATCCATCCATCCATCCATCCATCTATCTATCTAGTTAGTTGATTTTTTTGATGCCTCCCTTCTCCTTAGACTCAGGGCGGCTTACAACATATTAGCAATAGCACTTTTTAACAGAGCTAGGCTATTGCCCCCACAATCCGGGTCCTCATTTTACCCACCTCGGAAGGATGGAAGGCTGAGTCAACCTTAAGCCGGTGGTGAGCTTTGAACCGCTGACCTACAGATCTACAGTCAGCTTCAGTGGCCTGCAGTACCGCACTCTACCCACTGCGCCACCACGGCTCATTGCTTAGCCAGGAACTTCTCAGTCTTAGGGAGCAACTGCCTGCTGAGATCTCATTCCTTAAAACAGGGGTCTCCAATCTTGACAACTTTAAGCCTGGCGGACTTCAATGCCTAGAATTCTGGGAGTTGAAGTTCACCAGGCTCAAAGTTGCCAAGGTTGGAGACCCCTGCCTTAAAGTAGACTTCTTGGAAGCAATTGTTTTTTTTTTAAAAAAATAAAAATCCAGACCAGCTAGAAATAATCCCATTTTTGAAAACTTTGCTCAGAGTCTCATTGATGATGAAGAATTGGGCAAGAAAGAGAGAGAATATGAAAATAAATAGCTTGAAAACCATTGATGTAGATCAATGGCCTCCCCCCCCCTTTTTTTTTTACCTTAATCTTTTCTCTGTAGCCCTGAGAACAACAGAAAGGATTTCCTATTGCCAGTTCCAAATTGGAAAAAGACAGGTAGATGCAACTTATGGCCAGAGAGGTCTTGAGAACTTATCATTTTGCAGAAGGCAGTGTCTTCAATGTGTAGACCTCTAGGAATATACAAAAGGTGTTGGTTTGGAGAGAGAGAACTTGGATAGAAGTCCAGAATTATTTCTCCTTCTTTGTAGTGTCAGGGTTCCAAGTAATACCCCCAACAAAAGAAATCTCCGAGGTTTGAGTTTCCTCTAAGTTCCATTTTATTAGAGATATCATAAGAGCCTCGGTGGCGCAGTGGTTAGAATAGAATAGAATAGGAATAGAATAGAATAGAATAGAATTCTTTATTGGCCAAGTGTGATTGGACACACAAGGAATTTTTCTTGGTGCATATGCTCTCAGCATACATAAAATAAAATATAGATTTGTCAAGAATCATGTGGTACAACACTTAATGATTGTCATAGGGGTCAAATAAGCAATGAAGAAACAATCAATATTAATAAAAATCTTAAGGATACAAGCAATAAGTCACAGTCATACAGTCCTAAGTGGAAGGAAATGGGTGATAGGAATGATGAGAAGAAACTAGTAGAAATAGAAGTGCAGATTTAGTAGAAAGTCTGACAGTGTTGAGGGAATTATTTGTTTAGCAGAGTGATGGTGTTCAGGAAAAAAACTGTTTTTGTGTTTAGTTGTCTTGGTGTGCAGTGCTCTGTAGCGACGTTTTGAGGGTAGGAGTTGAAACAGTTTGTGTCCAGGATGCGAGGGATCCGTAAATATTTTCCCCACCCTCTTTTTGACTCGTGCAATATACAGGTCCTCAATGAAAGGCAGGTTGGCAGCAATTGTTTTTTCTGCAGTTCTGATTCTCCTCTGAAGTCTGTGTCGGTCCTGTTGGGTTGCAGAATCAAACCAGACAGTTAGTACTTCAAGCTACTTCTGCTGATCACCGTCTGCCAGCAGTTTGGCAGAATCTCAGTAGGCTCAAGGTTGACTCAGACTTCCATCCTTGCAAGGTCGGTAAAATGAGGACCCAGATTGTTAGGGGCAATATGCTCACTCTCTCTCGGCTGTAAAGCACTGTGAAAGCGGTATATAAGTCTAAATGCTATTGCTATATTGGCACATCTGGGAAAACCCGAATTTGAAAACCTCAGTGTTTTCCCAACCCGAAAGAAAGTCCAAGCCCTGCCCCAGCACCCACATTCCATCGCATGGTCCAAATCAAAGCTGGAGATGCCTCCTCGATACACCCCTCGGGTGCAGGGTAGAGTGACCTTGACTCTCAGAGAAAGGAATGTTATTTTGACTATAGTTCCCCACTCATGCAATCTCCCCTCCCAGCACTAAATATGGCAAGCATGAAGATCTAAGATGGTTTCCAGGCCTGATATCTAGGGCATCACATTCCCAGAGATGTTTTGATGGCTTCCAAAATTTTTTTCTTCCTCCTTGTAGATGCTTCGGACTTCATATTGACCTTCAAATTTTGCCAATTTTCTTTGGTTTCTTCTTGCAAACAAAGAAGAAATGGGCATACCTTTGCATACTCATAGCTGTCAGAAACAAAGTCAGATAAATAAGTTAATTAAATAAAACAAAGGGGAACACACACCCTGCTTTCTTTTTCTTTAAAAAAAATAAATGTTTATTGTTTTTAAAAAGGCATATGCAATATATTTACAAATGTAACTTGCAATATACAAACTAAGATGTACAGAATAGCAACAAAAAAATAAGAAAAGAAAAAGAAAATATTTTTTTTAAATAAAACACCCCAGAAAACATAGTTTAAAAAGAGAGAAATATCCTATTTCTCTCTTAACTCTCTTGTTCTTACTTATATCTTTCCATATCTTATGCAATCATTCATATCGTTTAACATATTTACATTCTCATATTTGGTGTTTTGTAGGGTTTTTTTAATCATTAACTGATTAATATTAAATAATTTATCATTAACTGGTCAATATTAAATAATTTATCATTAACTGATCAATATTAAATAATTTAGTCCTCGGAAAGGGGCGGCATATAAATTATTTTAAAAATAAAATAAAATGAAAACGGAAAAAAAAACAAATTTAAATTTTTTTTAAAAAGAATTGTAAATAAAAATAAAATAAAATAAATACTATAGTTAATTCACTTCACCTTTATATAATAAACAGTCTTCAGTTCTAAACTTTTCTGTCTGTCTTTCCTAAGCAGGCTGCATCAGTCTCTCCCAGTCTAGAGCTCCCTATGTTGGACTACACTCCCCATCGTTCTGGGTCAACATGACTAAGCACGATGGGGACTGATAGTCCAGCATATCTGAGTGGTGCCAGTGGGGTGGGGGGAGGGAAGACTCTTGGATCCAGTTCTGAGCTATTCCAGTTTGGGCTCCGCTTTTTAATACGCGACACCCATTCGCCTTGGTCTTCCCAAGCGATATCTGAGATCCTGGAACTATGCAAACTGTTAATCCAGAGATAAAGAGAATATGTCTGGACACATCCTAGCTGTCTGCACTTAGAAATCCGAGCAGGGTTCAAGCAGAGAAGCCTCTTCGACAGGGGGGGTGGGGGGAGGAATGGGACCTTGGAAGGGTGTGTTTTAAAGGGTCTGTATCCCATTTCCAAACAGGATTTGAAATAAACCAGAAACATCCTTAATTTGAGATAGAAAACTGAGCACCGTTTAATCCAGGAGCCGAATCGGGTTCTTGCTTTCTTTCTCCCAAGACCATTTGATGTGACACGGATGTGTAGTTTTGCAGACAAAATTTGACATTTTTGTCTCCCTCCTCCTCCTCACTTCTCTCTCCCCCCAGCAATAAAACAGCACTTCTGGGTATTACATAGCCTGTTCCCTCTGTACAATCATGCGTGACCACATCTTCCCTTCATAGACCTGCTTGTAAAAATTATCATCTTTTTCCCCTTTATGATGTGGGAAAAATGATAATAATTTGCAATTGAGCTGGTTTAGAAACATAGAAGACTGACGGCAGAAAAAGACCTCATGGTCCATCTAGTTTGCCCTTATACTATTTTCTGTATTTTATCTTAGGGTGGATCTATGTTTATCCCCGGCATGTTTAAATTCACTTACTGTGGATTTATCAACCATGTTTGCTGGAAGTTTGTTCCAAGGATCTACTACTCTTTCAGTAAAATAATATTTTCTCATGTTGCTTTTGATCTATTCCCCAACTAACTTCAGATTGTGTCCCCTTGTTCTTGTGTTCATTTTCCTATTAAAAACACTTCCCTCCTGAACCTTATTGAACCCTTTGACATATTTAAATGTTTCGCTCATGTCCCCCCTTTCCCTTCTGTCCTTCAGACTATACAGATTGAGTTCATTAAGTCTTTCCTGATACGTTTTATGCTTAAGACCTTCCACCATTCTTGTAGCCCGTCTTTGGACCCGTTCAATTTTGTCAATATCTTTTTGTAGGTGAGGTCTCCAGAACTGAACACAGTATTCCAAATGTGGTCTCACCAGCGCTCTATATAGCGGGATCATAATCTCCCTCTTCCTGCTTCTTATACCTCTAGCAAGATACAGTAAGTTTAGAACATAACCCTCCCGCCCAGAAATTTCTACTTCAGGTTTTAATTAATTATAAATACTTTATTGTCATTGTATGTCTATACACAGTATACCCATACCGTGAAATTCAATGACGCCCAAAGGCCAGTCCCAACACACATAACAGTCCAAAAAAATATGCCCCACCAAAAATTCCTCACCCTGAACCATCTAAACATCTTCACAACAGAACAAGTAATATTGTCCAAGAGCTCACTGATGGTGACCCCCTAGTATATTGTTAAGTGAAATTATAGCTCTTGGATAAAACCTATCGGAAAATGTGTGGGCCAAGTTTTAATTGTTCTGTATCTTCTGCCAGAAAGATAATAGGTTGCCAATCTCAAAGCTCTCTCTCTCAGGTCACAGGACTAATGTACCAGGGAGAGCAATATAATAATAATAATAATAATAATAATAATAATAATAATAATAATAATAATAATAACAACAACAATAATGATAATAATTGTCGAGCTGCAACGACTGGCATAACAGAGTTGGAAGGGACCTTGGAGGTCTTCTAGTCCAACCCCCTGCTTAGGCAGGAAACCCTACACTATTTCAGACAGATGGTTATCTAACGTCATCTTAAAAACTTCCAGTGTTGGAGCATTCACAACTTCTGGAGGCAAGCTGTTGCACTGATTAATTGTTCTAACTGTCAGGAAATTTCTCTTTAGTTCTAAGTTACTTCTCTCTTTGTTTAGTTTCCATCCATTGCTTCTTGTTCTATCCTCAGGTGCTTTGGAGAATAGGTTGACTCCTTCTTCTTTGTGGCAACCCCTGAGATATTGGAACACTGTTATCATGTCTCCCCTGGTCCTTCTTTTCATTAAAATAGTCATGCCCATTTCCTGCAATCGTTCTTCGTATGTTTTAGCCTCCAGTCCCCTAATCATAATTTGTCACTCTTCTCTGCACTTTTTCTAGAGTCTCAATATCCTTTTTGCATCGTGGTGACCAAAATTGAATGCAGTACAGTGATCCCCCGCTCGTTGCGAGGGTTCCGTTCCAGGACCCCCCGCAACGAGCGGGTTTTCGCGAAGTAGCGCTGCGGAAGTAAAAACACCATCTGCGCATGTGCAGATGGTGTTTTTACTCCCACAGCGCTAGCGAGGAGCCGAAGATTGGGGGCGGCGCGGCTGTTTGCCGCCGGCATGGAGGGCTTCCTAGCAGCCCCCCAAACCCGGGTTGGGGGTCCGGGGGGCGCTGGCTCTCGGCGCTTTCGAGCTGAGCCCGGGAGCGAATTCGCTCCCGGACTCAGCTCAAAAGCGCCGATAGTAAGCGGCAAGGAACGGCTTGTCTCGGCGCTTTTGAGCTGAGTCCGGGAGCGAATTCGCTCCCGGACTCAGCTCAAAAGCGCCGATAGCAAGCGGCAAGGAACGGCTTGTCTCGGCGCTTTCGAGCTGAGTCCGGGAGCGAATTCGCTCCCGGACTCAGCTCAAAAGCGCCGATAGCAAGCGGCAAGGAACGGCTTGTCTCGGCGCTTTCGAGCTGAGTCCGGGAGCGAATTCGCTCCCGGACCCAGCTCAAAAGCGCCGATAGCAAGCGGCAAGGAACGGCTTGTCTCGGCGCTTTCGAGCTGAGTCCGGGAGCGAATTCGCTCCCGGACCCAGCTCAAAAGCGCCGATAGCAAGCGGCAAGGAACGGCTTGTCTCGGCGCTTTCGAGCTGAGTCCGGGAGCGAATTCGCTCCCGGACCCAGCTCAAAAGCGCCGATAGCAAGCGGCAAGGAACGGCTTGTCTCGGCGCTTTCGAGCTGAGTCCGGGAGCGAATTCGCTCCCGGACCCAGCTCAAAAGCGCCAATAGCAAGCGGCAAGGAACGGCTTGTCTCGGCGCTTTCGAGCTGACTCCCGGACCCAGCTCAAAAGCGCCGATAGCAAGCGGCAAGGAACGGCTTGTCTCGGCGCTTTCGAGCTGAGTCCGGGAGCGAATTCGCTCCCGGACTCAGCTCAAAAGCGCCGATAGCAAGCGGCAAGGAACGGCTTGTCTCGGCGCTTTCGAGCTGAGTCCGGGAGCGAATTCGCTCCCGGACTCAGCTCAAAAGCGCCGATAGCAAGCGGCAAGGAACGGCTTGTCTCGGCGCTTTCGAGCTGAGTCCGGGAGCGAATTCGCTCCCGGACCCAGCTCAAAAGCGCCGATAGCAAGCGGCAAGGAACGGCTTGTCTCGGCGCTTTCGAGCTGAGTCCGGGAGCGAATTCGCTCCCGGACTCAGCTCAAAAGCGCCGATAGCAAGCGGCAAGGAACGGCTTGTCTCGGCGCTTTCGAGCTGAGTCCGGGAGCGAATTCGCTTCCGGACTCAGCTCAAAAGCGGCGAGAATGAACGGCGTGGGCGGGCGAAGGGCGGGCGGCAGCGAGGAGTTTGCGTGGGCGGTGGGGAAACTCCTCGCTGACGCCAGCAAGAGGGGGAAGACTCAGGGAAGCCGCCCAGCAGCTGATCTCCCGGTTGCCATCTACGCATGCGTGCCCCGGGCACGCATGCGTAGATGGTATTTTGACTTCTGGGTTGAAAAATAGCGAAGTACCCTGTTCGCAATGGTTGGGGACGCAATAAACGGGGGATCACTGTATTCCAAGTGTGGCCTTACCAAGACCTTATAAAGTGGTATTAACCTTCCTCCTTCTCTCTAATCTTGCAACTAATATGCAATGTTTGGAGGCAAGGTGTTCCACTGATCAACCGTTCTGACTGCCAGGAAATTTCTCCTTAGTTCTAAGTTACTTCTTATTTAGTTCCCACCCATTGCTTCTTGTTCTCAGGTGCTTTGGAGAATAGGTTGACTCCTTCTTTGTGGCAGCCCCTGAGATATTGGAACACTGCTATCATGTCTCTCCTAGTCCTTCTTTTTATTAAACTAGACATACACAGTTCCTGCAACTGTTCTTCATATGTTTTAGCCTCCAGTCCCTTAATCATCTTTGTTGCTCTTCTCTACACTTTTACTAGAGTCTCAATATCCTTTTTGCATCCTGGCGACCAAAACTGGTCGACCCAAAATTTTAAGCAACTCTTCCCCAATCTTTTATTTCATGTAGCCGTTATCTCATCTCTGGCATCTTTGTAAAGAGCAGCATCTGAGCTGGGATCCATAAAAAATAGAATAGAATAGAATAGAATTTTTATTGGCCAAGTGTGATTGGACACACAAGGAATTTGTCTTGGTGCATATGCTCTCAACGTACATAAAATAAAATATACATTTGTCAAGAATCATGTGGTACAACACTTAATGATTGTCATAGGGGTCAAATACGGTGCCGTAGGCCACCGAGAAAATGTGACCGCCTCCCCAAATAGAATTAAGGCTACCGAGTTCAGTTACTGAAATTTAACTGCTCTTGCCATTTGGGGCCGTTAGGAAAGGGTTATGTCCAAATCGGACGACGGTATTTGCCATTTTAAAACCTTTATGCTTTCAGAGGTGGAATTTGCCAGTTTTGGATCTCCACAGTTTCTAAAAGAAATCAAGACAATTTCTTTAGGGGGGAGAAAGGTAGGAAGAAGTAAAAAAATGAATTTAGCAGCCTGTGGTTTTGCAGTGATGTAGCAATTTGTGCTTGTAGACGCCGGAGGGCGCCACTTGTCTTGTTGTAAATCAGAATTAAGCTGGTGTAAGAGCGGTGCAATTCAAGGAGAAATGTAAGCACAGATGTAGCCCTCAGATGAGCTGATAGCATGTTCCATCAGCTACATTTTTCCAGGAAAAAGAAGGGGGGAAATGCTTGTGTCTTTTCTAGTGTTGTCCAAACTTGTTTTCAACATAAGGAACTTCTTATACGAGGGTCGCCCAGAAAGTAATGCACCACATTTTTTTCTTCAACAATTATTTATTGAACACAATGAAACTTACACACAAGAAAGAATGATGTTTCTTCTACACTCCTTAATTTTCCATGTAAACTCCGTCCCGTTCTATGGCCTTCCTCCAGCGAGACACAGGGGCGTGTATGCCCTGTCGGTACCACTCCTTGTTCTGGTCACGAAGCCATTTCTGCACTGTGCGAATCACCTCTTCGTCATCCTCGCGACTAACCGTACTTCTGTCGACTGCAGATTCTCCATAAACTGTACAAAAACATTTGTGAATGTTCCCAACAGTTTCTTTCTCTGCAGTGAGAAATTCAATGACGACACACTGCTTGTACATCAATTAGAGACGCCATTTCGAAACACTTCGGCAGCTACGCTATCGGTCTGAAGAAACGGAAAATTTACACACGTACTCCTGACAATTCAAACAATGTATATCTAAAGTTTCGCATTTGTACCATTACTGTAGGCTGAGGAAAAAAATGTGGTGCATTACCTTCTGGGCGACCCTCGTAGAATATGTAAGGAAGATGGGTTATTCTTTTCAAGTGGACCAGGTGGAATTGAAGCCTTATTTGAAAAGAAACCATCACAAAAACAGCATATATGATAGAAAAAATCATGCTTATTCTAATAAAATAAAAATGAAGATGATTGAAGGTGAGAAAACAGCAATGGGAAAAAAAACCTTGCTCTTTCTAATGAAGATGATTGAAGTGATGAAACAGAGCTCTCTGTTTTCTCACCTTCAATCGTCTTCATTTTTATTTCATTAGAAAGAGCACGTTTTTCCGTATCATATATGTTGCTTTTGTGATGGTTTCTTTTCAAATAAGGCTACAAAAATTAGTCAAGTGGACACCTGGACAGTTGTGGAGGCGCGAAATGTTTACTTCTTCCTGGTGGGGGGCGTAACAGAAAATAATTGAGAAGCACTGTGTTGTTGTTGTTGTTGTTGTTGTTGTTATTATTATTATTATTATTATTATTATTATTATTATTAATTAGATTTGTATGCCGCCCCTCTCCGTAAACTCGGGGCGGCATACAAATATGTTATAGCAATGATGCTTGAGTAAATCCAGGATCCATGGGTCCCAGTGACCAGTTAAGTCCCACAGAGTCGGCCTTCTCCAGGCCCCGTCAACTAGACAATATGGTTTGACAGGACCTAGGGGAAGAGCCTTCTCTGTGGCGGCCCCAGCCTTCTGGAATCAGCTCCCTCCAGAGATTTGCGCTGTCCCCACCTTCCTCGCCTTCCGTTAAAGTTTAAAGACCTATCTGTGCCGCCAGGCTTAAGGCCATTAGACCCTAGCCCCCTAGCCAACAAGTGTAGTAAGTCTTGCTGTGTGAATGGGAATGAATGATTTTAATTGTTACTAGCGTTTTTAAAGTTTTTTAGCTGTATTAATTGGATTTTTCAGATATGTACATATGGGCTTCCCTAAATATGCCCATATCACACCAACACTCCGCAGTCTGCATTGGTTGCCGATCAGTTTCCGGTCACAATTCAAAGTGTTGGTTATGACCTATAAAGCCCTTCATGGCACCGGACCAGATTATCTCAGGGACCGCCTTCTGCTGCACGAATCCCAGTGACCAGTTAGGTCCCACAGAGTGGGTCTTCTCCGGGTCCTGTCAACTAAACAATGTCAGTTGGCGGGGCCCAGGGGAAGAGCCTTCTCTGTGGCGGCCCCGACCCTCTGGAACCAACTCCCCCCAGAGATTAGAATAGCCCCCACCCTCCTTGCCTTTCGTAAGCTCCTCAAAACCCACCTCTGCCGTCAGGCATGGGGGAATTGAGATGCTCTTTCTTCCTAGGCTTCTACAATTTATGCATGGTATGTCTGTATGTATGATTGGTTTTATAACAAGGGTTTTTAGCTGTTGTAGTATTGGATTTTTACATTCTGTTTTTTGTCACTGTTGTGAGCCGCCCCGAGTCCTCGGAGAGGGGCGGCATACAAATCCAATAAATAAATAAATGTTCTAGATCTGGTTCTATGTATGTAGAACTGTCCTAGGTAGACGTGTTTCAGCTTCTTCAAAGAGCACTGGGCTGGGAAAAAAGTGCCGTCAGCAACACAAGGATTGCTTCTCGATATGATCATTGGAGCAGGAAAAATAATAGTTTCGGGATTGGACGTCTGCAAGGCAAAACGTGAAGAGGAACATGATATCTGACACAGAAACCCAGACTGTGAGCCAGAACGGATGATTCCTAAGGATATTTCGCTACTTTCAAGGAGAAACTTCACAGTTCCAGGAGTTGGCTCAAATATGTCTTGCAGGTGGAAATTGTTAGGCCAACTGAGCCAGACCATATGATAGCCTTCAGATCGAACGCTGCCTTAATAAATCAGTCCAAATATACTTGCTCCTAATAATTAAGTGGATTGCTAGAAGGGGAAGTGGGTCAAGTTACGTTGTAATATTGTAGGGTAATTTTTATTAGATTATAGGCACAAATTCTGCAGATAATTGGCAGGAAACTGAGAACCATTTGTTCAAGACTGTTGCTTGATGCTAAGGCAGATATTCTAAAACACAATAGCACAGAGCTGGGACTTTCCGGAAGGAAGGAAGGAAAGAAGAGGCTTAGAAACAATTGAAGGCTGCTGATCCAGTTCTACAGAGGAATCATTAAGTCTGTCATCTGCACCTCTATAACTGTCTGGTTTGGTGCTGCAACCCAACAGGACCGACACAGACTTCAGAGGAGAATCAGAACTGCAGAAAAAACAATTGCTGCCAACCTGCCTTCCATTGAGGACCTGTATACTGCACGAGTCAAAAAGAGGGCGGGGAAAATATTTACTGACCCCTCACATCCTGGACACAAATTGTTTCAACTCCTACCCTCAAAACGTCGCTACAGAGCACTGCACACCAAGACAACTAGACACAAGAACAGTTTTTTTCCGAACGCCATCACTCTGCTAAACAAATAATTCCCTCAACACTGTCAGACTTTATACTAAATCTGCACTTCTATTCTACTAGTTTTTCTCATCATTCCTTTCACCCATTTCCTCCCATGTTGACTGTAGGACTGTAACTTGTGGCTTATATCCTAAGATTTTTATTAATATTGCTTCTTCATTGCTTATTTGACCCCTATGACAATCATTAAGTGTTGTACCACATGATTCTTGACAAATGTATATTTTATTTTATGTACGCTGAGAGCATATGCACAAAGACAAATTCCTTGTGTGTCCAATCACACTTGACCAATAAAAATTATATTCTATTCTATTTAGGCAGGGTGATAAGGAAGGGAGAACAGCTCTCTGGGCTTGGGGCCGCTTGTGGTCCTTGGGTAGCCTGCCAGAGGTGCACTCCAGAAGGCCAAGTCTATAGCCAAGTTTAAGTTGAATTCAACTTAAAAAAATACTTGCAGAATAGTAATGTCTGTAATATCTACTTCTTTTACATGTTTTAATTTCTGGAATTGATTGGGAGCGCATTGCAACATTAGTTGGCTGATGCACATGAACCCAAGTTCTCAAATGGTGCCTAGTTACCTGTTTTGGTTTTAACGTAGGTGATGCTGTAGCCTCTCCTATAATTCCAACTACAGTGGTACCCCTACCTAAGAACGCCTCTACTTACAAACGTTTCTAAATAAGAACTGGGTGTTCAAGATTTTTTTGCCTCTTCTCAAGAACCATTTTCCATTTATAAACCTGAGCCTCCGAAACTAACCGGAAAAGGCAGGGAGAAGCCTCCATGGGGCCTCTTTAGGAATCTCCTGGGAGGAAACAGGGCCGGAAAAGGCAGGGAGAAACCTCCATGGGGCCTCTCTAGGAATCTCCTGGGAGGAAACAGGGCCTGAAAAGGCAGGGGAGAAACCTCCATGGGGCCTCTCTAGGAATCTCCTGGGAGGAAAAAGGGCCGGAAAAGGCAGGGGAGAAACCTCCATGGGGCCTCTCTAGGAATCTCCTGGGAGGAAACAGGGCCGGAAAAGGCAGGGGAGAAACCTCCATGGGGCCTCTCTAGGAATCTCCTGGGAGGAAACAGGGTCTCCACCCTCCCTGTGGTTCCCCCAATCGCACATATTATTTGCTTTTATATTGATTCCTATGGGAAAAATTGCGAAATGGACCTGTTTTATTTTTAACTTAGGTGATGCTGTAGCCTCTCCTGTATATTCCAACTACATTCCAAAAATGTAGCAAAGGGGAACTAAATAACTGCTTTCCAAGATGGTTAGCAAAAGCCAAACATCTACCTGGTTTTTCCAGCAGGCCTGGAATTAAGATTGATTGTTAGTATGTATGGAGGGTTTTTTTATTTATATACGTGATTTTAGTGATGTTTTTATTGTTTTTTTACTTTATTGTATTTATAACTGTCGTTAGCCGCTCAGAGTCTGTTTTGGAGTGAGTGGCATATAAATGGAAGGAAAGAAGAGAAAGAAAGAAAGAAAGAAAGAAAGAAAGAAAGAAAGAAAGAAAGAAAAAGAAAGAAATGTTTTGGAAGGAAGGAAGGGAGATAGAGAAAGAAAGAAAGAAAGAAAGAAAGAAAGAAAGAAAGAAAGAAATGTTTTGGAAGGAAGGAAGGGAGATAGAGAGAGAAAGAAAGAAAGAAAGAAAGAAAGAAAGAAAGAAATGTTTTGGAAGGAAGGAAGAAAGGAAGGAAGGGAGATAGAGAAAGAAAGAAAGAAAGAAAGAAAGAAATGTTTTGGAAGGAAGGAAGGGAGATAGAGAGAGCGAGAGAAAGAAAGAAAGAAAGAAAGAAATGTTTTGGAAGGAAGAAAGCAAGGAAGGAAGGGAGATAGAGAAATAAATAAATAAATAAATAAATAAATAAATAAATAAATGTTTTGGAAGGAAGGAAGGGAGATAGAGAAAGAAAGAAAGAAAAAAATGTTTAGGAAGGAAGGTTGGTTTTCAAAGAAAGAAAACCAATGGTCCAGTTGCCTTGTGGAAAAACACTTTGGACCAAAACCATGCACTGGATGATTAAGAACCTCCGTAGACATTCAGGCATTTTCATCAGTTGTTAGACGTTGGGTTGGATACTGCACCCCTCCAAGTTCCACCTCTCCCCAGCTTCTTCAAGCTCTTTCCTTTGCAGCTGTTCATTCCCAGCACCTCCGTAATCCGTTCTTTGCCCCTTGCCTACAATGGAGGTCACTTCCCACCGAGGCGAAGTCACTGAGGACAATTGAGCTCCCAGTTGCCACGGCAACTCCTGCATCGCCATGGCTTCTGCTCCACCCTGACAAATTGCAACCCCTTGTCAACTCCTTGCCGGGTCTCAGATTGCTTGGGCATAGAGATGGGGGATCGGGTAGGGGGGGGGGCAAGGCCGGTGAGGCTAGTTAAAGCCAAGTTGGGTGGCTGGTTTAATTAGCTCTCAACCCAGGAACCCTCTGCTGAGGAAGGCAGGGTCGGTATCCTGCTGCTACTTGTTGAATGAGAATATGTGTGGGAAGATTTCGCTCCGAAGCCAGAGGGGAAACGAGATGGCGTCTCCATGTTGAACGGCCTGACCTCCTGCGTGTTGGGCTTTGAAAATCTCCCCTTTCAAGAAAAGTTAAAAGTTAGGTCTTAAGCATAAAACGTATCAGGAAAGACTTCATGGAACTCAATCTGTATAGTCTGCAGGACAGAAGGAAAAGGGGGGACATGATCAAAACATTTAAATATGTTAAAGGGTTAAATAAGTGTTCTGTCTGGGTCACTCCAGAAGCCAATACCAACCCAAAAAGAGAATCCAGACACACTGGTAAAAGACAAAGGCAGTTTTTTTAAAATTCAAGAAAAACACAGGTAACAGAAAATGTCCTTACAAACAGGAAAATGCTGTATCTTCAGATATATCCACGAAGGCAAAAGTCCATGCAGCAATACAGAATTCTTGCTGCCAAGCCGAGGCTGTAGATAGCAGACCTACACCTCCCACGGGTCTTCCAAAGCTGCTGGGCCACAAGCCAGGAACAGAGAAACAAGACAGGATAACGCAACTCCAAACTGATAACACTCCACATGGCTTCAAGGGCTTGCCTGCCTTTTAAACCCTGCTAAGGAGGACCGCACCCAAACCCAGCTGTTCCTAATTCAGTGCTGATAATACTTCTTTAATTGCTCCTTTCTTTGATCTGACCGTCTCTGTCGCTTGAGCTTCATCACCTACTGACTCCAAACTACTGGCTGGGTAGAGCCCCCCCCCCCAGGGGGGCTCTCATGCTGTTCTCCTTCATCCCATTCCTGATTTTCCTCTACCCCGTCCGGCTGTTCAGCCCCCTCCTCTTCGCTGTCATCCTCCTCCGGGCATGGAGCCAGCAGAGACACAGCCGGTCCCTGAGCAGCCTCAGGCTGAACCACAACAAATAAGGTTCAGGAGGGAAGTGTTTTTAATTGGAAAGTGAACACAAGAACAAGGGGACACAATCTAAAGTTAGTTGGGGGAAAAACCAAAAGCAACATGAGAAAATATTATTTTACTGAAAGAGTAGTAGATTCTTGGAACAAACTTCTAGCAGACGTGGTTGGTAAATCCACAGTCAATGAATTTAAACATGCCTGGGATAAACATATATCCATTGTAAGATAAAATACAGGAAATAGTATAAGGGCAGACTAGATGGACCATGAGGTCTTTTTCTGCCGTCAGTCTTCTTCTATGTTTCTATGTTAACCTCCATTTAAGGGTTGAAGGGTGTGAAGCAAAAAAACCCGAACAATTTATTTATTTATTGGGTTTGTACACCGCCCCTCTCCGATGACTTGGGGGGGCTCACAAAATGGCTCTCAGGACTGTAGAAAAACAAACAGACCTAGGGAGATACAGATTTCTGACGCTGACATAAATTTATTTATTCAATTTTTATTTTTTTATTCAATTTTTATTTTTTTATTCAATTTTTATTTACGTATTCAATTTTTATGCCGCCCTTCTCCTTAGACTCAGGGCGCTTACAACATGTTAGCAATATCACTTTTTAACAGAGCTAGGCTATTGCCCCCACAATCCAGGTCCTCATTTAACCCACCTCAGAAGGATGGAAGGTTGAGTCAACCTTGAGCCGGTGATGAGATTTGAACCGCTGACCTGCAGATCTACAGACAGCTTCAGTGGCATGCAGTACAGCACTCTACCTGCTGCGCCACCCCGGCTAAATGAAATACGAAGATTCAACACTTTTCATTATTTAAGGTAGAGGTCCTCAAACATGGCCACTTGAAGGCTTGTGGACTTCAACTCCCAGAATTCTCCAACCAGTATAGCTGGTTGGAGAATTCTGGGAGTTGAAGTCCACAAGCCTTCAAGTGGCCAAGTTTGGGGAGCCGATTTAAGGCATGTCTTTTGTCATCCACGTTCTCAGTGGAATGGCTTTTTTCATGTTTAGGCGAAATGACTGTTGACCATCAAATCTAAACGTTGTCGTTTGAGGAATCTCCATAAACTACGTCGGCTGATCCTTGTTTACAATTTTGATTTGAACTGGAGCTTTCATAGAATGTCTTCTCCGAAGCCAAGATTGCATGGATCGGGACCATCGTTCTATTCTCCTGAGCACCGGAAGATTAAGGGGAACGGAGGTCAAACATCTGAACTTTGGACACCTTTGTGTTCAAATTCTTCCGCTGTTGGCTGTATCTCCAGTCACATCTCCCAGGGACCATCAGCCAAGGACGTCAGTTTGAAGGTCCTCCGGGTCAGCCTGGCCCCTACGCAATGCCAGATGTAAACCTGTCCATTGTCCTGGCCAAAACTTTCAGCCTTCATTCCAGAAGTTCTCATGTTCCAGGCAAGGAGGCCTTCTCTGCTCTGTGTACAAGAACATCTGCCTTGGCTTCCTTTTCTTCAGGTTACGTGGTATTACGGATAGCCTGCGTCATGTTGGCAGGTGCGCAAGCAAGCGATAGCCAGAGGTGTTTCTCCCACAAATGGGATGGGTTGTGAAACCCTAGTAAAATGGAAGAGCTTTATTCAAGACAGATGAGTAGCCCCCTCATGTAAACAGTTGTTGAGGTTTATCTGCTGGCCTCCCCTTAAATCATTTCTGGAAGGAGCTTGGCAGCAGGCCGTTCCAAGACCAAAGATCTCTCCTTTCCAAAACAGGCCTGTTGGCTCTTCCCTTGTTTAGCCCAGATGTGAGAGACCAGGATTATGAGTGGGCTGTCTGTAATCCTGGGGTAGGGGTGGGGGAAATCCTTCAAGCCAGCTGACCCGCTATTTGCGTGATGCTGCTTTTCGAAACAGATAAATCAATTAGATGTAGAATAAACACCACCAGAATAGTATGAGTACAATGCTTGTTAAACTTTGGTTGCAGGCTTTTGGTTAGACTGTTATTTTAAAGGCATTGTTTAAATTTTGAACAGGGCTAAAACATGACAAATTGGGTATGTCTAAAGGAACAAAGAGAAAGACCAGGAATGACATGATAGCGGTCTTCCAATATTTGATGGGCTGTCCCAAGGAGATGGGGTCAACCTATTCTCCAAAGCAACTGAAGGTATAACAAGAAGCAATGGATGAAAACTAATCAGGGAGAGAACCAACCTAGAAATGAGGAGAAATTACCTGACAGCAAGAACAATTAATCAGTGGAATTACTTGCCTCCAGAAGTTGTGAACACTGGCAATGAGCCAGGGTGGCGCAGCAGGTAGAGTGCTGTACTGCAGGCCACTGAAGCTGACTTGTAGATCTGAAGGTCAGTGGTTCAAATCTCATCACCGGCTCAAGGTTGACTCAGCCTTCCATCCTTCCGAGGTGGGTCAAATGAGGACCCGGATTGTGGGGGCAATGTGCTGGCTCTGTTAAAAAGTGCTATTGCTAACATGTTGTAAGCCGCCCTGAGTCTAAGGAGAAGGGCGGCATAAAAATTGAATAAATAAATAATAAATAAATAATAAATTTTTCAAAAAGAAACTGACCAGCCATTTGTCCAGAAGGGTATAGGGCTGTGATGGCGAACCTATGGGAGCATATCTGAGGGCACGCAAGATGTTGCCCCGTGTCAGCTTCAGCATGCTGGCCAGCTGATTTTCGGCCTTCCAGAGGGCATGGGAAAGCCATTTTCACCCACCCTCCCAGAAAAGCCTCCGGGGCCTGTGGATGGAGAAAAACAGACCCAGCGGGCCTACCGGAAGTTTGGAAATGAACTTCCGGTAGGCCCGTTGGGCTGTGTTTTGCCCTCCACAGACTTCAGGAAAGCCTCTAGAATCTGTGGGTGGCGAAAAACAGCCCAATGGGCCTACCAGTAGTCTGGAGGCTTAGTAGTTCAGTGAGGCCCGAGTGCATGTGCAGGAGTAGCAGCAGAGCACATTCGTAAGGGGATGGCATTGCATTGTGAATGTGGGCACATTATTGCATACGCAAAAGAAGATTTGCCATCACTGGTGTAAGGGTCTTCTGCTCAAGCAGGGGTTTGGACTACAAGACCTCTAAAGTCTCTTTCACAACTCCGTTACTCTGTATTCTAATCAAAATCCCTGGGTTTTCAATACCAAAGATTTTTCAAAAGTAGTGGCCTCTTTGTATTAGTGTACGATTGTGTAGTAATGATCGTTTTTTCAATATTTATGGGTTTTAAATTGCTTTTAACTTATATTGGATTTGTCCTTTGTATATTGTATTGCTGTTGTTGTGAGACGCCCCGAGTCTTCGGAGAGGGGCGGCATACAAATCTAATAAAACTTAAACTAAGTCCCCAAAACATTTGATATCCTATTGCATCATTTAACAAGTCATCTCTGCTGATTTGCAATAGAATAGAATAGAATTTTTATTGGCCAAGTGTGATTGGACACACAAGGAATTTGTCTTTGTGCAGATGCTCTCAGCGTACATAAAATAAAATATACATTTGTCAGGAATCATGTGGTACAACACTTAATGATTGTCATAGGGGTCAAATAAGCAATGAAGAAGCAATATTAATAAAAATCTTAGGATATAAGCAACAAGTTACAGTCATACAGTCAACATGGGAGGAAATGGGTGATAGGAATGATGACAAAAACTAGTAGAATAGAAGTGCAGATTTAGTAGAAAGTCTGACAGTGTTGAGGGAATTATTTGTTTAGCAGAGCGATGGCGTTCGGGGAAAAACTGTTCTTGTGTCTAGTTGTCTTGGTGTGCAGTGCTCTGTAGCGACGTTTTGAGGGTAGGAGTTGAAACAATTTGTGTCCAGGATGTAGTAGTAGTAGTAATAGTAATAATAATAATGAGGAGGAGGAGGAGAAGGAAGAGGAGGAGGAGGAGGAAGAAGAAGAAGAAGAAGAAGAAGAAGAAGAAGAAGAAGAAGAAGAAGAAGAAGAACAACAACCCTGCATTACTTCAGACAGATGTTTATCCAACATCATTTTAAAAACTTTCAACTTCATCCGCTCAATATTCTTCAGCTCAATTCTTCAAGAGCTGAAGAAGGTTCTTGGACGAGAAGCGAAACGTCTTCAAAGTAAAACCAGAAAACCCAATTGCCTCTAAAGTCAGTTGCTTGTTGGCTCTGGATTCCCTTTAACCGAAGGGGGAAATAGATTTCAGGGGTAAGGCGTGTGTCCTTTCTTCCATCTAAACTGGCAAAGCCATCCCTGAACCTTTCGCCCTCCACTTTTGGGATCACAAAACATTGGAGATCTTCTAAACACACGCTCCGATGCCCTGTCTTCCCGCCAGGGCACAGGACACAATGTTCAATGGTTTATACCGTTGTAAACGTCGACAGGGCAAACAAAAGACAGGAGCAATTCACGTAAAAATATTGGGCAGTTCTCTGCAAATCCTGGCTGGTTCTCTTGAAAGGCCCTTCATATATACTGATTTATAGGCTGTTTAATTTGGGGAGTGCTTGTATTTTTCTCCCTTGAAAAACACTTAGCAACTCGTTCGGCTGCTGCGTTTTATGACTCTGGCCAGGGCTGCTAGCTCCCAGTTTTTTTCCAGCCGGAGTCAAAAGACAGGAATTAGACCAGAATGGCATTGGACCAGAATACCTCCAGAACCGCCTGCTACCGCACGAATCCCAGGGGCCGATAAGGTCCCACAGAGTTGGCCTTCTCCAGGTCCCATCGACTAAACAATGTTGTCTGGCGGGCCCCAGGGGAAGAGCCTTCTCTGTGGCGGCCCCGGCCCTCTGGAATCAACTCCCCCCGGAGATTAGAACTGCTCCCACCCTCCTTGTCTTCCGTAAACTACTTAAGACCCACCTATACCGCCAGGCATGGGGGATTTGAGACACCTTTCCCCCAGGCTTATTATAATTTATGTTTGGTATGTATGTGCTGTTTGGTTTTTAATTATGAGAGGGTTTTTAGTTTTTTTTAATATTAGGTTTGTGCCATTATAATATTGTTTTTATCGTTGTTGTGAGCCGCCCCGAGTCTTCGGAGAGGGGCGGCATACAAATCTAATAAATTATTATTATTATTATTATTATTATTAATTAATTAATATTGTGGAAATTAGCGTGGAGGGATGCTGTACGGTAGTGATGGTGGATCTATGGCACGTGTACCACAAGTGGTACATGGAGCCATATCAGTTGGCATGCGAGCTCAGTTCAGGTGCGCATGCGTGCGCTAGCCAATTGATTTTCGGGCCTTCTGGACCCACTGGGAGTTGGGAAACAGACTGTTTCCAGCCTCCGGAAGGGGTGTGGAATTTTAACTCTCCCCAGGCTCCATAGCCTTTCTAGGAGCCTGGGCAGGGCGAAAATGGCCTTCCCCATCCCCCTGGAGGTCCCTCAGAGGCCAGAAACCTTCCGTTTGCCGACTTCCTTTTTTTTTTCCAATAAATTTTATTAATTTTCTTAAAATGGACAAAATCGACAAACATACATTTAACATAAAAGTGGGGTTGTATCTTCCCCGCTTATTCTAGAAGTAAAATTTCAATACAGAAAAAAGAATACATTTAAAAAAGCTTAAAATTGACTTATTACTAAATGAAAAGAAGAAATTTGTTTAACGTTTTATAATAAATCTTCATACATAAACTAATTCTAACATAACTCTTAAATCATATCCCTACTCATTCTAACATGACACTTAAATCATATCTCTACTAATACAATTTTCTTATTTATTTGTTTGTTTATTTTTACTTTTAGTATTTCTTCTTGTTTATCCATATGTACACTTTGTTCCATATCTCATAGAATTCTGTTTCTTCTTGATCTTTTAACCGTCTTGTCATCATATCCATTTCAGCGCAATCTAATATTTTCTTAATAACTTCCTCTTTTGGGGGGATATTTTCGCCTCGTTTGCCGACTTCCTGTTGGACCGGAAGTCCCTTTTTTTTTTTTGCTCTCCCCAGGCTTCAGAACCGTTCTAGGATTCTGAATGGGGGCCAAAGGATCTGGAAGGGGGCCAACAAGCTCAAGCTCAACCCAGACAAGACCGAGTGGCTGTGGCCATTTCCTCCTAAGGACTCCTCGATCTGTCTGTCCATTGTTCTGGGGGGCGGGGGGACACTGTCCCCCTCAGATAGGGTCCGCAATTTGGGCATCCTCCTGGACCCACAGCTGAGTCTTGACTAAACAATGTAGGCCGGCGGGTCCGCGGGGAAAGGCCTTTTCTGTGGTTGCCCCGGCTCTATGGAACCAACTACCCCCCCCCCCCCGATGTCCGTACTGCTCCCACCCTACTGGCCTTCTGCAAGACCACAAAGACCTGGCTTTGCCGGCAGGCCTGGGGCCATGAATTGTCCCTCTTTCATGGCCAAATTTTATTTTATGAATGGTGTGCATACATTAGATTTGACTGGCTTTTATATAAATGGGTTTTATTGGGGTTAGTTTTTAGAGATTATATTGACTTCTTTCTATTGCTAGGTAGGTAGGTAGGTAGGTAGGTAGGTAGATAGATAGATAGATGACAGATAGATAGATAGATAGATAGATAGATAGATAGAAAGAAAGATGATAGATAGATAGATAGATAGATAGATAGATAGATGATAGATAGATAGATGATAGATAGATGATAGATAGATAGATAGATAGATAGATAGATAGATAGAAAGATAGATGATAGATAGATAGATGATAGATAGATGATAGATAGATAGATAGATGATAGATAGATAGATAGATAGATGATAGATAGATAGATAGATAGATAGATGATAGATAGATAGATGATAGATAGATAGATAGATAGATAGATAGATAGATAGATAGATAGATAGATAGATAGATAGATAGATAGATGATAGATAGATAGATAGATAGATAGATGATAGATAGATGATAGATAGATAGATAGATAGATAGATAGATGATAGATAGATAGATAGATAGATAGATGATAGATAGATAGATGATAGATAGATAGATAGATAGATGATAGATAGATAGATGATAGATAGATAGATAGATGATAGATAGATAGATAGATGATAGATAGATAGATAGATAGATGATAGATAGATAGATGATAGATAGATAGATGATAGATAGATAGATAGATAGATAGATAGATAGATAGATAGATAGATAGATAGATGGCATTAGCACTTAGACCTATATTCTGATTTACAATGCTTTACAGCCTTCTCTAAGTGGCTTACAGAGTTAACATCTTTCCCCCAACAAATTTGGCTCCTCGTTTTACCCATTAACTGCTGGCCACCCTTGTTATTTCATTGTTTTGGCTTGTCTCCCTTAGCTTCGTTATACTTAGGATTCATGATTTTGTTTATTTATACCCCATGCTTTCACTATTTTTGCATTATAAATACTTTTCGTGAAGCATTGTCAAAAGGTCATCAAGTTTGGGTAGATCAAAATTGATTGATAGATTGATTGACGGCATGCCACTAGAAGTTTAAAATACTGCTTTGCTACCCTTTGTTTTTTTTATCTCAGGGCCGTCTGGTTCAAAATTGCTCAAATCCAGTGTGGCCATCAAAAAGAGAACGAGGCATGACTGAAGGGAGGATGGGGGCTGACTTCTCTTTTTATAGACACAATCTTTTTTTTGCTTGTCAGGTTTCTCCAAAAATACTTTCTCACGCACCTCCAAAGTCAGTCCTCCTATGGACTCATGTACAGTGATACCTCATCTTACAAACGCCTCGTCATACAAACTTTTCGAGATACAAACCCGAGGTTTAAGATTTTTTTGCCTCTTCTTACAAACTATTTTCACCTTACAAACCCACCACCGCTGTTGGGATGCCCCGTCTCCGGACTTCCATTGCCAGCAAAGCACCCATTTTTGCGCTCCTGGGATTCCCCTGAGGCTCCCCTCCATGGGAAACCCCACCTCCAGACTTCCGTGTTTTTGTGATGCTGCAGGGGAATCCCTGCAGCGTGAAAAACGGGCGCTTCGCTGGCAACGGAAGTCCGGAGGTGGGGTTTCCCAGCGAGGGGAGCCTCAGTGAAATCGCAGCATCGCAAAAACACAGAGGTCCGGAGGTGGGAGGGGAGCCTCAGGGTAATCCCAGCAGCGCAAAAACGGGTGCTTCGGCTGGCAAAAGAGGTGAATTTTGGGCTTGCACACATTAATCGCTTTTCCATTGATTCCTATGGGAAACATTGTTTCATCTTACAAACTTTTCACCTTAAGAACCTTGTCCCGGAACCAATTAAGGTTGTAAGACAAGGTATCACTGTACTTATTTGTATTTTCTTTCCTCCTGCAGGTGGGTGGAAATCGAAGTAGACAACTTGACCTGCATCCAATACTGGGTGCAATACCTTCGGCTGCTCCAGGAGTCCATTTGGCCTGGCGGAGTCTTGCCCAGGTTGCCCAAACCAGTCAGGACGGAAGAGCAGAAGACTCAGGCTAAGGAACAGGCCCTGCAGATTCTCATGACAATACTGCCTGGTGGGTGAAGCCCAAACCCGAATCCTAACCCAAACCCCTACAAGGTTTTTCTCCTTGTCGATAGCCGTGGGAATGTCCTGGAGGGACAATGCTAAAGCCATTCCCTGATCCCTGTGAAAGGTGGTAGTTTGAGGAAGACTGTGTTCAGTTCTGGAGACCTCGCCTACAAAAAGATATTGACAAAATTGAACGGGTCCAAAGACGGGCTACAAGAATGGTGGAAGGTCTTAAGCATAAAACGTATCAGGAAATACTTAATAAACTCAATCTGTATAGTCTGGAGGACAGAAGGAAAAGGGGGGACATGATCGAAACATTTAAATATATTAAAGGGTTAAATAAGGTCCAGGAGGGAAGTGTTTTTAATAGGAAAGTGAACACAAGAACAAGGGGACACAATCTGAAGTTAGTTGGGGGTAAGATCAAAAGCAACATGAGAAAATATTATTTTACTGAAAGAGTAGTAGATCCTTGGAACAAACTTCCAACAGACGTGGTTGGTAAATCCACAGTAACTGAATTTTAAACATGCCTGGGATAAACACAGATCCATCCTAAGATAAAATACAGAAAATAGTATAAGGGCAGACTAGATGGACCATGAGGTCTTTTTCTGCTGTCAGACTTCTATATTTCTATGTTTCTAAGAGACACGATCTGGCTTTTCCCCAAGTTTGTGGGGAGTGGGAGAAAAATACACTGCTCAAAAAAATAAAGGGAACCCTTAAACAACACAATATAACTCCCAGTAAATCAAACTCCTGTGAAATCAAAGTGTCCACTTAGGAAGCCACACTGATGGACAATCCATTTCACATGCTGTTGTGCACATTCTGTACTTTGTACAGAACAAAGTATTCAATGAGAATATTTCATTCATTCAGATCTAGGATGTGTTCTTTGAGTGTTCCCTTGATTTTGTATTTTTTTTTTTGAACAGTCTATAGTCAGACTTGCAAGCTAAAATAAACAATTATAGAACTACCGTATGTGTCTATGGAGATTCTCAACCATACAGGTAGGAGGAGAGGAAGTGGAGGAGAAGAAAATGTGTAGCTTGGGGTCCTTGGTGCTCTCTTCAGTTTGGTAGTTTTCTTACAAATGCAGTGATACCTCGTCTTACAAACGCCTCGTCATACAAACTTTTCGAGATACAAACCCGGGGTTTAAGATTTTTTTTGCCTCTTCTTATAAACTATTTTCACCTTACAAACCCACCACCGCCGCTGGGATGCCCCACCTCTGGACTTCCGTTGCCAGCAAAGCACCAGTTTTTGCACTGCTGGGATTCCCCTGAGGCTCCCCTCCATGGGAAACCCCACCTCCGGACTTCCGTGTTTTTGTGATGCTGCAGGGGAATCCCAGCAGGGGAATCCAGCAGCGCAAAAACGGGCGCTTCGCTGGTAACGGAAGTCCGGAGGTGGGGTTCCCCAGCAAGGGGAGCCTCAGTGAAATCACAGCATCACAAAAACACAGAGGTCCGGAGGTGGGGTTTCGAGGACTTTGGTGTTTTTGCGATGCTGCAATTTCACTGATACTCCTTTTGCTGGGAAACCCCACCTCCAGACTTCCGTTGCCACGAAGCGCCTGTTTTTGCAATGCTGGGATTCCCCTGCAGCATCGCAAAAACGCAGAAGTCCGGAGGTGGGGTTTCCCATGGAGGGGAGCCTCAGGGGAATCCCAGCAGCGCAAAAATGGGTGCTACGGCTGGCAAAAGGAGTGAATAATAATAATTATTATTGGACAAGAAGTAAAATGTATTCAAAGAAAAACCAGAAAGTCCAATTGCCTCTTGAAAAATCACCTTAATAGAGCATTGATGACGTTACCTAGTAGGGGTCACGAAACTTCTGCAAAAACCCCACCAAGCTCAGAGAGCACCAAATATTATCTTCTGCGGGAGAGTATCTCAATACAGCTTATTATCTCAATACAGAATTATCTATTCTTCTAGAGCAGGGGTCCTCAAACATGGCAACTTTAAGACTTGTGGACTTCAGTTTCCAGAATCCTCCAGCCAGCTTTGCTGGCTAAGGAATTCTGGGAATTGAAGTCCGCAAGACTTAAAGTTACCAAGTTTGAAGACCTCTGTTCTAGAGACTCTTTCGTCATCTAGGCAATCTCCCAAAAACTAACCCACCTTAACTTAGAAGACAAACAGAACTGAACCAACTCCCCCCCAGAGATTAGAACTGCCCCCACCCACCCTGTCTTTCGTAAACTACTTAAGACTCACTACTCAAGACTCACTCCGAGTCTGCGGAGAGGGGCGGCATACAAATCTAATTAATAATAATAATAATAATAATAATAATAATAATAAGCCGCCAGGCAGGGGGAATTAAGATATTCCTTCCCCCAAGGCCATTACAAGTTATGTACGGTATGTTTGTGTGTATGTTTGGTTTTATAATAAGGGTTTTTTAGTTGTTTTATTAATTGGATTGTTACATGTTGTTTTTTATCATTGTTGTTAGCCGTCCCTAGTCTACAGAGAGGGGCGGCATACAAATCCAACAAATAAATAAATAAAATAAATAGAAAACCTATCATCCATTATAACAATGTCATTTGGCGGGGCCCAGGGGAAGAGCCTTCTCTGTGGCGGCCCTGGCCCTCTGGAACCAACTCCCCCCAGAGATTAGAACGGCCCCCACCCTCCTTGTCTTTCGCAAATTACTTAAGACCCACCTTTGTCGCCAGGCATGGGGGAGTTAGGTTATCCTTTCCCCCTAGGCTACTACAAGTTATGCATGGTATGTTTGTGTGTATGTTTGGGGTTTTTTTTATAATAAGGGTTTTTAGTTGTTTTTATTAATTGGATTGTTCGTGTTGTTTTACCACTGTTGTTAGCCGCCCCGAGTCTGCAGAGAGGGGCGGCATACAAGTCCAATAAATAATAATAATAATAATAATAATAATAATAATAATAATAATAATAATAATAACAACAACAACAACAACAACAACAACATGCGAAATTGCTCCCAAATGGGCTTCTTTCTTGGCTATGTTTCATCCCTATAATTTTTTTTAAAACCAGCATGCTAATAATAATAATAATAATAATAATAATAATAATAATAATAATAATAAACCATAATCATGCCCATCAAAGGAAGCGCTTGATTTGAAAACTGCATACTCTGATACAGGAGGTGTCCTGTCAGTTTCTGCATCTCTAAACATTTTTTTAAAAGTTTTTATTTGCTTTTATGTTGAAAAGACATACTGTACACCAGTGTTTTTCAACCAGTGTGCCACGGCACACTAGTGTGCCGTGAGACATGGTCAGGTGTTCCGCGAAGCTCAGAGAGAGAAAGAAAGCAAGAGAGAAAGAAAGCAAGAGAGAGCGAGAGAAAGAAAGCAAGAAAGAGTGTGAGAGAGAAAGAGAACAAGAGAGAGAAAGCAAGAGAGAGAGAGAGAGAACAAGAGAAAGTAAGCAAGAGAGAGAGAAAGAGAGGGAGGGAAGGAGAGAGAGAGAAAGACAGATGGAGGTAGGGAGGGAGAGAGAAAGTGAGCAAAAAAAGAGAGGAAGGAAGGAAGAGAAAGAAGGAGGGATGGAGAGAGAAAGAAGGAAGGAGAGAGAAATAGAGCAAAAGGGAGGAAGAGAGAGAGATAATTTTTTTGTCCAAACTTTTTTTAGCCCCCACCCTCCCCCCGTTCAATGTGCCCCAGGGTTTCGTAAATGTAAAAAATGTGCCGCGGCTCAAAAAAGGTTGAAAATCACTGCTGTACACGACACACTTTTGGAAAGAAAAAACATGAAAAGAAAAATCACAAAAAGAAACAAACATAAAACCTCGACGTTCCAAAACATTAAAAGGCCTGGTTAAAAATTGTGCTTTGAATCTCTTCCTAAAACCCTAAATAAGCAAAGAACGGCTTGTTCCATAACATAGGCTCTGTTCTGGAGAAAGCAGAATTAATCATTGATGTCAAAACAGGGATATTTTCCCTAAATATGTGTTTGTCTGTGGGATTCTCAGCTGCTCAGATCTTGGTTGTCCCAAAGGTGCTTTTTTTTTTTTATGAGGCAACTGGACTTTGTGGTTTTTCTTTGAAGACGTTTCGCTTTTCATCTGTTGCAACCTTAGCAACAGCCGGGGTTGCTCCTGATTGGCCAGTTCTGGGAGCGGGAGTTTCTGGAGCCCGGATTGGCTGCCGTGCCTGACAGACAATATAAAAAGATGCCAGGCGTGGCTGAGGTGTTTTTATTCAGTTTCTGCTTTGCTGTTCAGTTCTAGTTCGTGCCTGCTCATTAATTCCTTGTTAAGTCAATAGAGAGTTATTTCAGAGTTCCGATTGTGATATATAACATCATCCAAGACGTTTCTTCAGCTCTGACTGGATGGTGGGGGAATGGAAGACAGCTGGTCATTTGCTTTCTTTTGAGAGAGTCATTGAGGCCACCTGGAGGTTTATCTGTGTCCTCAGGGGAAGAGCCTTCTCTGTGGCGGCCCCGACTCTCTGGAACCAGCTCCCCCCAGAGATTAGAACTGCCCCTACCCTCCTTGCCTTTCGCAAACTCCTTAAAACCCACCTTTGTCGTCAGGCATGGGGGGACTGAGATATCTCCCCCGGGCCTATATAATTTATGTATGGTATGTTTGTAGGTTTGTCTGCTTAAAAATGGGTTTTTTTAACTATTTTAAATTTTAAATTGTAAATTATTAGATTTGTCAGGAACTGTTTTTATTGTGCTGTGAGCCGCCATGAGTCTACGGAGAGGGGCGGCATACAAATCTAATAGATAGACATGCTAGACAATTCAAAGTGCTGGGACATAACAGAGATGAACAGGCGGGGGTTGCTACTTAACGCCACTACTACCATGATGCATGCGCAGCTTTGGGTCACCGATGTGCACAGGTGCACCTTTTTTGCAATTTTTTTGCTTCCGCGTATGCACAGAAGCAAAAAAAATATTTTGTTTATTTTATTAATTGGATTTATATACCACCCCTCTCCAGGGACTCAGGGCGGCTTAGAACAATAGGTTACAATAAGTTAAATCCAATTAATTAAAATCACATAAAATCCCGAGTTATATTAAAATCAGTCACACCCATTCGCACAACAACCATACAATCATTAGTTGGCCGAGGGGCTAAGGTCTAATCCCCCCCAAGACTGGCGGCATAAATGAATCTTCGGATTCTTGTGGAAGGCAAGGATGGGGGCAATGCAAATCTCTGTGGGGAGCTGATTTCAGAGGCCGGGGCCCCCACAGAGAAGGCTCTTCCTCTGGGCCCCGCCAAGTGACATTGTCTAGTTGACGGGACCTGGAGAAGGCCAACTTTGTGGGACCTAACTGGTCGCTGGAACTCATATGGCAGAAATTGCTGTAATCTAACACGCACATGTGCTCCTCGCAAGATTTTGCTTCCTGTGCATGCGCAGAAGCTAAATCTCACTGGGACATGTGCGCATGCAGGCGACACAGAGCTATGCACACAGTTCCATTTTTATTACCAATAACGCAGTATTGCCCGTTCCGGGTAGCAACCAAATACTGACTGTATCCCTCCCCCTCTGTTGAGAGTTGGCTGTTCAATTTTGACCTAGTTGGCCTCTTTGACCCCTCTTTCAAACCAGTGTTCCTCTCTGTCCAAAATGTGGACTTTTCTGTCTTCAAAAGAGTGGGCTTTGTCATTCATTCATTCATTCATTCATTCATTCATTTGATTTGTATGCTGCCCCTCTCCGTAGACTCGGGGCGGCTCACAACAACAATAAAACAATTCAAGACAAATCTAATAATTTAAAAACTTTTTTAAAAAACCCGTTATTAAAGCAGACATACACACAAACATACCATACATGAATTGTATAGGCCCGGGGGAGATATCTCAATTCCCCCATGCCTGACGGCAGAGGTGGGTTTTAAGGAGTTTACGAAAGGCAAGGAGGGTGGGGGCAGTTCTAATCTCAGGGGGGAGCTGGTTCCAGAGGGTCGGGGCCGCCACAGAGAAGGGACCCGCCAAACGACATTGTTTAGTAGACGGGACCTGGAGAAGGCCAACTCTGTGGGACCTAATCGGTCACTGGGATTCGTGCGGCAGAAGGCGGTCCCGGAGATATTCTGGTCCAATGCCATGAAGGGATTTTTAGGTCATAACTAACACTTTGAATTGTGACCGGAAATTGATCGGCAACCAATGCAGACTGTGGAGTGTTGGTGTAACATGGGCATATTTAGGTATGCCCATGATAGCTCTCGCAGCTGCATTCTGCACGATCTGAAGTTTTAGATGCAGATGGACCGCTGAATCTTGTCCTGATGGGTTTGTTCTCTTGTTCTCAAAGATAAACAAGAAGTCCAGTTGTCTCTTTAAAAAGCAACTTTGGGATGCCCTGTGTTGCATTACACTGCTACCCTGTTTTTCTTGTAAATTCATGCTAGTCTCTCGATTCCCACAGACCCGCTCCAAGAATTCTTAGGTGTCAATAAATGTCAGCAAAGCTGGAGTCTCGTCTTAGAATCCGTGCAGCATCCAAGCATCAACAGGTAACTTTCTCCGTATGATACCAAGATTGGAAAACGAATCAATATTTACACCAGGCAGAGCCATCGAATAAAATAGAAAGGGAGTCCTCAACTTAAGACCAAAATTGGGGCTGGAAAGTGCCATCAATAAGCCAGGCGGTCGCTAAGTGTGTGATTTGCCACCTTTTTACTCCAGTCAAGAGTTATCCTGGAGACTATAATATACGAAAAGCGGTTGCAAGAACTGGGCATGGCCAGTTTAAAGAAGAGAAGCACCACGGGGGGACATGTATTAATTAATTTATTAATTGGATTTCTATGCCACCCCTCTCCGATGACATGATAGCAGTGTTGCAATACTTGAGGAGCTGCCACAGCAAGGAAGGGTTGAGTTATTTTCCAAAGCACTTGAAAGTCAAGGAATAATGGATGGAAACTAAACAAGGAGAGATTCAACCTGGAAATAAGGAGGAACTTTCTGACAGTGAGAGCGATCAACCAGTGGAACGGCTTGTCTGCAGAGGTGGTGAATGCTCCAACACTGGAGACTTTCAAGAGGGGATTTGTCTAAAATGGAATAAGGGACTCCTGCTTGAGTGGGGGTGGGGTGGACGGGTGGACAAGATGACCTACAAGGTCCCTCTCAATTCTAGGAATAGAATTAGAATAGAATAGAATAACATAAAAGACCTAAAGAGGAAGGGATTCCTGTTTAAGCCATTCCATATTTTTCTCTCGACAGTAAGTTCTTTTCCCGTAATGATTCTGCTCGGTCTAAATAAAGTGACACTATAAAATAACACTCCCCAGCTTGACGCTGGCTGTTAATATGATGTGTTAAAATCCTAACATCTCATTGCGCATGAGATTAGCGAGGGCTCATATAAACAGTTGGCAGGATCTAGCAGGCTTTGGCCGATCTTGAAAAAGCAAAGCGCTTTGAGATCTATTTATTCCTTGGATTTAGTCCTCGGATAAAGGAACCAAAACCATTGTGGAAGATGACAGAGGCAATGTCCTCCATATTGTTGCCAAGAAAACTTACATGGGTTTAACCTCATGATGTCTTGACCTTATTATTCAACAAAACCACATCGCTAAGCCATTGCTAATATTACAGCGGTGATAGCTAATCTTTTTCTTCTTGCGCGCCCAAAATGGGAGTGTGCACGTGTGCTGATACACAATCCCCCATGCGCGCCACATTGCACATGCTCACATCCTCCTTGGGCTGTTTTTCACCCTCAGGCTTCCCTGAAGCGAAACACAGCCCAACAGGCAAATCAGAAGTTTGGAAAAACAGACTTATGATTTGCCGGTTTGACCATTTTTCGTACTCCAGACACTTCAGGGAAGCCTCCTGAAGCCTGGGGAGGATGAAAATGGCCTTCTGCAAGGCCGAAAATCAGCTGGCCAGCGCATGCAGGCGCACTGGAGCTGACATAGGGCAATGTAATATCGGTAAGCTAGACAGAGGGCACCCATGAGTCACTTGACTTTCATTGCTTAGTTTTTGTTGAAGATGGTCAGTTCATTGGTCAGTTTGAATTGCTTTACTATATACAAGAGCTTTGCCCAGGTTCGCCTGGTGCACCAGTTGCGGCCCTATTTGGACAGGGGGATCATTGCTCACAGTCGCTCATGCCCTTATCACTTCGAGGTTCGATTACTGCAACGCTCTCTACATGGGGCTACCTTTGAAAAGTGTTCGGAAACTTCGGATCGTGCAGAACGCGGCCGCGAGAGCTATCGTGGGGCTTCCTAGATTTGCCCACGTTTCTACAACACTTTGTGGCCTGCACTGGCTGCCGATCAGTTTCCGGTCACAATTCAAAGTGTTGGTAATGACCTTTAAAGCCCTACATGGCACTGGACCAGAATACCTCCGGAACCGCCTTCTACCGCACGAATCCCAGCGGCCAATAAGGTTTAGGTTAGGTTTAGGTTTATTGGATTTATATGCCGCCCCTCTCCGCAAACTCGGTCCCATGGAGGTCCATGGAGTTGGCCTTCTCCTGGTCCCATCGACTAAACAATGTCGTTTGGCAGGCCCCAGGGGAAGAGCCTTCTCTGTGGCGGCCCCGGCCCTCTGGAATCAACTTCCCCCGGAGATTAGAACGGCCCCCACCCTCCTTGTCTTTCGCAAGCTACTTAAGACCCACCTAAATCGCCAGGCATGGGGGAACTAAGACATCTCCCCCAGGCTTATTATATTTCATGTTTGATGTGTATGTTCTGTATGGTTTTTAATTGTTGAGGTTTTTATATATTAGATTTGTTCCATTGTTATACTGTTTTTATTACTGTTGTGAGCCACCCCGAGTCTTCGGAGAGGGTCGGCATACAAATCTAATAAATTGAATTGAATTCTACAGCAGTTGGTTGTTCAGTTAGTTACTGGTTGAAATAAAAACAAGTTTTATCTCAGCCGTGAATGTCTGCCTGATCTCTCCGTTATTTCAGGCTACGCCTCGCGGAGTCCTCGGATATGGCTCCACACGCCATCTGAGGCACGTGTGCCATAGGTTCGCCATCACCTCTAGATACGAGCTGCTCCACATGCGAGTATTCCAAGTTACGAGCCACGACGGGAGCGAAATTTCTTTTCGACACCCGAGCTCAAATTTGGGATACAAACCGAGCTTCCACTAGGTGGCGCAAGAATCCTTGCTTCTGGTTATCTCGGAGGGGAAAAACAAAGTCTAAAGCCATTTGTTCCAGATACGAGTTGTTCGACATACGAGCTCCGTTCTGGAACGAATTAAACTCGTATCTAGAGGTACTACTGTACTAGAGTGTTCACCACTTTGAATATTGGAATCTGCTGCCACGTTGGATTCAAAATCCTGCCTTTCTTTTCAGGCACGTCGTTTACTCCCTCATGGACATCCTGATGGAGTTTTTGATCCCCGATTCCCCGATGGAGGCACCCCAAACAACGCCGATAATGACTTCAGTCTGTGGATCTGCTGAGAGAGCTACTACTTCAACACGTTAATTCACACTGTGAGGCAGGCATTAATTCACGTGATACATTAGTGTTGGTCTGATCCAGAACCAATAGATAGATTTATGGTAGAGACCCAGTGGCTCCTATAAAAAATGTTCCAGAGCTGCATAATAAATTCACATTGCTTCAAGAGCCTGGAATAATTGCAAGAGAGTTCAAATGAGAAGAAATAACCTCTTAAATGTGAATAATATGGAGAATTGGATCAGACTTTAGCTACATTCCTGGATAGGTGTAATTTTACTTTCTGCATGTTTTGTTTTAATTTACAGGAAGTTTTGATGCTCCCAAAAGTACTTACATGGGCATTCCATGATACAACCTCTCTGGGTTTTTTCTCCTTCCCAACAAAACCATTCCAATGAGCAGCAAGCAACAATTTAATCTCTGTTTTGTTTTGTTTTTGTATTCTGTACATCATGTATTTGTCCTTGGAACTTAGCAGTATTCCTGGAATTTTAGAACCACCAAGTGAAGAAGGTTTGATTGCGTTCCAAAATTGATGTAATTGGCTCAAGTCACTTGTGTCTGAAGAGGTGACAGAACCAAACTCAGTCATTTTGCTGTTCATCAGCTGGCTTTGAAGAAGTTTATTGCTATATTTGTTTAACCATCTAGGATGCTGTTACTCATTTAGATCATTGGGATGGGTTGCATTTTTTACGATGGACTTGCTACAAAGGCCAAAGCACATTGGATGAATCGAGTTCAGCCATATATAAATGTCTCCAATCAAGAGTTTATGGAGGTATTTCATGGGTTCTTAAGAATGGAGAGAGATATTCCTTTGTTTGTCAGCCTAGATTTAAGTATGTTTGCAAGTGAGGGAGTCCCTGCATTGAATACATGTCAAAATTAAAGTTGTTGTTTGGCTACCTCTTGGGTGATTTTTCTGTTGACATGTTTGGAAAGATACAAAAATCACCAGACTTGATGTCTGTCGAGATTCTCAGTCATCCCAGGTCAGAGGTCTCCCATCCTGGGTCGCAGCCTTCTCTGTGGCAGCCCCAGCCCTTTGGAACCAACTCCCTCCAGAGATTTGCACTGCCCTCACACTCCCACCTTCCGCAAGAGTCTAAAGACCTATCTTTGCCAACAGGCTTGGGGCTGCTCAGACCAACATCTAGCCTTGGCCGATGAATAAATTCATGTCTGACTGCTTGAATACGAGTGGTTGGTTTTTTTAAAGAAATTGGGGTTTTACTATATTTTTTATTTTATATTTCTACATGTTATGTGTCACTTTGTGGCGAGCCTCCATGAGTCCGAGGAACAGGGCAGCATAGAAAACTAATAAATAAATAATAAATAAGTAATTAATTTTAAAAATACACTAGTACCTCTAGATACGAGCTGCTCCACATGCGAGTATTCCAAGTTACGAGCTGCGACGCGAGCGAAATTTCTGTTCGACACGCGAGCTCAAATTCGGGATACGAGCCGAGCTTCCACTAGGTGGCGCAAGAATCTCCTTGCTTCCAGTTAGTCTAAAGGCATTCGTTCGAGATGCGAGTTGATCGACTTACGAGCTCGGGTCTGGAACCAATTAAACTCGTATGTCGAGGTACCACTGTACCTGTTTCTACAAACAAATCGAGCAGAGGATAATTCCAAACGTTCACTCCTTGTGTTGAGTTTGTTCACACATCTTACGAAACTAAAATATAGATCCTTTGATTTTTGAATTAACGTATGAACCTAAATTTTGATGTTTTTAAAACTACAAATACCGATTTAGCATTAATAGGTGAATCCAGCCATCGTGGTTTAAAACAAATTAAGGTTTCTCGTAATATCCAACCTTGAGTTCTGACCTTCTGGTACTTCTACAGCTGAAGTTGAGAATTACTGGAGCAAAATTATCCTCCGAGAAGTTCCTTTATTTCTCTCTTCTTTTCAAAGCCGAGTATTTTTGTTTTAAAGTTCAATATCACTTGACCAAACGGGTTTTTTCCTTCCTGTTCCCAAGATACTTGTGGATCAAATGGTCAAGAGGTGTACTCGGTGAATAATTTTGAAGAATTCGGAAGCAAGGCGAGAGATCAAAGTCCTTCAAAGTTTAAGATGTTTAAGACCCTTTGCAAAGCAAAGAAAAGACTTAGTGAAGTATACACCTTTATTTTTTCAAGTGCTGAAAGTACCTCCTGGACCTTTAGAGAGCTCAGGAAGTATATTTTATCTTAAACAAAGGTCACAGAAATGTGTTTGTGGGGTAAAAAAGAAACATTGCTTTCTGAATACGGACCCCCCCCCCCCCCCCCCGTAATATCATCTTCAATGCAAGTGAACATGTAGTTCTCACAATTCAATATTCCTTTATTTTGGAACATTTAAAAATTCTCTTATTCCCGCTATCCCCGATTAATTATTTTATGTAGTTTAAATCTGGGGGAAAGGCTTATTTCATCTAACTTTTTTCATGAGACTGTAGAAGGAATTATTATTATTATTATTATTATTATTATTATTATTATTATTATTTATTAGATTTGTATGCCGCCCCTCTCCGTAGACTCGGGGCGGCTCACAACAGTGATAAAAACAATACATAATGACAAATCTAATAATTAGAATCTAAAATAACAATAGTACATTTAAAAAGTCTAAAAAGGAAGGAACCCCAATATAAAAACATACATACAGTCATATCATGCACAAAAACTACATAGGCAGGGGGAGATGTCTCAGTTCCCCCACGCTTGACGACAGAGGTGGGTTTTAAGAAGTTTACGAAAGGCAAGGAGGGTGGAGGCAGTTCTACTCTCTGGAGGGATCTGATTCCAGAGGGTTGGAGCCACCACAGAGAAGGCTCTTCCCCTGGGTCCCGCCAGATGACATTGTTTAGTCGACGGGACCCGAAGTTCAGATATCTTCAAGTTGCCAAGGCTGGGAAACACTGGATTAGGGGACTGGAGACTAAAGCATACCACTTCACAATGCTTTTACAACCCTCTCTAAGAGTTTTACAGAGTCAGCCTCTTGCCCCACAACAATTTAGGTCCTCGTTTTACCCACCTCGGAAAGGTGGAAGGCAGAGTCAACCTTGAGCTGGTCAGAATTGAACTGGCTGTGGGCAGAGTTTGCCTGCAATACTACATTCTAACCACTGTAAAGGGAAGGCAGGCGGGTGGGCGGGCAGGAAGGAAGGTAACAATAGCACTTAGACTTATATCCCACTTCACAGTGCTTCACAGCCCTTTCTAAGCAGTTTACAAGGTATAACAAGCAGGAAGAGGGAGATTGTGATCCCCTTATATAGAGCGCTGGTGAGACCACATTTGGAATACTGTGTTCAGTTCTGGAGACCTCACCTACAAAAAGATATTGACAAAATTGAACGGGTCCAAAGACGGGCTACAAGAATGGTGGAAGGTCTCAAGCATAAAGCGTATCAGGAAAGACTTAATGAACTCAATCTGTATAGTCTGGAGGACAGAAGGAAAAGGGGGGACATGGTCGAAACATTTAAATATATGAAAGGGTTAAATAAGGTTCAGGAGGGAAGTGTTTTTAATAGGAAGGTGAACACAAGAACAAGGGGACACAATCTGAAGTTAGTTGGGGGAAAGATCAAAAGCAACGTGAGAAAATATTATTTCACTGAAAGTAGTAGATCCTTGGAACAAACTTCCAGCAGACGTGGTTGGTAAATCCACAGTAACTGAATTTAAACATGCCTGGGATAAACATATATCCATTGTAAGATAAAATACAGGAAATAGTATAAGGGCAGACTAGATGGACCATGAGGTCTTTTTCTGCCGTCAGTCTTCTATGTTTCTATGTTTCTACAGAGTCAGCCTCTTGCCCCCAACAATCTGGATCATCATTTTATCCACCTTGGAAGGATGGAAGGTTGAGTCAACGTTGAGCCTGGTGGGATTTGAACTGCCAAATTGCAGGCAGCTGGCAGGCAGCAGAAGTAGGGCTGAAGTACTGCACACTAACCACTGCACCACCCTGGCTCATACTGTGGTACCTATTTATCTATTCACATTTGCAACTTTTTAAACTGCTAAGCGGCCAAGAGCTAAAACAAGGAACAAGAACTCATCCTGTTGCACAGTCTTAAGCGGGTCTCAAACCTTTCAGCTGATAAGCTCAGCATCTCTAACCACTGAGCCATTGTGTCCCCTGATTCTTACTTAACAGTTGATGAAATTAAGAAGGATTATCTTTTAGGAAGACTCAGCTTTCTGTTTTCTGGAAAAAGCCTAGAGTTCTTCCGTCAGAGTTGTGTCTCTCTGTCGCTTTAGAAGACTCTATATATGTCCTGTCCATAAAGTGGCACCTCTACCTACAAACGCCTCTACTTACGAATTTTGCTAGATAAGAACCGGATGTTCAAGACTTTTTTGCCTCTTCTCAAGAACCATTTTCCACTTACAAACCCGAGCCTCTGAAACTGTAACCAGAAAAGGCACGGAGAAGCCTCCGTGGGGCCTCTCCAAGAATCTCCTGGGAGGAAACAGGGCTGGAAAAGGCAGGGAGAAGCCTCCATGGGGCCTCTGTAAGAATCTCCTGGGAGGAAACGGATGGAAAAGGCAGGGAGAAGCCTCCATGGGACCGCTCTAGGAATCTCCTGGGAGGAAACAGGGCCAGAAAAGGCAGGGAGAAGCCTCCATGGGGCCTCTGTAAGAATCTCCTGGGAGGAAACGGATGGAAAAGGCAGGGAGAAGCCTCCGTGGGGCCTCTCTAAGAATCTCCTGGGAGGAAACGGCCAGAAAAGGCAGGGAGAAGCCTCCATGGGACCTCTCTAGGAATCTCCTGGGAGGAAACAGGGCCAGAAAAGGCAGGGAGAAGCCTCCATGGGGCCTCTGTAAGAATCTCCTGGGAGGAAACGGATGGAAAAGGCAGGGAGAAGCCTCCATGGGGCCTCAATCACCTGGGAGGAAACGGCCTCCACCCTCCCTGTGGTTTCTCCAATCACACACATTATTTGCTTTTACATTGATTCCTATGGGAAAAATTGCTTCTTCTTACAAACTTTTCTACTTAAGAACCTGGTCATGGAATGAATTAAGTTTGTAAGTAGAGATACCACGGTATATATGTCCTGTCCATTTTTGTATCTTCTCTTCAGTATTTCTAGATGCACACAATGCCTTGATACTTCATCATTGTCCCATCTGGTGCTACCAGTTTGAGGGAAGCTACTACAGTATTATTGGATCAAGGTTAAGAGCGGTCAGTACTAAAGGTGTGTCTTTTCTTGGCTATTCTCTATCTCATTGCTTAGCGCAGTGTTTCCCAACCTTTGCAACTTGAAGATATTTGGACTTCAACTCCCAGTATTCCCCAGCCAGCATTCGCTGGCTGGAGAATTCTGGGAGTTGAAGTCCAAATATCTTCAAGTTGCCAAGGTTGGGAAACACTGGCTTAGCAAAATCGTATTTGGGAAAAAAATTGATTGATTCCAGCTCTGTTCACAATTTCTGGCCGGTGAACTCGCCTTCAAATTTAATATTTACAAGCCTACGTGACTCTGTTGGTACACTGGTGGTGCAGAATTTCATATTCACTTCCAGAAATGAGGACCTCTGAAGCATATTTCCCAAAACAAGAAGAAAACAGATATGTTTTCAGAATGAAAGCAGATTTTAAGCTGGGTTAGGAAACTTAAAAAAGCATTCACAACGGAAAGAATAAACTCACAGCCCACATACTCACTCATGACATAGAAATGGAAGAAGAGAAAGAAGGAGCAATGTGCTCAGCTCTGTGGCCTGTTTGCTCAGATAATGGCTGTCAGGAATAGTGGTTAAAGCTAAAGAACTTGTCCACATGGAAACTACACGTAGCTATACGTAGTCTGGTAATATTTTGTCCTTAGAATGTCAGGGGGAAATGGCTCAAATCACAATATATTTTCAAATATATATCACAATATATTTTCAAGAACAAGGGGACACAATCTGAAGTTAGTTGGGGGAATGATCAAAGGCAACATGAGAAAATATTATTTTGCTGAAAGAGTAGTAGATCCTTGGAACAAACTTCCAGCAGACGTGGTTGGTAAATCCACAGTAACCGAATTTAAATATGCCTGGGATAAACATAGATCCATTGTAAGATAAAATACAGGAAATAGTATAAGGGCAGACTAGATGGACCACGAGGTCTTTTTCTGCCGTCAGTCTTCTTTTTTTTTTTATTTTTTTTTATTTTTTAAATTTTTATTTATTGATTTTTAACAATTTAAATCACACAACATAAAACAGTGCATAGTGAGATGTGAATTGTGCCCATCACCCCGACATACACACATTCCCCACCACCAAATTGGGGGTATTTCTTTTTTAATCCACTTAACCCAAGAGCAATATATCTGTCTACATATTATAGAGTGATTCTAGTTTATTTCTTGTAGCTTGGTCTCGGATTCTGCTCGTCATATATCGTCTTACCTTGTCCCACCGTCCCATCAGCTGTCCCAAATCAGTTTCATTATCCAAATTTATCCTTTTTTCCATAATTTCAAATTGAATATGGTCCACCATGTACCTATACCAATTTTGCATTGTCCATTTTGTCGCATCCTTCCAACCCAAAACTATTACTGCCTGAGCACTTTCTATTGCTGCTTTTTTTATTTCTCTAAATTCTCCCATCGCATTGCTTTTTACTAGTACTGCCATTTCCTTAGTGATTGTCCATTGTATATTTAACATTCCATTAATATCCTCTTTCACTTTTTGCCAAAATTCCTGCACTATTGGGCATTCCCAAAACATATGCCCTTCTTTTATGTGTTTCTGTCAAAATCATAATATCCACCTTATATTGCTTAGCCATCCTTAATATCCTAAAACGTTTCAAATCCGATCCCAAACCATTCACATTTAAAACCATTATCTTACACTCCGTCATAATATACCAAAAACACCCTTTTCCCCTCTTGTTTTGCCCTTGGTTTATATTTTTCCCTTTTCTTTACCCCTATTACCCCCCCCCAACGTGCCTCCCCCTGTGCTCCCCCCACTGAGAGGGGAGAAGACAAGAAAAAACCTTGCCTTCTGCCGTCAGTCTTCTATGTTTCTATGTTTCTAAACCTTGTGCTGGGAAAAAATCATTTCTCTGTTCTGGTGGAAACTTTACTCAAATCTGAATTTAAAAAAATAGTTCAGCTATATTTGTAATTATTTTATAAGTAGGGGTGTGTGCTTCTTGATTTATTTGGGAGAAGCAAATAATTTTTGAATTTTTTTAATTCAATTTTTGAATCTACATAAGGGAAAACGTAATATCACAAGGGGAACTTCCAAAATTTGTGGATTCTTTCAGTAAATTATCAAGTGGGATTGATGATGTTCATGGCATAATGCAGAATTATGCCTTATTGTGATATCCAAACACTGCCAAGGAATTCTACAAGAAGTTTAAAAACCCTTTCACATTCTTTAAGCAGCCTTTGGGTTTTGCACTTTTTCTTAATATATTTGCCTAAAATTGATGACATGAAACTCCCTTCCATTTCTAAGAATACCAAGGTGAAGATCAGTAAAAGGCTGCAATTTTTTTTTACTACCACACTGTGGGCGTGGCTTATTTTGTGGGTGTGGCTTGCTGGCCATGTGACCAGGTGGGAGTGGCTTGATGGTCATGTGACTGGCTTAAAGATGGCCATCTTGACATCACTCATGTCAAGAGTTTGGGTTAGGGTTAGGGTGCCTGGCCTCTCCTCACCTCAAAGAAATACAATTTCCCTATATATTTACTAATACTGAACATCCAAAACATACTGCTTAATTCTATGTATATATGTCATATGTGTACATACATATTACAGTGTTCCCTCGATTTCCACGGGGGATGCGTTCCGAGACCGCCCGCGAAAGTCGAATTTCCGTGAAGTAGAGATGCGGAAGTAAATACACCATTTTTGGCTATGGACAGTATCACAAGCCTTCCCTTAACACTTAAAACCCCTAAATTACCATTTCCCATTCCCTTAACAACCATTTACTCACCATTATTACTGGTACTCACCATTGAATAAGACACTTAGTGATCCTGATATTTATAAACATAATTATTTATTAACAATTATTTATTTATTTTTGTTATTTATTTGCTAAAATTATTAGTTTGGCGATGACATATGACGTCATCGGGTGGGAAAAACCGTGGTATAGGGAAAAAAAACGTGAAGCATTTTTTAATTAATGTTTTTTGAAAAACCGTGGTATAGGCTATTCGCGAAGTTCAAACTGTGTACACACAGGCACACAAAAATATACTTTTTTATTCTTCTAAAATTATATATATTCAACCTCGTTTACCGCGATAGGGAAAACATACCCAGACCCCAGAAGGGGGGAAAAAGAAAAAAAAATCAGAATTTTTCTACCGCTTCTGGGTACCTGACCAAAACTTTCTACTGGTTCTGCGTACCTGATTACCTGTAGGAACCCATCACTGGTGAAGATAAAGAAGAAACATAGAAACATAGAAGTCTGACGGCAGAAAAAGACCTCATGGTCCATCTAGTCTGCCCTTATACTATTTTCTGTATTTTATCTTAGGATGGATATATGTTTATCCCAGGCATGTTTAAATTCAGTTACTGTGGATTTATCTACCACGTCTGCTGGAAGTTTGTTCCAAGGATCTACTACTCTTTCAGTAAAATAATATTTTCTCATGTTGCTTTTGGTCTTTCCCCCAACTAACTTCAGATTGTGTCCCCTTGTTCTTGTGTTCACTTTCCTATTAAAAACACTTCCCTCCTGGACCTTATTTAACCCTTTAATATATTTAAATGTTTCGATCATGTCCCCCCTTTTCCTTCTGTCCTCCAGACTATACAGATTGAGTTCATGAAGTCTTTCCTGATACGTTTTATGCTTAAGACCTTCCACCATTCTTGTAGCCCGTCTTTGGACCCGTTCAATTTTGTCAATATCTTTTTGTAGGTGAGGTCTCCAGAACTGAACACAGTATTCCAAATGTGGTCTCACCAGCGGGATCATAATCTCCCTCTTCCTGCTTGTTATACCTCTAGCTATGCAGCCAAGCATCCTACTTGCTTTCCCTACCGCCTGACTGCAAGAAGTTAGCCAAAGTGATGGCTACACTTTTTCTGTACCTCACCCACTGAAACAAAGATTTTGACTTCGTCCCCCACCCTGTGTGGGCTTCAATCTTCCTCTCACCCCCTTCTACTCATTCACATGTACACATTATGAGGAGGTGGGGCACTTATAATGAAAAATCAACCGAGCACAAAAGCCAGCTAGGAGTTCCTTCTCCAGTAGAGATAATCGAAGGGGTAGACTCTCTTGTCAGGTCCTGTGTGAGAAAACTAGGATATTATAGTGGTAGTAGGGGAGTCCACCTTAATAACCTTAATCTGAGGGGAAGAAAGAATTGACTATTAAGGCCCCACTGAGGGACTGTTTTCATAGATACAGCAGGTTGCCTTCAGCCCTGTGGCTGGATGAAGTACCCGTCGCCCTAGCAACCACCGGACTTAAGTCTTTAATGTGTTTCGAGGCTCACCGTCTAATCTGAAAACACAAAATGTCGCCGTCAGTCGCTACGGCCTACCTAGAAAACACATAACCAGCTTGCACCTTCTGGTTGCTGGGGTACAGGGGCCTCCAGATTCTCCACAGGCAGTAGTTTGAGTTGGGACAAGGGGCCCCTCTCTCTTGTTCTCGTCCCCATTGTTCCCTTCTTCTGGTTAAAAGACCTAATATGATGTCTTTAATTCTAATCCTGGAAGGGAGAGCAGAGCCTGGGGGGATTCCATTGTGGGGGAGAAAGGCCCCCACTTGGTATGGAAAGGCCTTAGTTAATGGCGTGTAAAAAGAGAAAGCAGCGGAGGGCGATTGGAAATGTCAACTTTTCTGAGGGAAAACCTTGAAGTCAAGGTTGATCCCTGATGGCTTCATGACGAAGTCCGTGAAGTTTTCTTGGCTGAGAGATGGAAGAGGTTTGTCCTGCCTTTAAACATAGAAACATAGAAGACTGACCGCAGAAAAAGACCTCATAGAAACATAGAAGACTGACCGCAGAAAAAGACCTCATGGTCCATCCAGTCTGCACTTATACTATTTCCTGTATTTTATCTTACGATGGATATACGTTTATCCCAGGCATGTTTAAATTCAGTTACTGTGGATTTACCAACCACGTCTGCTGGAAGTTTGTTCCAAGGATCTACTACTCTTTCAGTAAAATAATATTTTCTCATGCTGCTTTTGATCTTTCCCCTAACTAACTTCAGATTGTGTCCCCTTGTTCTTGTGTTCACTTTCCTATTAAAAACACTTCCCTCCTGAAGCTTATTTAACCCTTTAACATATTTAAATGTTTCGATCATGTCCCCCCTTTTCCTTCTGTCCTCCAGACTATACAGATTGAGTTCATGAAGTCTTTCCTGATACGTTTTATGCTTAAGACCTTCCACCATTCTTGTAGCCCGTCTTTGGACCCCTTCAATTTTGTCAATATCTTTCTTCTGGGACGATCAATTTCCCGGCCTAGCCTACAGCTTTGGAGTCTCTTGTTCGAGAACTAATCAGACTCCATCCTGCCTAATTTCAAGATCTTCAGCCAAGACTCCCACAATATTTAATTGTGCTCATTTATTAGCCTGAGCAGAGAGGGGGTCCTCACTTTGCTTGAGTTACTGTTCTGCCCAGGCGGAGGTTCCTGCTTACCTCCGCTACCAATGCGGAGTGAGATTTGGCTTCTGCGCATGTGCAAAAGAACAAAAGGAAGAAAATCTCACAAGGAGACACAGGACACACACGGGCCCGCAACAGCCTCGGAGGGTGCATTGGTAGTGCCAGACGGCAGTCCTTTGCTGGTGCATTCCATCACCACTCCACCTCACTGCCACAGCACCACAAGCAACCAGACAGAATGGTGCTGCCGACAAGCTGCGCAGGCTCTTAAGTAGGGCTTATTTTGTGGATAGGGCTTATGCAAAGCACACACATAAAAACATGCTGGTGCTTATTTTGGGGATTGGTATTATTTTCAGGAAAACAGTATTATTCATTTCCTCTTTTTTTGCAGGTGCTGAGTTCTGCAAGACTTTATTTTTTTTTCCCGGTTTGCTGGCAAAGTGAGATAGGAACGAGTGACCCACACGTCGGGATGGTATGACATTGCGGTTTTCATCTCAAAGGGACATCAAAAGACGGGCCTTTTGATTTAAAATCCTGTCTGAGCAATTTGTGCTCAATTATTTGGGCTTTTTTCCCCCCTTCTTCATCAGATGCCAGATGATTAATTATCTTGCTCAATTGCAAGAGAGTTTTGTACCCTCTTAAAGATGATCTGATTAACTCTGGCATACCCTTTCATGGTTGATAGCTCACCCATCAGATGAACAAAAGGATAGTGCCAGCTGGTCAGACCTTACCCACATACACAATTAATGATAAGAACACACACATACATACATACACAGTCCCAAAGGTGGGGGGGAGAGAGAGAGAGAAAGGAAAGGAGGGAAAGAGAGAGGGAGAAGAAGAGAGAGGAAGACAAAGAGAGGGGAAGGGAAAGACTGAAAGAGGGAGAGGGAGGGAGGGAGAGGAAAGGAGGGAAAGAGAGAGGGAGAAGAAGAGAGAGAAAGACAGAGAGGGGAAGGGAGAGACTGAAAGAGGGAGAGCGAGGGAGGGAGAGGAAAGGAGAGAAAGAGAGAGGGAGAAGAAGAGAGAGAAAGACAAAGAGAGGGGAAGGGAAAGACTGAAAGAGGGAGAGGGAGGGAGAGGAAAGGAGGGAAAGAGAGAGGGAAAGGGAGTAGGACAAAGAGGAAAGGGAGAAGGAGAGAGAAAGGCAAAGAGGGGAAGGGAAGGACTGAAAGAGAGAGGGAGAGAGAGAGAGAAAGGAAAGGAGGGAAAGAGAGAGGGAAAGGGAGGAGGAGGGAGGAGGACAGAGAAAGAGGAAAGGGAGAAGGAGAGGGGAAGGGAAGGACTGAAAGAGAGAGAGGGAGAGAGAGAGGGAGAGAGAGAGAGAGATCACTGTAAAGCTATTCCTAAATAATTTCACCACTTTGACCATGTTGGTTTCAGGGATTTATTTGCCAAATTCCTGGAAAACCTTTTGTAAATATTTTTCAACTGGATTAACATTTTAACAATTTCCGTGAACCAAGATGAGCAAAAAAGGAACTAGAGGGGGAAAAATCATCACATGAAAGGATGAAATAAGTTTCCAGCGAATCTAAGAGAAAGTCCTGGTTTATGAGATCGTGTGTCATACCTAATATTTAATCCACCAGGAGAGTGTTTTGATTTGGGTTTAATATGCTGTATAGAATCCTTGTGGGTTATAAACCATGTTAAAGGCTTAATGTGATGCCCAAATCCTACTAATTGTACTTATGATCAACAATGAGATAATTCCACAAGGACTGAGTGTATTTCCTGGACTTTGAAAAAGGCGAAGCGACTTTTGTTCTAAAGTATTTTAAAACAGGCAGGAGGAAGAGGGGTTTATATTTTAGAAAAATAATCAAACTTGCAAGTGAAGTAAACTGAAACCAACTATAGAGAGAAAGTTACTCGAACCTCTATCTGTTGTTCTATTGAGAAGTACCTGGTACCAAATAAACTAACCAGAAGAGGATCAAAGAGAGGGAAAAAGCCTACCTTTTATAGTAAATGATCTCTATAATGAAAAATAAACCTCTTCTTTGCTGTTTCCTCAATTCCTTGCCATAGGAACCATGCCTTTAAAAACAAAGCAGGTTCAAGTTCCATGTTAGTTGGTGTTTTGAATATTAAACCTTTCAAAACTAAATCAGGCTAGCTTCATAAAGGCATTTTCTCCTTCTTATGGGGTGGACTCAGTAGTAGGCTCAAAAACTGGGGCAAACCACCACTGGGTGGACCTCAACACCTTTGCAGGGAGTTAAATGAAAATGGATATAGGACAAATATAATTTATCTTGGGAAAAATCACCGTGAACACTTCTCAATATGTACCACTAGAGGGAGCCCTTTGACTTTGTATGTAAAAGGGGATAGGTGGGAGATATAACCACAAGGGGGCGGTGCTTCCTCATCTATTAGAACAGTCCTTAAGGGTTCAGCATCACTTAGGAATCCTCATCCATCAGTCAAGATGGCATCTTCCACATCGTTTCCTGGTGTTTAATCTATGTCTCTCTTTTTCCTATCACACCTTTCAAGCTCCCTTGATGTTGATAGTCCTCAATAGTCCTCAATTTTATCATTCCTTTTTTCTTATGTTCTGTTTATACAAGCTACTATCCTACACATGTTTGACAAACAATCAAATCAAATAAAAATATGTCTTAATCCTGGTTTATCCAAAACAGGCACAAATGTTACACAATTCCCAGTACTGTTCTTCATATTTCACATCAGTACACAAAGGTCTTTCAAGAATAGTAAACAACCAAGAAAAACACACAGCTGTTCATCGAACTGTAGCTATTACAGGAAGTCCTTGATTTACAAGTGGTCACTTAAAAAACATTCAAAGTTAGGATGGACTTGAACAAACTTTCTTAGTTTAAGCATTTACACTGCTCCTGCGGTTAAGCGATCGCATTTTGACATTTAATAAATAACCTGCTCACATTTACAGATTATGGATTAACAGAGTTGGAAAGGGCCTTGTAGGCACTGATGGGCTGTCAACATTTTTTGTGGGTTCAGTACAACACCTTAAAATGTTCCTCAACAAATAATACTGTCGATCATTTGTCCTTTTTTATGGCTATTTAAATAACATGACTTAATCCACTAAAAAAGAGTCCAAGCACCTATTTGAAAACTTATCTTGGTCGGTGTTCTGTCTGGGTCCAACACCAACCAAAAAGAGTATCCAGACACACTGGTAAAAAGCAAAGGCAGTTTATATAATTCAAAGCAAACACAGGTAACAAAAACTGTTCTTACAGACAGGAACACTATGAAGCTTCACAGAGGTTTCATGAAGGCCAGGCAATAAAACAGGATTCTTGCTGGCAAAAACAACGCTGGAGATAAGAAAACCCACGCCTCCCCCAAGTCTTCCAGACTTCTAGGCCACAAGCCAAGATCAGAGACGCCAAGAATCGAAGCAAGGTCACAGGACTCCCAGTTGATAACTCTCCACAAGACTGTAAGGGCGGGCCTGCCTTTTCAACCCTGCTGAGGAGAACCACACCCAAACCCAGCTGTTGCCAATTCAGGGATGGAAATACCTTTCTAATTGGCCCCGTCTTTGAGCTGCACGTCGCTGCCTCATGTCTATAATAGCCTGTGCATCTTCATCCAATGAATCCAGGCTACTAGCTGGGAAGAGCCCCCCCCGGGGGTCTCAGGCTGCTCTCCCTCCTCCTCTTCCTGACGTTCCTCTCCCCCGTCTGCCTGGTCCTCCCCCTCCTGTTCACTGCCCTCCTCCTCTGGGCATGGATCCGGCAGAGATCCAGCCGGTCCCTGAGGAGCCTCAGGCTGAATCACAACAGTCGGCAAGCCACTCCCACCCAGTCACATGACCTTTAAGCCACCCCCTGGTCACATGACTGGCAAGCGACTCCTACCCGGTCACATGATCATCAAGCCACACCCACAAAATAAGCTACTCCCACAGTGTGGCAGTAAAAATTTTGGCAGCCCATCACTGACACTAATATATAACTTTGCACTTGCAAGACAATTTTGGAGATGAATGGTCCCCATCAACAATATGCATTATTGATTGATTGATTGATTGATTGATTGATTGATTGATTGATTGATTGTTAGAGTTGAAAGGGGCCATGAAAGCCATCAAGTTCAACCCCCTGCCCAAGCAGGAACCCTATAGCACACCACTCAAGTGGCAGTTCAATCTTCTCTTAAAAATGTCCAGAGTGTTGGAGTTCACTACGTCCGCTGGTAGGTTGTTCCATTGGTTGATCGCTCTGACCGTCAGGAAGTTCATTCGGTAAGCTGGATTCAGACTTGGGACCTTGTGATTTTTAATGCCACGTTTTGGCTTGAGGTTCCTATTGCAGCTACAATGAGCATAGCTAGGGCTAAAGGAGCCAAACGCCTCCATAAATGCTATTGCCCAAGATTGCAGATTTCCCAAAGGCAGAATGAACTTGTGAAGCTCGCAAGCTTATGGAGCTGTTTGGGTTTATTTTTCCTTACCCTAACAGCAGTAACAGCCTGTGCATTTTGTGTATCTTTCCTGGAATACGATGCACCCATTATTCATCTCCAAAACGGTCTCGCAAGTGCAAAAATAGCACCTGCCTTCAGCTGTTGGCTGTAATTGCTGATCTCTGCTCCTTCTCATATATTTTTTTTTGTCAATTCTAGCCTCCAGGGATGGGATGTGCACGTTTGATGCCAATGTTAGACCGCCCAGGAAGAATCCATTCTATTGACTCCTTTGTACAAATCAGCCAAACACTTCTTAAAAAAAAAAAGTTGCTCTTTTCAATCTAGATGTTTTGACTGATGCTGGACATTTGGGGTTGCTCTTTCTGTTAGACTAGGATTAATTCTGCTCGGGAGTAAAATTAAGGAATTAAAAGAGATTCACACCGTTCTTTAGAACAGTGGTTCTCCACCTTTCTAATGCCACAACCCCTTAAGACAGTTCCTCGTGTTGTGGTGACCCCCAACCATAAGTCTAGCCCTGATTCTCCCAACAGAGCTTTGAGCTGATTGGCGGGAAGGCCACAGGGACACCCCCACTGTAAACGCCTGATTGGTTGGATTGTAAAGATATGTTCCAAGGTGCCAGAATAGGAGCTTTAGTTCTTTAACACCATGGGAAATTTGTCTTTTCTCATGGCCTTAGGCGACCCCTGTGAGACGGTCATTTGACCCCCAAAGGGGTCCCAATCTCCAGGTTGAGAACCACTGCTTTAGAACATCATCATCATCATCATTATTATTATTATTATTATTATTATTATTATTATTATTATTATGTCAGTACAACACAGCAAACGAGATCACTATGCTGGATTTTGTATTTCATCACCAGTCGGGCGCTTCCCAAGCACCTAGGACTGTGTGATATAGCGGCAAATTATGTTTCCCGATCCCAGTAAAGTGGCCTTTTGCAATTGACAGATGGAGATTTTGTCAATTCCGATGGTTTTCAAATGTCCGCTGAGATCCTTTGGTACTGCGCCCAGCGTGCCAAGTACCACTGGGACCACTTTCACTGGCTTATGCCAGAGTTGTTGCAGCTCAATTTTTAGATCTTCGTATTTCACTAATTTCTCTAGCTGCTTCTCCTCAATTCTGCTGTCCCCTGGGATTGCAATGTCGATGATCCATACTTTCTTTTTCTCCACGATCACAATGTCTGGTGTGCTATGCTTCAGAATTCGGTCAGTCGGAAGTCGGAAGTCCCACAGTAGTTTTGCTTGCTCATTTTCGACCACTTTTTCAGGCTTATGTTCTTTGCCACTGGTAAATGGTAGTTCCAGCACAAGTTCCAGTGGATCATCTGTGCCACAGCATCATGTCTATGCTTGTAGTCAGTCTGTGCAATCTTTTTGCAGCAGCTGAGTATGTGATCGATTGTTTCATCTGTTTCTTTACAGAGTCTGCACTTTGGATCGTCTGTTGATTATTATTATTATTATTATTATTATTATTATTATTATTATTATTATTATTATTATATATTAGATTTGCCCTTCTCCGAAGACAGAGTTGGAAAGGACCTTGAGGTCTTCTAATCCAACCCAGCAGTTTGGCAGATCGAATCTCAGTACACTCAAGGTTGACTCAGCCTTCCATCCTTCTTCCAAGGTCGGTAAAATGAGAACCCAGATTGTTGGGGACAATATGCTTACTCTCTATAAACTGCTTAGAGAATGCTGTAAAGCACTGTGAAGCAGTATATAACTCTAAATGGCTATTGCTATTGCTAACCCCTGGTTGGGCAGCTAACCCTATACCATTTCAGACAAATGGTTATCCAACATCTTCTTAAAAACTTCCAGTGTTGGAGCATTCACAGCTTCTGGTGGCAAACTGTTCCACTGATTAATTGTTCTTACCATCAGGAAATTTCTCCTTAGTTCAAAGTTGCTTCTCTCCTTGTTTAGTTTCCACCCATTGCTTCTTGTCCTACCCTCAGGTGCTTTGGAGAATAGATTGACTCCCTCTTCTTTGTGGCAGCCCCTGAGATATTGGACCACTGTTATCACGTCTCTCCTAGTCCTTCTTTTCATCAAATTGGGCATTTAAATTTAAAATACGCTGGCTATGGGATTCTCGGAGATGAAGTCCACAAGTCTTAAAACTGCCGAGGTTGGACGTCCCTGCTTTAGAGTTTTGGTTAGAGAACGGGCCAACTGCTATATATTTTTTTACTCTTTAGTCCAAGCATTTTAATTTTTTTTAAAAAAATCATTTTATTCACATACCCTGGAAGGACTATTTCTCAGATCCGGCAGTTCTGACCTCCACAATTTTTAGCTTGGATGGGTTTACGCACATGAAGCTAAGCCATTATTTGTTTAACCATTGTTAGTTGGCTTAACACCGTTGGCTGGGCTCACGCAGGGTATGAAGTCCAAACCAAGGAAACCACATTATGGCTTACCACGTTGTTTGGATTGAGACATGATAGCACAGTGGGGCATCCCAAAACACTGAATTGTCTTGACTTCCAGGATTGGTAAGATGAAAAGGAAATGCGATTCGTAATAAACTCAGAATAGAGAATAGGAAGCCCTCTTGATATTTTGGGGGACTTCATATCTCATCAGTTTTATCAGTTCTCGGCTAAACATGTTTCCCACCCATACATTAGTAGGCAAGGAATTCTGCATGCAAAGAACGTTCATTGCGAGCAGTTTTCGCTTGCAATTTCAAGTATCAGTACCCAGACTTAATTCTGCTATTTCTGGGACAGGTAATAATAATAATAATAATAATAATAATAATAATAATAATAATAATAATAATATATTAGATTTATATGCCGCCCCTCTCCGAAGACTCAGGGCGGCTCACAACAGGAATAAAAACAGTATAACAATGGAACAAATCTAATAATAAAAATTATATAAAAAACCCCATTAAAAACCATACAACACATACATACCAAACATAAAATATAAGAAAGCCTGGGGGAGATGTCTTAGTTCCCCCATGCCTGGCGATATAGGTGGGTCTTGAGTAACTTGCGAAAGACAAGGAGTGTGGGGGCTATTCTAATCTTCGGAGGGAGTTGATTCCAGAGGGCTGGGGCCGCCACAGAAAAGGCTCTTCCCCTGGGGCCTGCCAAATGACATTGTTTGGTCGATGGGACCCGGAGAAGGCCAACTCTGTGGGATCTCATCGACCGCTGGGATTCGTGTGGTAGAAGGCGGTTCCAGAGGTATTATGGTCCAATGCCATGAAGGGCTTTAAAGGTCATTACCAACACTTTGAATTGTGACTGGAAACTGATCGGTAGCCAGTGCAGGCCACGGAGTGTTGTAGAAATGTGGGCGAATCTAGGAAGCCCCACGATGGCTCTCGCGGCTGCATTCTGCACGATCTGAAGTTTCCGAACACTTTTCAAAGGTAGCCCCATGTAGAGAGCATTGCAGTAATCGAACCGCGAGGTGATGAGGGCATGAGAGACTGTGAGCAATGAGTCCCTGTCCAAATAGGGCCGCAACTGATGCACCAGGTGAACCTGGGCAAACGCCCCCCTCGCCACAGCCGAAAGATGGTGTTCCAATGTTAGCTGTGGGTCGAGGAGGACGCCCAAGTTGAGAACCCTCTATTAGGGGGTCAATAATTCCCCACCCCCAGGGTAATGGACGGACAGATGGAATTGTCCTTGGGAGGCAAGACCCACAGCCACTCCGTCTTGTCTGGGTTGAGTTTGAGTTTGTTGATTGATACCCATCCAGGCCGCAACAGCCTTCAGGCACCGGCACATCACTTCCACTGCTTCGTTGACTAGACATGGGGTGGAGATGTATAGCTAGGTATCATCGGCGGTAAATCTAAGAAAAATATAAAGGAAAAAGATGGATGGGACTCAACAAAGTTCTTGAATGAAAAGCTGGGCCTTTGCATTAAGATTCAGTCTCTACATCTGTGGGAGATCTTTGAACATTTGATTTCTCACCAGTGAAGGGCTGCAAAATTTTTTACAACATTGTGCACTGAGCTACTCCCACTGTGGGCTAGGTGAGTTTTGGCTAATACGTCTGGAAGGATGTTGGAGATTTTGGCTTGAAGGAACTCCCTGTTTTGATAATGGAAAATCTCGATAGGAATCTGATTCCTTTTCTGACCATTTCCTCAAAGCTTAAATTAAATTACCCATAGAATTGCAAGCCTGAATTTTTTTAAAAAAAGTTCCTTGGCTTAACATCTTTCCGTGCCAGAGAAGATTAGCTCAGCGATTAGTTGCACCTACCTCTCAGATCAAAATTCAGATCCTTTTCTCTCTTTTCAGTTGTGCTTTTGTAGAGTGTACACACAAACATACACATACACAAAAGGGTTGCTATATTGGAAGATCGGTGGGGAGGAGTGTGATGGAAAATAAAATGACTTCCTCATACGTCTGGTTTTGTTTTAGCTTGGGAGCGGGGCGGCACCGGCCCTCTGGAACCAACTCCCCCCGGAGATTAGAACTGCCCCTACTCTTCCTGCCTTCCGTAAACTTCTTAAAACCCACCTTTGCCGTCAGGCATGGGGGAACTGAAACATCTCCCCCTTGGGCACGTTTAACTTATGCATGGTATGTCTGTGTGTGTGTCTGTTAGCATATGGGGTTTTTAAATATTTAAATATTTTAAATTTGTCTGATTGCTTATGATTTGTTTCTACATGTTGTGAGCCGCCCCGAGTCTTCGGAGAGGGGCGGCATACAAATCTAAGTAATAAATAAATAAATAAATAAAATCAGGATTGTCACTATTAATTTTCACACTAGGAAGCACCAATCATTTCCATAGGGGTTAAATATGAAGTCTAATATTTTGCAAAATAGCTTGTTCAGGTGGCACGTTACAGGATGGGCCCAGAGGGATATAAATTAATCAGATCAAGTGAGATACTAATACCAGTCTTTCCCAACTTGATGGTATTTGGACTTCAACTCCCAGAGTCCAAATACCTTCAAGTTGCCAAGGTTGGGAAAAACTGCTAATACCACTCTATAAAACCTATAAAGCCACACCTAGAATCCTGCATCCAGTTTTGGGGTCACCACACTATAAAAAAGATGCTGAGACTGTAGGAAAAAGTGCAGAGAAGAGCAACCAAGATGATTTAGAGGACTGGAGACTAAAATATACGATGAACAGTTGCCCATGGCTAGTCTAGTAAAGAGAAGGACCAGAGAAGACATGATAGCAATGCTCCAATATTTGAGCAGCTGTCACAGAGAGGAAGGAGTCAAGCCAGTGGCAGGATTCAAAAATTTTTACTACAGGTTCTATGGTAATGGCTTACATAGACACATAGAAGATTGACGGCAGAAAAGGACCTCATGGTCCATCTAGTCTGCCCTTATACTATTTCTTTTATTTTATCTTAGGATGGATATATGTTTATCCCAGGCATGTTTAAATTCAGTGACTGTGGATTTACCAACCACGTCTGCTGGAGGTTTGTTCCAAGCATCTACTACTCTTTCAGTCAAATAATATTTTCTCATGTTACTTCTGATCTTTCCCCCAACTAACCTCAGATTGTGTCCCCTTGTTCTTGTGTTCACTTTCCTATTAAAAACGCTTCCCTCCTGAACCTTATTTAACCCTTTAACGTATTGAAATGTTTCAATCATGTCCCCCCTTGCCCATGGCTTGATGGGCGTGGCATGGCATTGCTTGGTGGGCATAGTAGGGAAGGATACTGCAAAATCCCCATTTCTTCCCTATCAGCTGGGACTCGGGAGGCAGATAATAGATGGGCTCAGGACCAGTCAGAGGTAGGATTTACCAACTCTGAACTACTCAAAGTTTCTGCTACTGCTTCTCCAAAACTGCTCAGAACCTGCTGAGTCCCATCTCTGGGATTCAAACTATTTTCCAAGGCACCTGAAGGCCTGACAAGGAACAATGGATGGAAACTGATAGAGGAGAGATTCCACCTAGAAACAGATTCGACCTAGAAACAGATGTAATCACATCGTATTTATCCACATTTTCTTTTCTTTTTTTTAAATATATTTTATTGGTTTTTGCACATACATAACACAATACAAACAACATACAACGGTGCTCTGTGCATGTGTTCCAATCACCCGACTAAACATACATTCCCCACCACCAATTGGGGGGTTTCAAATATTTACAAGTATATATTCTGTTATTTCCTTAGCTCTGATTTGCATTTATTTACAATTCAAAGAGTGATTGGAGTTTATTTTTCACCTTTTCGTCGCAAATTTTACTCAACATATAATCCCTCACCTTGTCCCATCGTTCCATCAGTTTCTCCAGTTTGTTTTCATTAAAGTTGTTTAATCTTATTTCCATGATTTCAAAGTGAATGTGATCCACCATGTACCAGTACCCGTTCTGTAATGTCCATTTTATAGACTCTTTCCAACCCAATACCACTACCGCTTGAGCGCTTTCCAGTGCTGCAGTTTTTATTTCTTTAAAATCTCTCAGTTCTCTTTGTTTAACTAGTACCACTATTTCTTTTGTAACTATCCACTGTTTAACATCTTATTTATTTCTTTTTACACTTCCTTCCAGAATTTCGAGGCTCTCATTTGCAAACCTGTAATGAAGGTGAGTGAATATCATGCCTGGGCTTCAATCACCTTAGAAATAGTTGAAGACCTGCTTTAAGTTATTTCTGGGATGTACCCAGCTCAAGATCCTATATTCAGGTTTGATTGATTGATTGATTGATTGAGTGAGTCAGTGAGTCAGTGAGTGATTGAGTGATTGGATTTGTATGCCACCCCTCTCCGTGGACTCGGGGCGGCTAACAACAGTGATAAAAACAGCATGTAACAATCCAATACTAAAACAACTAAAAAACCCTTATTTATAAAACCAAACATACATACAAACATACCATGCATAAATTGTAGAGGCCTAGGGGGAAAGAATATCTCAGTCCCCCCGTGCCTGACGGCAGAGGTGGGTTTTAAGGAGCTTACGAAAGGCGAGGAGAGTGGGGGCAATTCTAACCTCTGGGGGGAGTTGGTTCCTGAGGGCCGGGGCCGCCACAGAGAAGGCTCTTCTCCTGGGTCCCGCCAAACAACATTGTTTAGTTGACGGGACTTGGAGAATCACCACCTCAAAATTAGGAAAAACTTTGTTTGTCTTTCTGCACAATTCTGGGAGGTTCAGACAGGATCTCCGAAAGCTCCCAGACCACCTAGCCTTGGGCAAGTGTCCAGGTGCATGATGGGAATTTCTTCTCTCCAGCAACAGGTTGCATCTGTTATGAGAGAGGAAACATCTGATGAATCTTTCCACTTCATACTTGAAATGTTTGGCGGCTCCTCAAGAATTAAGGGTATTTTTAGAACCCCAAACACTGACCTTCCAGAATCTTGAAAGAAGTTCCATTTCCTTCTTTATTTGCTTTTGAAGGCCGTGCTGGTGGAGAAAAAAAAGGTTTCTTTATATTTCTCTGAGTGTTTCTTGATTAAAATTATGGCTGCTAATAAACACTTGCCAGTCTCCTCTTTTCAGGGATGCCTTAAGGGCAGCCAAAATGTTCTTTTAACTCGGAATATCTCGTTTCTCTTTTGAGATTGGGATCTTAGCCAGACTGGCACTCGCATTGCTCTGCTTCATGTTCCTCTGTTTCCAGTGGTGTTACTTGATTTATTTCACTGGGCCGCTCTTATTGAAGTCAGGATGGGAAGGAGCAGGACTCTTTCTGAAATCAGAATGCATGCAGGTAGTCCTCAATTTAAGAATCACGGTAGTTTCTATGAATCATGTGGCTGTTAAAGAGAATGCAGCTTCCCACGCATTGATTTTATACATCAGAAGCCAGCTGGGAAGGTCACAAATGGTGATTGCAGGATACTGTAACTGTCATAAATACAGAAATGGGACATCTCGCTGCAGCCAACTTACCATGGCCAAGTCATTGTGGGACACCTCAACAGGGACCACTCATTGTGGGACAACTCACCATAGCCAAGTCATTGTGGGACAACTCACCATGGCCAAGTCATTGTGGGACAACTCACCATAGCCAAGTCATTGTGGGACAACTCACCATGGCCAAGTCATTGTGGGACAACTCAACAGGGACAACTCAACATGGCCAATTTATTGTGGGATTGCTCACCAAGGCCAATTCATTGTGGGACAACTCACCATAACCAACCCATTCTGGGACAACTTGACATGGCCAACTTGACAACTCACCATGACAACTCACCATGGCCAACTTGACATGGCCAAGTCATTGTGGGACAATTCAACATGGCCAAGTCGTTGTGGGACAATTCAACATGGCCAAGTCATTGTGGGACAACTCAACGGGGACAACTTATTATGGGACAAATTGACAGGGACAACTCATTGTTGGACAACTCGACATGGCCCAATTATTGTAGGACAACTCATTGTGGGATATCTTGACTTGGTCAAGTCATCACCACCAACTTATTATAGGATAACTCACCATGGCCATCCCATTGTGGGAAAACTTGACATGGCCAACCCATTGTGGGGCAACTCGCCAGGGACAACTTATTGTGGGACAATTCACAATGGCCAAGCAGTTTATATCTATTATGTGCTCTTGTGTTGTTGTTAAAGGTGAAGTAGTCACTGACAGGGAGTACATAACGATGTATGATGCCCTCCCAGAGCCTCCAGGAGAACCAAAAATAAGCTGGTGAACACATACGTATTGGAATTGAATGAGGGTAATGGCTCATGTGCGAGCAGATATGGCCCATGTCATAGCTTGCCATGTCACTGTCTAGCGGGTTCAGGTGCTGTCCTAGAAACCAGCAGACTGTGAGTTCTAGTCCCATCTAAATATTAACCGCTCCAAACTTGACTGTCGAAGCTTGGAACTCATTACTGGACTCTGTAGTATCATCCCCTAACCCCCAACATTTTACCCTTAGACTATCCACGGTTGACCTCTCCAGATTCCTAAGAGGTCAGTAAGCGGCGTACATAAGCGCACTAGAGTGCCTTCCGTCCCCTGTCCTTTAGCCTCTCCTATATCTTGTATTTCTTCTCTACTATATCCTCTATAACAGTGGTTCTCAACCTGGAGGTCGGGACTCCTTTGGGGGCCGAACAACCGTTTCACAGGGGTCGCCTAAGTCCCTGGGAAAAGACAAATTTCCCATGGGTGTTAGGAACTAAAACTTCTATTCTGGCACCTTGGGATGTATTTTTACAATCCAACCAATCAGGCTTTTACAGTGGGGGCGTCCCTCTGACCTTCTTGCCAATCAGCTTAAAGCTCTGTTGGGCGAATTGGTGCTAGACTTATGGTTGGGGGTCACCACAACATGAGGAACTGTATTAAGGGGTCGCGGCATTCGAAAGGTTGAGAACCAATGCTCTATAACCTTCATTGTGTATAATTGTGTATTGGACAAAATAAATAAATAAAAACAAATAAATAAATAATGTTTATTTATTTATTTATTTATTATTCATTCATTCATTCATTCATTCATTCATTCATTCATTCATTCATTCATTCATTCATTTATTTATTTATTTATTTATTTATTTATTTATTTATTTATTTATTTATTTATTTATTTATTTATTTATTTATTTATTTATTTATTAGATTTGTATGCCGCTCCTCTCCGTAGACTCGGGACGGCTCACAACACAATAAAACAGTTCATGGCAAATCTAATAATTTACAATTTAAAATATTTTAAAAAACCCATTTTTAAGCAGACATACATACAAACATACCATACATAAATTGTATAGGCCCAGGGGAGATATCTCAGTTCCCCCATACCTGACGACAAAGGTGGGTTTTAAGGAGTTTACGAAAGGCAAGGAGGGTAGGGGCAGTTCTAATCTCTGGGGGGAGCTGGTTCCAGAGAGTCAGGGCCACCACAGAGAAGGCTCTTCCCCTGGGGCCTGCCAACCAACATTGTTTAGTTGACGGGACCCGGAGAAGGCCCACTCTGTGGGACCTAACCGGTCACTGGGATTCGTGCAGCAGAAGGCGGTCCCTGAGATAATCTGGTCCGGTGCCATGAAGGGCTTTATAGGTCATAACCAACACTTTGAATTGTGACCAGAAACTGATCGGCAACCAATGCAGACTGCGGAGTGTTGGTGTGACATGGGCATTTTTGGGAAAGCCCATGATTGCTCTCGCAGCTGCATTCTGCACGATCTGAAGTTTCCGAACACTCTTCAAAGGTAGCCCCATGTAGAGAGCGTTACAGTAGTCGAACCTCGAGGTGATGAGGGCATGAGTGACTGTGAGCAATGAGTCCCAGTCCAAATAGGGCCGCAACTGGGGCACCAGACGAACCTGGGCAAATAACTTTAGCCTCTCGTATTACACAGTACCAAGAAGTCACATGGAGTAGCTGTAGGAGGAAGAGGGCAATAACATCCAGTTAGCAGCAAGGTGAAATGGGCAAGGCTCAACCTCAGTCATCTCCTTAGCAGGTTGCAAGTCTTGGTGGTCCGGAATTTGCTTTGAAGGTATGCCTTGAGTAAAAGGTTTGGTGTGAACGGGCTGCGTTCCAACCTCCAACACTCTCCAAGGCTTTCATGCGATGCCAGAGACTAGCCTACCATGACATGCCCGGGCGATTTATCTCGCACGCTGCCAGGAAGGATGAGTGGGCTGCTAAGACATGGGGGGGGGGGAGAGAAAAAGGGAGAATCAAAAGACAAGATTCAGCCAGCCCAGCAGGAATCATTCCCATATCCCAAGGGCACAGCTTGTCTGGTGGGAGAAAAAAATCCTAGAAACAGCCTTGCCAGGGGTTGTAAAAATGAACAGTGCATGAATATATTCGCAAGAGCTCACGATGCGCAATAATTCCAGCTCACATCTGTATGATAAACACGGCCATGTTTTGCCACAACTGTGGAAGTGGAAAAAAACTTTCTTTGGCTTAGTGAACTCTTTGTGGTTCCACGATGAGCTTCATGGAAAACAGACACACAGCTGGTAAAATTGAACAACAACCCAGTTTTAATATTTTGTGGAGTCATTTTTCTTACATCAGTTCTTTTTCAGTGAATAGGTTACTGGCTAATCTTGAGTCGGAGGGATCAAATGCAACTAGTCACAAGATGAAATGGATAAATGGAAGCCATGAATTGACATAATGTATACCTAAATGCCATCTGGATTTTTATTGGGTTTTTAATCTGACCTGATAGGGCATAATAGGGTCAGGTCATGGGCGAAATCCAGCAGGTTCTGGAGAACCGGTAGTGGAAATTTTGAGTAGTTTGGAGAACTGGCAAATACCCGCTCTGGCTGGTCCCAGATTAGGGAGAGAATGGGGATTTTGCAGTATCTGTGGGGAGGGAATGGAGATTTTAACACAACTTCCTCCTCCTATTTAACTCATAGCAACAACTCTATGAATTGAGAGAGAGGGACTGGCTCAAAGTCATCCAGTAAGTTTTCATGCCAGTAAGTGGGACTAGAATTCACAGTCTCCTGGTGATTGGCTTAAAGTCACCCAACCGGCTTTTATGACTAAGGCAGGACTGGAACTCACAGTCTCCTGGTGATTGGTCCAAAGTCACCCAACCAACATTCATTCATTCATTCATTCATTCATTCATTCATTCATCCCAATCCCGAGGGACTTAACCTAAAGTGAGACTTGAACTCACAGTCTCCTGGTGATTGGACCAAAGTCACCATTTCAAAATCAACCTGGATGCACTCAAAATGTGCAAACTGTGAACTGTGTATCAAATCAAAGGATTCCCTATCCCGTAGAGCCACCGCTGAAAATTGGAGGGGTTGAGTCCTTACATCTGGAACCCACCCAAGTTGAAGACCTTGGTTTTCATTGATGGTTTCTTAAGAACCTCAGCTCCTTGAACATGGCTGCAATCAATTAATGCATCTCCTTTTTTTCAAAGGAGAAGATCCGTATAGAATCCCGATGCAGAGAACAGCAGGCTGCATTAATAACCATAACAATGTCCAGCCAACGAAGCAGTGGAAGTGATGTGCCGGTGCCTGGAGGATGTTGGGGCCTGGATGAGTGTCAACAAACTTAGGCTCAACCCAGACAAGACGGAGTGGCTGTGGGTCTTACCTCCCAAGGACAATTCCATCTGTCCATCCATTACCCTAGGGGGAGAATCACTGGCCCCCTCAGAGAAGGTTCGCAACTTGGGCGTCCTGCTCGACCCACAGCTCACATTAGAGAAACATCTTTCAGCTGTGGCGAGGGGGTCGTTTGCCCAGGTTCGCCTTGTGCACCAGTTGCGACCCTACTTGGACCAGGAGTCACTGCTCACAGTCACTCATGCCCTCATCACCTCGAAACTCGACTACTGTAATGCTCTCTACATGGGGCTACCTTTGAAAAATGTTCGGAAATTTCAGATCATGCAGAATGCAGCTGCGAGAGCAATCATGGGCTTTCCCAAATATGCCCATGTTACACCAACACTCCGCAGTCTGCATTCGCTACCGATCAGTTTCCGATCACAATTCAAAGTGTTGGTTATGACCTATAAAGCCCTTCATGGCACCGGACCAGATTATCTCAGGGACTGCCTTCTGCTGCATGAATCCCAGTGACCAGTTAGGTCCCACAGAGTGGGTCTTCTCCGGGTCCTGTCAACTAAAGAATGTCTCTTGGCGGGACCCAGGGGAAAAGCCTTCTCTGTGGCGGCCCCAGCCCTCTGGAACCAACTCCCCCCAAAGATTAGAATTGCCCCCACCCTCCTTGCCTTTCGTAAGCTGTTTAAAACCCACCTCTGCCATCAGGCATGGGGGAATTGAGACCCTCTTCCCCCTAGGCCTTTACAATTCTATGCATGGTATGTTTGTATGTATGTTTGGTTTTTTATATTAATGGGTTTTTAATTGTTTCTAACATCAGACTACTATTGTACACTGCTTTATTGTTGCTGTTAGCCGCCCCGAGTCTCCGGAGAGGGGCGGCATACAAATCCAATAAATAAATAAATAAATAAATAAAATAAATAAATAAATAAATTAATAAAATAAATTAATAATAATAATAATAATAATAATAATAATAATAATAATAATAATAGCAAAAAGTGAAGTTCTAAAAAGGGTTTTTAAAAGGTTGTTAGAAGGCCAGGAAAAGAAACAGAAAAAAACCCTAAAACCTGAATGATAAAATATTCTTGTATATTTTATTATTTATTTATTTGTCCAACAAGTATAGACTTGTAGTTTGTATTAACATAACATACTGTAAGTAGAAAGTAATGATAAAAAAAAGGATAATAGGACAGTAGGATGGTAGGCACAATGGTGCGCTTATGCACGCCCCTGACAGACCTCTTAGAAAAGGGGAGACGTCAACTATAGATAATTTAAGCTTGAAGATTTTGGAGTTTGGGGAAGAAACAACAGAAAAAAACATGTACTAACTTAAATGGTAAAGTAGGAAAGTAAAATATAGATTTTGATATGAAATACTGTAAAATTGTATAGTGTTCTTAATGTTTATATTTGTACCTACAGTATTCTGTATTTGTTCAATTTGATTTTTGTCTTATTTTTTTTCCTTTGTCTTTTTTGTATTTGCATTTTGTATTTGTGTGTTTTTAACATTGGAAAATGAATAAAGACTATTAAAAAAAAAAGAAGCAGGGAAAATGAGTTCTGATTCTGAAAAGTCCATAGGTAAAAGGATTACATTAAAAAAAAAACCATCAGCAAAAGTAATATTTCGGAGAGGGGCGGCATACAAATCTAATAAATAAATGAATGAATGAATGAATGAATGAATGAATGAATGAATAAATAAATAAATAAATAAATAAATAAAATAAATGTCTCTTTTATGGAGTTTGATGTGCTGATTCCCAAAAGATGCTTAGTTTTGCTCTATCATATAAAGTGTCGGATATAGAAGCATTTTTGTTATTACATTATTTCTGATATGTAGATTACTGCTTTCTTAAATGTCACCAGCATATTTTCTATACTTTATCATAATGATGCTGCTTCGTGGAAACTATACCTGCTACAGAAAAATTATATACATTTTTGAAATCAGAACAAAAAAAAAGATTAAGAAAAGTACAAAGTCAACTAGGATGATTACAAAAAAATATTTTTTGCAGACCTGTGTTAGTTAGCTGTGATCAAATCAAGGTCATCCCTTGTTGCAGATGCCTTCAGTGACTGACAGTTCTGATTAAAGCATTTGCAGATGAATAAAACAGCACAATTATTCTCATGTCTATTTTTCCTATTACAAGCTCAATCAATGGAAACCTTTTGCCTTCATCTTATTCAAGGAGAAAGAAGGAAGAATAGGAGGGGTGGGGTTTTTTTTTGGCAAATATCTATTCAGTGTCACCCAAGAAATAAACTCTCCAAGTAAAATCTCCCTTTGCATTGAGTTTGAAGAGGGAATGGACTGGACCCGGTACCCCTATTCCTCAGATCCAAACAGCTGTTCCTCCCAATAAAATATGATGGCCTTCAACATCTGTCTTCCAGTTATCGAGGTTCTGATATCTTTTAGGCAAAGTAGACAGCCAAATCCCTGGACCGCCAAAACAAATAGAAGAGGCGAAAAAATAATAATTTGTGCATGCTTGAAGATGGAGAGATATTTTCCTTATTTACGCACATGTTTGTGTGACACATCAGGACTTGGTCACTCAAGAGATCTCTTTGGCAGGTGATCAGTCAACCCTGTGATCCATTAAGTGCATGCTTGTGAACACGTGGATAAATTGAAGGATATACCAGGCTGTGCAAGGATCTAGATTTACATAATTACCTTTCCAGCTTTGCATCATCATCGGTTTTGCATCTCTCGCATCTTTGTCCAGCCAGAAGACATTATAAAATTACTTTCATCTGGTGATTTGGATCTTCTCAAAGCCAAGCGCACATACGCTTAGTAAACACAGAGACAAAACACACACAAACGTGCATAAAGTGCTTGTAAGATTTTGTCAGTCTGCCCAGGAAGAACCCAAGTTAGCAATCATGAAATTGTACTTTCTTTCTTTCTTTCTTTCTTTCTTTCTTTCTTTCCTTCCTTCCTTCCTTCCTTCCTTCTTTCTTTCTTTCTTTCTTTCCTCCTTTCCTCCTTTCTTTCCTTCCTCCTTTCTTTTCTTCCTTCTTTCTTTCTTTCCTCCTTTCTTTCTTTCCTTCCTTCTTTCTTTCCTCCTTTCTTTCCTTCCTTCCTTCTTTCTTCCTTCCTTCTTTCTTTCTTTCTTTCTTTCTTTTCCTCCTTCTTTCTCTCTTTTTCCTTCTCTCTCTTCCTTCCTTCCTTCCTTCCTTCTCTCCCTCTCTCCCTCTCTCTCTCTTTCTTTTTATTGTGCTTTACCAATGAATATGTGTACATTGCCAATATTTTCACCTACAACAGTGATATTGAACCTATGGCATGGGTGCCACAGGTGGCACATGGAACGATATCTGCTGGCATGCGAGCCGTTGCCCTAGCTCAACACCATCATGCACGTGTGTGCTGGCCAGCTGATTTTTGACTCGCATATGGACTCTGGGATGGTGTTTTTGGCTTCCAGGGAGCCTCCAGAAGGATGGGGGGGGGGGCGTTTTTACCCTCCCCGGGCTCAAGGGAAGCCTTTGGAGCCTGGGGAGGATGAAACACAAGCCTACTGGGCCCACCTAAAGTTGGGAAAAAGGCCATTTCTGGCCTTCAGAGGGCCTCCAAGAGGTGGGGGAAGCTGTTTTCACCTTCCCCAGCCATTGAATTGTGGGTGTGGGCATTCACGCATATGTGATAGTGTGTGCACACCATCTTTTGGAACCCGAGAAAAAATAGGTTTGCCATCACTGACCTACAACAAACTACCCTAGAGATTTGGAGGTCCTGTAGAGCCAGCCGATGGAGAGGAAAGAGGGAGAAATATTCTGTCCTCTAAGCAGTCTTCCACTCACTTGACACTGGATTTCACCCAGAAACAATAAAGAAGAAATTGCCTCCTTGCTAAGCCAAACTTTTTGTGCCTGGAGGCTGGAGAAATCTAGGGGACCAAAGAACAAAATCTGGCAATTACAGGCAGATTAACTACAGGAGGAGGAGGAAGAAGAGGAGGAAGAAGAGAAGGAGTAGGAGGAGGAAAAAGAAGAAGAGGAGTAGGTGGAGTAAGAGGAGGAGAAGGAAAAAGAAGAAGAGGAAGAAGAAGAAAAAAAGACAAATAATGGACAGAGAGCTGGGGTGGTGCAATGGGTAGAGTGCTGTACTGCAGGCCACTGAAGCTGACTGTAGATCTGCAGGTCAGCGGTTCAAATCTCACCACCGGCTCAAGGATGACTCAGCCTTCCATCCTTCCGAGGTGGGTAAAATGAGGACCCAGATTATGGGGGCAATAGGCTGGCTGTGTTAAAAAGTGCTATTGCTAACATGTAAGCCGCCCTGAGTCTAAGGAGAAGGGCGGCATAAAAATCGAATAAATGAAGGAAGGAAGGAAGAAAGAAAGAAAGAAAGAAAGAAAGAAAGAAAGAAAGAAAGAAAGAAAGGTCATCTAGTACAAAATCAGTTCTATGCAATGAAGGGCTACCAAAGTTTTTACTACCACACTGGGTGTGGGTTATGCAGGACGCCCTGCATTTTCTTTCAACCTCTTTCAGTGCAAATTGGGTCCTCTGGGGTGGAGCTCCATTTTCACTGCCCCTCTGCATCCTCCTTCCCCCCTGGTCTGGGCAGCAGCCCACCCCTGGTTCTATACCACTGTATATGGAGAAAATGACAGTAAAAAGTTGCTGATCAATATTGTAAAATCCATGGTTTGATCCACCAAGAGCAGGTGGGTTATTATAAAAAGAAGGCTTTGGCTTACTTGCTATTACAAGGAACTAAAAAAGGGAAAAGATTTTTTAAAAGTTGTTAAGGTAAATTTGGGGAGTGGGCTGGGGATAAATATGACGATCTGGCTCAGAATAGTTTTGGTCCGGGATATCTGCGAGACCGCCTTCTGCCGCACGAATCCCAGTGACCGGTTAGGTCCCACAGAGTTGGCCTTCTCTGGGTCCCGTCGACTAAACAATGTTGTCTGGTGGGACCCAGGGGAAGAGCCTTCTCTGTGGTGGCTCCAACCCTCTGGAACCAGCTCCCCCCCAGAGATCAGGACTGCCCCCACCCTCCTTGCCTTTCATAAACTCCTTAAAACCCACCTCTGTCGTCACGCATGGGGGAATTGAAACATCTCCCCCTTGCCCATGTAGTTTTTGTGTATGATTCGATTGTGTGTTGTTTTTTATATATTGGGGTTTCTTTTTTGGACTTTTTAAACTAAAATTATTATAATTATAATTGTTTTGTTGTGAGCCGCCCCAAGTCTACGGAGAGGGGCGGCATACAAATCTAATTAATAATAATAATTATTATAATTATAATTATAATAATAATAATAATAATAATAATAATAATAATAATAATAATAATAATAGTTATAGTTATAGTTATAGTTATAGTTATAGTTATAGTTATAGTTATAGTTATAGTTATAGTTATAGTTATAGTTATAGTTATAGTTAGTTATAGTTATTGTTATTGTTATTGTTAATTAGATTTGTATGCCGCCCCTCTCCGTAGACTTGGGGCGGCTCACAACAAAACAAGAACAATGTAAGAACAAATCTAATAATTTAAAAAATTCTAAAAACCCCATTATTAAAAGCAAACATATACACAAACATACCATGTATAAACTCTATAGGTCCAGGGGAGATGTCTCAGTTCCCCCCATGCCTAACGGCAGAGATGGGTCTTAAGAACTTTACGAAAGGCAAGGAGGGTGGGGGCAGTTCTAATCTCCGGGGGAAGCTGGTTCCAGAGGGTCGGGGCCGCCAGAGAGAAGGCTCTTCTCCTGGGTCCCGTCAAACGACATTGTTTAGTTGACGGGACCCGGAGAAGGCCCACTCTGTGGGACCTAACCGGTCGCTGGGATTCGTGCGGCAGAAGGCGGTCCCGGATGTATTCTGGTCCGATGCCATGAAGGGCTTTATAGGTCATAACAAACACTTTGAATTGTGACCGGAAATTGATCGGCAACCAATGCAGACTGCGGCGTGTTGGTGTAACATGGGCATACCTTGGGAAGCCCATGATTGCTCTCGCAGCTGCATTCTGCACGATCTGAAGTTTCCAAACACTTTTCAAAGGTAATTTAGATTTTTAAATATTAGATTTGTTGCTATGTACTGTTTTTTAACCATTGTTGTGAGCCGCCCCGAGTCTGCAGAGAGGGGCGGCATGTAAATCCAATAAATCTAATCTAATCTAAATCTTTACAGTTAAAACAAGTATCTATCTAGCGACTAACAATACACACACACATACACACACACACATATATACACATGCATACATACATATACACATATGCACGCATAAGTTTTCATAGATTATATATAAAAACCTTAAACGGCAGGATTTAGAACACAACCCAAACAAAAACACAGTTTGTTTAAAAGTAGAGTTTGATTGATGATGGTTATGGGACAAGCAGTAATGTTTTCCAATGGTTGCGCAAGAGATGAATTACATTATTCCTTTGAGCTTTCTATGATTATATGCAGACACCCCACAAAGCCTCAGAAATGTATTCCTGAATTGTCACAATTCATGTGACAAAGGAGGAAAATTACGAAAGCCACAACTGGGGAATAATCATGTTAACTAACTTTATTGAATTATGAGCAAATAAAATGGAATCTAATTTAGTTCTGGTCCGCGTCCCACCATTACAGCTTTACAGCATGTTAGAGTTAGGCAGAATAAAACCTTCAGCCTAGGAATTAATGTGCGTCTCCAGTTTAATGGTTTATATTTAAGTTTCTGTAGCCGTAACAAGAAGGAAAAATGTCTTGAGAAGGTAGGATCTTCCAGGCAACTTCATGCAATCCTGTGACCACCACCACTGTCTTACCACTTGTTGTGTTTGGGCCTGGGCCAGCCGTTGCTCCCACAGATGTGAGAGACGCGGCACAAAGTGAATGTGAAAGCCTGGCTGACAGCCAGGAAGACGTGGCAGACAGCCAGGAGGACGAGGCCACTGGGACGCAGGATTCAGCAGAGAGCCCAGGGGATTTGGCATGCAGTCCCTCAGACAGCCTTTTGTCCCTGGGTTCTTCTGCAGATCAATATATTGATCTGCGTAGCCAAAGAGCTATGCAAAGAAGGGATCGCTTTAAGGAGCATTACAAGTCATTATAGGAGCACCTGGGCTGGGTATGGTTCTTATACTGAGGGCTGGGTGTGGTTCCCCTAATGAGGGCTAAAGAGATAAAAGGGAACAAAGGCCAAGGCAAACTGTGGCTGTTTATCTGTGTTATTTTGTGGTTCCTGCTCTAAAGTTTTTGTTCTGTGCCGTTGGAGTTTTCAACCCAGCTTTTTCAGACAAGTGGGAGGTGAAACCTCTGGGACTTGCTGTTTGCTCCAAAGATTCAAAAGGACTCCTGAAACGTCTTTGCTCATTCCAGGTTGTCTTTTTTTGTTTTTTCCTGTGTTTTTGTATGCGGCTGAAGTAAGCCTTGCACTATCATTGTTTTCGGACACTAAGAACTGTTTTGAGTAACCCTTTTTTGTTTATTTAATACAATTTTGCTGATTAGCAGAGCACGTGTGTGTTTGATTTCTTTTCCTTGGACTGTTACACATTGCCTGAGCCCAGTCAGGCAGAACACCACTAGAATAGCGCAAAGCACCTCAACATATTTTGCATCTGAGTCCAGTCAAGATTTTAGATTGCCTTTCCTTGTTGTGTAATTGAAAAAAAGCAAGTAACATGCTGCCAGACTAAAGCAGGGGTCTCCAACCTTGGCAACTTTAAGACTTGTGGACTTCAACTCCCAGAATTCCTCAGCCAGCAAAGCTGAGGAATTCTGGGAGTTTAAGCCCACAAGTCTTTAAGTTGCCAAGGTTGGCAATCCCTGGACTAAAGGGATATTTAGCTCAGTTTAGGAGCTGTGTCTTCAAGAGGTTGCCTTGGGAAATGTAGCTGGAGATTGTACTCTGGGTAATGTAGTCCATGACATCTGACCCCATCTCAGTAGCGGGTTGCACCTGGTGCGGGTGGGATCGGCGATCTGTTAGTGCAGGGGTAGGCAAAGTTGGCTCTTCTATGACTTGTGGACTTCAACTCCCAGAATTCCTGAGCCAATCACGCTAGCTCAGGAATTCTGGAAGTTGAAGTCCACATGTCATAGAAGAGCCAACTTTGCCTACCCCTGCATTAAAAGAAATCTCCACACACCTGATGCAGGCGCACATCTGCCCATGCAAGATTTGAATTTGTGCATGGCTGTCTCATGTGAGGACGCTCTTGCATGTGTGATTTCACCCATTTTCAGTGGGTTTTTTTTTTTGCTTCCATGCATGTGCAGAAGCAAAAATATCAGTGAAAATCACTGAAATATCACTCATGCGCATGTCCTTACACAAAGTTTGGCTTCCGGAGCATGCACAGAAGCCAAATCTCATGCCAACACGTGGACGCCAGATGCCCACGTGCCCACGCTGGTTACCAGGAGTATTCTGGTAACACTGGCAAAGAGGAACCCCCACCTGCCCCATCTCTGTATCACTGATGGGTAATTCTGCCATGCTCTCCAATAGCCATTTAAAAGTCTTAACAAAGGACCATGCAGCAGCCTGCAGATGGGAGAAATGAACTTCTTCTCACCTACGTGTAATGGGATCGATTATGGACAGACAGCCTGAAGAATTTCATTTCATCAGTAAGTTCTGTGATGTGAAGATACCAGACAATAAATGTAATCTGTATATTTAACCATTTGGATGGAATTTTATCTGACGGAGAAAAGGACGCCGCAGCGGCTTGCTGCTGCTCGGGTTCGGGTTTGGCGAACTCTCTCGAACTTCACGGCAAAGTTCGGGTGAGTTCGCCGAACTCGAACTTCGTTGGGTTCGCCCAACACTACTTATCAACACTTAGAAGTTGATAAGCCAGGCAACTGCAGTTCAACAGTGAAATTGGGGGGCAGGGGGGCTGCACTCGTATCGTAATCATTTACAATCACCGACAAAGAAATGTCTTCAGCAACTTCCATTCAGAAGTAGAACTTGAAGGTTCCTGCAGAGAACACTTAATTAGCAACAGCAACACTAACAACAACATATAGGGGGGGGGGGGGGAAGTCTGAACTTAATAAGGAACATTTAAGGGTATGTAATGTTTTCTGAATTGGGGGGGTGGGGCTTTAGCACAATGCATCTCTTGAACAGATAAATGCTGTAGCTGGCAATCACTCTTCTCCTTTTCCTTGATTCGCTTCTAAGTAGGTTTTCATCAGGTGCTGAGCAGAAGGAAATGAGAGGCAGCAATGTGGAGTTGCTATGGTACCAGAGCTCATACGCTCCAGGGCAGCAGCAAAACAAAACAAAACATTTTTAAAAGGGGGGGGGAAGAAAGAAGGAAAAGGAGGAGATGAGAGAGAAAGTCTTAGAGCACAATAAGAATTCCCGAATGATGCACTGAAATTAAAATCAACTCAAGGGGGTTTTTTGGGGGGAGGGTATTTTGTTTTGTATTGTTTTTTGCCGTTACATTTCGGGGTGAACGATGGTGCTTGGAGAGTGGAGGGGGTTAGTGGTGTAGAAATTCTATTCTATTCCATTCTCTGTTCTGTTCTGTTCTACTCTACTCTACTCTACCCTACTCATTCCATTCAATTTCATTGTTCTGTTCTGTTCTCTACTCTACTCTACCCTACCCTACCCTACCCTACTCTACTCATTCCATTTTATTCCATTCCATTCCATTGTTCTGTTCTGTTCTGTTCTACTCTACCCTACCCTACTCTACTCATTCCATTCCATTGTTCTGTTCTTTTCTACTCTACTCTACCCTACCCTACTCATTCCATTTCATTCCATTGTTCTGTTCTGTTCTACTCTACTCTACCCTACCCTACCCTACTCTACTCTACTCATTCCATTTTATTCCATTCCATTCCATTGTTCTGTTCTTTTCTACTCTACTCTACCCTACCCTACTCATTCCATTTCATTCCATTGTTCTGTTCTGTTCTACTCTACTCTACCCTACCCTACTCTACTCTACTCATTCCATTTTATTCCATTCCATTCCATTGTTCTGTTCTGTTCTGTTCTGTTCTACTCTATTCTACCCTACCCTACTCTACTCATTCCATTCCATTGTTCTGTTCTTTTCTACTCTACTCTACCCTACTCATTCCATTTCATTCCATTGTTCTGTTCTGTTCTACTCTACCCTACCCTACCCTACTCTACTCATTCCATTCCATTGTTCTGTTCTTTTCTACTCTACTCTACCCTACCCTACCCTACTCATTCCATTTCATTCCATTGTTCTGTTCTGTTCTGTTCTGTTCTGTTCTCTACTCTACCCTACCCTACCCTACTCTACTCTACTCATTCCATTTTATTCCATTCCATTCCATTGTTCTGTTCTGTTCTGTTCTGTTCTGTTCTGTTCTACTCTACTCTAGCCTACCCTACCCTACTCTACTCATTCCATTCCATTGTTCTGTTCTTTTCTACTCTACTCTACCCTACCCTACCCTACTCATTCCATTTCATTCCATTGTTCTGTTCTGTTCTGTTCTGTTCTACTCTACTCTACTCTACTCTACCCTACCCTACCCTACTCATTCCATTCCATTCCAGCAGTGGGTTGCAGCCGATACGGGTGGGATCAGCGATCCATTAGCAGAAATGGAGATGCACATGCATCTCCCTGCCCCTGCGGCATGGGCATGTGCACCCGCATGAGATTTGGCTTCTGCACATGCACTGGAAGCAAAATCTCCATGCGAGGATGCTCTCACGCATGAGATTTCACCCATTTTCGGCGGATCTTTTGTTTCCGCATACGTGCGGACACAAAAATATCAGCGGATATCGCTGAAATCTCACTCGTGCCCGTTTCCTCAAACAAGATTTGGCTTCCGGCACTTGCGCAGAAGCCGAATTTCATGTGCGGACATGTGTGCCAGACATGCTCGCATGGCCACGCTGATCTCCAGATGCCTTCTGGTAGCGGTGAAAAGTGGGAACTCCCGCCTGTTCCATTCCATTCCATTCTTCTCCCAACTTTCCCATACATTTCAAAATTAATATCCTCATATTTTTCTTTTTTTAAAAACCCCATTCTCATATATTTTTTCTTTCTTTATTGTACCCGTACACTTTTTCTTCTAACTCAGTGCTGATGTAGATCCCCATGGAGACTGGAGGATGCCAATGCAAGGCAACATGATCCCCATTCAGAAATAAAATCTCCCAATAGATCACCTTTCCCTGCATTGGTTGCCGATCAGTTTCCGGTCACAATTCAAAGTGTTGGTTATGACCTATAAAGCCCTTCATGGCACCGGACCAGAATATCTCCGGGACCGCCTTCTGCCGCACGAATCCCAGCGACCACTTCGGTTCCACAGAGTGGGTCTTCTCCGGGTCCCATCAACTAAACAATGCCGCTTGGCGGGACCCAGGGGAAGAGCCTTCTCTGTGGTGGCCCCGGCCCTCTGGAACCAGCTCCCCCCTGAGATTAGGATTGCCCCCACCCTCCTTGCCTTTCACAAACTCCTTAAAACCCACCTCTGCCGTCAGGCATGGGGGAACTGAAACATCTCCCCCTTGCCCATGTTGTTTTGGTGTTAGATTGATTGTGTGCTTGTTTTTTTAATATTCTGGGGTTGTTTTTTATGAATTTTTTAGCTTAAAATTGTAATTGGATTGGTGGGTATTGGATTTGCTATTATGTATTGTTTTTTACTTTGTTGTGAGCCGCCCCGAGTTTGCGGAGAGGGGCGGCATATAAATCCAATAAATCTAATCTAATCTAATCTTCCTGCGAATAGCTTAGAATCGATTTTCTCTTTTGCTTTTCTAGAGCGTAGAAAAGACTAATCCTGGGTGTACATCCTGTTAAAATATTAAGAATCAATCCCAGACTTGTTCTGGTCCTGATTTAATGATCAGCTAAAAAAGGATGGGGGGTTAAGCAAATTCATGTTTCTTTCCCCCCCGTTTTCTAATGTTGGGGCAGGCTTCAGGAACAAATTAAGAATTTTTTTCCCCTTTCCAGCTGTAATAACTGTTAGATTATTCCAGTAATCAAAACAACCCCCTACTTTTCCACACCTTACTTATACACATCCTCCTAGTAACAGATGGATATCGCTGGCTCAGAAATTCTTGGTTTCCAGGGTGAAAAAAATGCCAAACATATTACAATCCTATCAGTGCTTATAAGAAAAATATGACACTGTTCCAGATAGCCCCAAATGGGAGATTTTTTTTCAAGCACTGTAGAAGAAGAGGAATGCATCGGATGGCATAATAAAATAACTATTTTTTCCTAGATTTTCTGGGAGTCCCTCAAGATAAAATATAAAATAAATAATATTATTATTATTTATTGGATTTGTATGCCGCCCCTCTCTGTAGACTAACAACAATGATAAAAACAACATGTAACAATTCAATACTAAAACAACTAAAAAACCCTTATTATAAAACCGAACATACACGCAAACATACCATGCATAAATTGTAAGGCCTAGGGGGAAGGAGTATCTCAGTTTCCCCATGCCTGATGGTAGAGGGGGGTTTTAAGGAGCTTATGAAAGGCGAGGAGGGTGGGGGCAATTCTAATCTCTGGGGGAAGCTGGTTCCAGAGGGCCGGGGCCGCCACAGAGAAGGCTCTTCCACTGGGTCCCGCCAGACAACATTGTTTAGTTGACGGGACTTGGAGAAGACCCACTCTGTGGGACCTAACTGGTCACTGGGATTCGTGCGGCAGAAGGCTGTCCTGGAGATAATCTGGTCCAGTGCCATGAAGGGCTTTATAGGTCATAACCAACACTTTGAATTGTGACTGGAAACTGATCGGCAACCAATGCAGACTGCGGAGTGTTGGTGTAACATGGGCATATTTGGGGAAGCCCATGATTGCTCTCGCAGCTGCATTCTGCACGATCTGAAATTTCCGAACACTTTTCAAAGGTAGCCCCTTTTCGTATTTTCCCGCCCCAGGAATATGGGGTGGGTACAAGGCCTAACTGTCCTCTGGACACAACAGAGAGCATTACAGTAGTCGAGCCTCGAGGTGATGAGGACATGAGTGACTGTGAACAGTGACTCCCGGTCCAAATAGGGTCGCAACTGGTGCACCAGGTAAACCTGGGCAAACGTCCCCCTCGCCACAGCTGGAAGATGTTTCTCTAATTTCTAACTTCTAATTTCTCTACTTCAGAGGTCTTTCTGATGCCCTTAAATGAGTATTAATACAGGTTAAGTCTACCCTAACTGTTATCTGCAAAAGCCTTCAAGAATTCTTTCTTGGATGTTTCTTAATTCCTATGCTACTTCTAAAACAGTTCAATTTTCCCAGAGATATTTCACGTCAGAAAGTCAACTAATTGTTAGGTTTTTCACAGTCACTTCTGAATTAAATCCCAATTGGAATGTGCATTTGTTGCATAAATGAAACCCTGTATTCAGTGGTTGGTTTTAAAAAAAATTATTACCAGTTCTGTGGGTTTGGCTTGGTGGGTGTAGCAGGGGAAGGATACTGTAGTCTACGGAGAGGGGCGGCATACAAATAATAATAATAATAATAATAATAATAATAATAATAATAATAATAATAATAATATAATAATAATAATAATAATAATAATAATAATAATATCTCCATTTCCACCCCACTCCAGTGGAAGGTTACTGCAAATTCCCACTTCCTCTCCATCAGCTGGGACTCAGGAGGCAGAGAATAAATGGAGGTTGGGCCAGTCAGAGGTGGGATTTACCAGTTCTCTGAACTACTCCAAAATTTCTGCTACCGGTTCCCCAGAACTGGTCAGAACCTGCTGGATCCCACCTTTCCCCTTATTTCAACACATAGAAAGATAGAAGACTGACGGCAGAAAAAGACCTCATGGTCCATCTAGTCTGCCCTTATACTATTTCCTGTATTTTATCTTACAATGGATCTATGTTTATCCCAGGCATGTTTAAATTCGGTTACTGTGGATTTACCAACCACGTCTGCTGGAAGTTTGTTCCAAGGATCTACTACTCTTTCAGTAAAATAATATTTTCTCACGTTGCCTTTGATCTTTCCCCCAACTAACTTCAGATTGTGTCCCCTTGTTCTTGTGTTCACTTTCCTATTAAAAACACTTCCCTCCTGGACCCTATTTAACCCTTTAACATATTTAAATGTTTCGATCGTGTCCCCCCTTTTCCTTCTGTCCTCCAGACTCTACAGATTGAGTTCATGAAGTCTTTCCTGATACGTTTTATGCTTAAGACCTTCCACCATTCTTGTAGCCCGTCTTTGGACCCGTTCAATTTTGTCAATATCTTTTTGTAGGTGAGGTCTCCAGAACTGAACACTGTATTCCAAATGTGGTCTCACCAGCGCTCTATATAAGGGAATCACAATCTCCCTCTTCCTGCTTGTTATACCTCTAGCTATGCAGCCAACACGCTTTGAATTTGAAGATAGCGGGGAACATGATAGCACTGTTTCAATATTTGAGGGGCTCCTACAAAGATGAGGGGTTCAACTATTTTCCAAACCATCAAGAGGCGAAACAAGAAACAATAGTTGGAAACTAACCATGGAAAGAAGCAACCTAGAATGAAGGGGAAGTTTCCTAAAGGAAGAGCAATCGACCAATGGAAAAGCTTGCCTTCAGGAGTTGTGGGTGGCTCCATCACTGGAGACTTTCAGAAAGAGATTGGACTTTTTGAAGTGGTAGAAGGCAGTGATGGCAAACTTTTTTTTTTGTTGGGTGCTAAAAGCACGCACATGGGTGCTATTGCATGTGCGAGCATGCGAACAGCCATAATTCAATAACCCTCATTCAGCCTGCCCCCTGTGACCCACCCCACTCCCCCATTTCTCAACTTCTGGTGGGCGCAATAGGCCAGTTTTTCGCCCTTCTCAGTCTCCCGAGGCTTCCCTGGAGCCCTGGGAGGGCGAAAATTATTATTATTATTATTATTATTTATTAGATTTGTATGCCGCCCCTCTCCGAAGACTCGCGGCGGCTCACAACAGTAATAAAAACAAAATAGTAGTGGAACAAATCTAATATTAAAAAACATATAAAACCCTATCATTTTTTTTTTATTTTTTAAAAAACCAAACAGCACATTCATACCAGACATAAAACAATGTATAAAAAAGCCTGGGGGAAAGGTGTCTCAACTCCCCCATGCCTGGTGGTATAAGTGAGTCTTGAGTAGTTTACAAAAGACAGGGAGGGTGGGGGCAGTTCTAATCTCCGGGGGGAGTTGGTTCCAGAGGGCCAGGGCCACCACAGAGAAGGCTCTTAGTCGATGGGACCCAGAGAAGGCCAACTCTGTGGGACCTTATTGGTCGCTAGGATTCATGCGGTAGCAGGCGGTTCCGGAGGTACTCTGGTCCAATGCCATGTAGGGCTTTAAAGGTCATGACCAACACTTGGCCACCCCACCTCCTGGAAGCCCTCTGGAGGCCAGAAATGGCCCATTTCCTAATTTCCAGTGGGCCCAATTGTCCTACTTTTCGCCCTCCCAAGGCTCTAGAGGCATTCTTGGAGCATAGGGAGGTTAAAAACGCCCTCGCCTGCCACCTGGAGACTCTATGAAGGGTGAAAATGCCCTCCCAGAGCTTCTGTATGAGCCATAAATCAGCTGGCTGGCATGCACATGCATGATGGAGCTGAACTAGGGCAAAGGCTTGCGTGCCAGCAGATATGGCTCCGTGTGCTACTTTTGGCACACGTGTCATAGGGTAACAGTCTATCTTGGGTAACAGTCTATCCTCCATACTCACCTACCCAGGCTTCACGCTCTGGGGAATCCAGAGCATGATACCATGGTCTTTCAAGACTGAAGGATGCCAATGCATAGGTTCACCATCAGGGGGATAAGGTCTTCTGCTCTAGCAGGGGATTGGACTAGAAGACCTCTAAGGGCCCCTTCCAACTCTATTCCATGTTCTATGAAGCATAGATATATCAGTCTGAATTATTATTATTATGTCAGTACAACACAGCAAACGAGATCACTATGCTGGATTTCATATTTCATCACCAGTCGGGTGCTTCCCAAGCACCTAGGACTGCGTGATATAGCGGCAAATTATGTTTGCCGATCCCAGTAAAGCGGCCTTTTGCAATTGACAGATGGAGATTTTGTCAAGTCCGATGGTTTTCAAATGTCCGCTGAGATCCTTTGGCACTGCGACCAGTGTGCCAAGGACCACTGGGACCACTTTCACTGGCTTATGCCAGAGTCATTGTAGCTCGATTTTTAGATCTTCGTATTTCACTATTATTATTATTATTATTATTATTATTATTATTATTAATTAGATTTGTATGCAGCGCCTCTCCATAGACTCGGGGCGGCTCACAACAATAATGAAACAATATACAACAAATCTAATATTTAAAAATAACTAAAACCCCTTATTAAAAGCAAAATATACACACAAACATACCATGCATAAACTGTATAGGCCTGGGGGAGATGTCTCAATTCCCCTTTGCCTGATGGCAGAGGTGGGCTTTAAGGAGTTTACAAAAGGCAAGGAGAGTGGGGGCAATTCTAATCTCTGGAGGGAGCTGGTTCCAGAGGGTCGGGGCCGCCACAGAGAAGGCTCTTCCCCTGGGTCCCGCCAAACAAGTTCCTTTCCTACATTCCGTTGGATTCTTAGGAAGTTATACGCATATACTGTATGTGCCTCTGGGCGTGTAATCTCAAATTCCAAATGTGAAACTTGGATTGCAATGAGTTCATGCTCATTGCTGGAAATGGATTCACAGTAGACCAAGCAAAGGAATGGAGCACAGGGCCTTCCCTTATTCCTCCACCATCCGATTTTAATCGAGTTAGGTCTTGTGATGATTCCTAACAGCTGCACCAACTATCATCCTGATCACATTGCTCTGAGCTTCGGCTCACAGTGAACTGATTGGGAGGTGTGGGAAGGATGGATTTGGCAACCCAAATATTGCTTTGGACTCCATGAGCTCAGATGAAGGGGGAAACGAGGCAGAAGGGGAGGAAACAAACTTGGATAGAGCTCATCCTGGATATATTTCCCCCCTCCCACTCTCTCCCCAACTTAAACATACACAAAATCATTGATTAGATCCAGTCATGGGACATTGCAGGTCTCAGAGGTGCTCACACTAAACCACAGCTTAATGCATTTGGTACCCCGTTTAGGCATCTACGTCAAAGATGCACAACGGACACCCTAGGGATGCATTTGGTTTCCAGAAACTTTGGGAGCAGCTCGCAAAACATCAAAAGTGATTAGCTCATTGGTGCTTCGAATGTGATGAAAGGGGGAATGATGCGGCACAGGAGAATATCAACTCTGCTTGGTTGATTCAATCACTTTGTATAATTATTTTTTTTAGAAAGAGGGATAGGAAATTGCTAAACGAAGAGGAAAATGGGAAATCAAGAAACTAAGAAGAATAGCATAGCATGGAGTAGAGTAGAGTAGAGTAGAATAGAATAGAATAGAAGAATGAATAGAATAGAATGAAGATAGGATAGGATGCTCTAAATCCTTCAGGATTGGGCGTCATAGAATAGAAGAGAACAGAACAGAATAGAACAGAATAGAATAGAATGGCGGTGTTGGAAGGGACCTCAGAGGTCTTCTAGTCCAACCCCCTGCTTAGGCAGGAAACCCTACACCATTTCAGACAGACGGTTATCCAACATCTGCTTAAAAACTTCCAGTGTTAGGGCATTCACAACTTCTGGAGGCAAGCTGTTCCACTGATTAATTGTTCTAACTGTCAGGAAATTTCTCCTTAGTTCTAAGTTATTTCTCTCCTTGTTCAGCTTCCACCCATTGCTTCTTGTTCTACCCTCAGTCGCTTTGGAGAATAACTTGTTGTTGTAGTTATCATCATCATCATCATCATCATCATCATCATCATCATCATACTGTAGACAATGGTTTTCAACCTGGGGGTCGGGACCCCTTTGGGTTTCACATGACCATTTCACAGGGGTCACCTAAGACCATGGGAAAAGAGAAATTTCCTGTGGTGTTAGGAACTAAAGCTTCTATTCTGGCATCTTGGAACATATTTTTACAATCCGACCAATCAGGCATTTATCCAGTGGGGGTGTCTCTCTTCCTGCCAATCATCTTCAAGCTCAGTTGGGAGAATTGATGCTAGACTTATGGTTGGGGGTCACCAAAACATGAGGAACTGCATTAACTCCGAGTCTTCGGAGTAGGGCGGCATACAAATCTAATAAATAATAATAATTAAGAGGTCGCGGCATTAGAAAGGTTGAGAACCACTGCAAGTGTAGAAGATCAAATATGAAATCAGAGACTGTAAGGTCAGATCTTCTTTGACTTGATTCTGGAGAAGATGTTCTGGGATAAACATATATCCATCCTAAGATAAAATACAGAAAATAGTATAAGGGCAGACTAGATGGACCATGAGGTCTTTTTCTGCCGTCAGACTTCTATGTTTCTATTGAAGATATTTCTGGGATGTACCCAGCTCAAGATCCTATATTCAGCTTTGATTCCTCCAGAACCACCGTCTCAAAATTAGGGAAGACTCAAAAGGCTTCTCAAAAGGCAATGCTTAACCGAAGGAAGGGGAATTGAACTCTCTGCATCAATTCATTGTATCATCATCCATGTTCTCAGAAAACAAATAGCTTTATAATGGGCCCGTATCTCAAGTTGCAAGGCAAGCACCCTCTACAGTTTTCAAGATGCGCTGAGATTTGGGTTGAGTCGCGCAGTAAGGATATGGTTCCTATCACTGCTGTTGCAGCATGAATCCCTGGGGACATCCCCGCAAGTGTGTTTGTGTGAGGGGGGGCATAAAACATGTCCTGGGACTCATTGTTCTTGGCAGAGAAGACAGTCCTGAGTCATTGTTGTATCAAGGATCCTTTATTTTTCTCTCCTTCTTCTTCTGAAATGGGAAGCCTTCCAGGCCAATGACAACAGAAGACTTTTCCGAAAAGCCACTTAGATGTGTTCCTTTAATGTCTCAGTCGAAAGCATTGAAACAGGCCCAACCAACCCACTTCTGACAACTTCGGCTGCAAGAAGTGTGGATTTAAGCCAAACCTAAATGCGAGACGATGCTGTTTTGCTGTCCCCTGCGTCTTTTCTTTGTAATACGCAAGATACGTCGGCAACATTTCTGTGGGTCAACCGTTCCAAAGACCAGGCGTTTGTTTGCATTATCTGTGCCCTTTCATTTGTAATGTAGTCATTCGGTTAATGCTGTGTGATGTTGAGGTTTTCCTCTACAGATTATACTATACAATATCTTGGAAAAGGCAAACATGCTGCAGATGACACTGTTTTAGCACAGTTATACAACCGAAGTACGAAATGAAGGCCCATCCCCATTTATTAAAATCTTTGCATCCTGGGGTCTACATTATTGCATTTTTTGGAGTATAAGACACACCATTTCCCCCCTTATAAGAGACTGAAAATTTGGCTACACCAGTTGCGGCCCTATTTGGACCGGGAGTCATTGCTCACAGTCACTCACACCCTCATCACCTCGAGGCTCGACTACTGTAATGCTCTCTACATGGGGCTACCTTTGAAGAGTGTTCGGAAACTTCAGATCGTGCACAATGCAGCTGTGAGAGAAATTATGGGCTTCTCTAAGTATGCCCATATTAATCCAACACTCCGCAGTCTGCATTGGTTGCCGATCAGTTTCCGGTCACAATTCAAAGTGTTGGTTATGACCTATAAAGCCATTCATGGCACCGGACCAGAATATCTTCGGGACCGCCTTCTGCCGCACGAATCCCAGCGACCAGTTCGGTCCCACAGAGTTGGCCTTCTCCTGGTCCTGTCGACTAAACAATGTCGTCTGGTGGGACCCAGAGGAAGAGGCTTCTCTGTGGTGGCTCTGACCCTCTGGAACCAGCTCCCCCCTGAGATTAGGATTGCCCCCACCCTCCTTGCCTTTCGTAAACTCCTGAAAACCCACCTCTGCCGTCAGGCATGGGGGAATTGAAACATCTCCCCCTTGCCCATATTGTTTTGGTGTTTGATTGATTGTGTGCTTGTGTTTTATATATATTGGGGTTGTTTTTATGAATTTTTAACTTAAAACTGTAATTGGATTGGTGGGTATTGGATTTGTCACTATGTACTGTTTTTATTATTGTTGTGAGCCGCCCCGAGTCTGCGGAGAGGGGCGGCATACAAATCCAATAAATCCAATCTAATCTAATCTATATTCTGAATATAACTTTTTGAAGATATTTTTTTCCCCCAGCCCTAATGAGGTGCTAACGATCTTGCAGGCTTTTCCATTGCTACTCTCTCCAAAGATGGGTTTTTCTATCCCTAAGTCTTTGCAGGCTTTTTTTCATTGCTACTCACTCCAAATAAGGTTTTTTTAAGCCCTAACCAGGGGATAAAGTAATGTGCTGAAGCTGACCAGACAAAGGACGCTAGGCAGATGAATACCTGGTAGGCAGATCCCCCCCCCTAATTTTCATCCCCAAAAACTAAGGTGCGACTTGTATTCCAGTGTGACTTATACTCTGAAAAATATGGTATTGTATATGTATGTCAGTGGTGGGTTGTAAAATTTGTTAGCGCCGCTTTGCACATACACCTGTTGCTTCTGTGCATTTATTTATTGATTTGATTTGATTTGATTTGGCTTGACTTATTTCACATATTTACATTCACAAATTTACCATCTCATTTTCTTATTCTTAATACAATAGTCCCATGCATTTTTTGATTCATCGAGGCATGCTTAATTCAGTTGAGGCTTATTTTCTACAATTCCTTGATCCTTTTTTCCCCTACAGCCCTTCTTCCCCCCTTCCTCTTACTTTCCTCTCCTTCCCTCCCTTCCTTCTCTACTTCCCTTTCTTCTCCCCTTCCTCCCTTCCTCCCTTCTCTCCTATCCTTTTCCCCTTCCTTCCCCTCCTCTCCTCTCCCTTTCTTCTTTCCTTCTCATCTCCTTTCCCTTCTCTCCTATTCTATTGTTGTGTTGTTTATTCTACTGTATCTTGTGGTGGCATTCCAGCAGTCTTGATTCATTCTTTATTGACTTGACTTGACTTGACTTGACTTGACTTGACTTGACTTGACTTGACTTGACTTGTATGCCACTCCTCTCTGAAGACTCAGGGCGGCTTACACCATATAATATAAAACAATGAAAAATAAAGACAAATCCAATTAATTAAAACTACATAACCTAAAATCCCAATATTTTAAAAATCAATCAGACACATTCAGATCTCAACCATATATCACATTCATTGCCCAAGGGGCCAAGACCTAGTTGCCCCAAGTCTGGTGACATAAGTGAATCTTGAGACTCTTGCGGAAGGCGAGGAGGGTGGGGGCAGTGCGAATATCCGGGGGGAGCTGATTCCAGAGAGCCAGGGCCACCACAGAAAAGGCTCTTCCCCTTGGCCCCACCAAGCAACATTGTCTGGTTGACAGGACCTGGAGAAGGCCGACTCTGTGGGACATAAACCAGTTGTTGAGACTCATAAGGCAGAACGTGGTCCCATAAGTAATCTGGTCCGATTATTGTTGTAAGGAAAAAGAGGAGGAAGGACTATTAGGTATGTTTGCAGCCTTGAGACTTTTAAAAAAAAATAAAAATAATAAAAGCAGGATTTTTTTAAAAAAAGTAAAACTCTACAAAAATGCAACGGCCATTAATGGAATGGGAAAGTCTATAAATAGTCAATAGAAGCAAGAGACATTGATATCTACCCTAAAAGTGGAATGGCTTTTCTAACGCCTCTTTATTTTGATTTATTCAACGCTTCCTTTTACTTATCCATAATTCTAAATATTAGATATAAGGAAATGAGCTGCTGAAAATATAACTAATTCAGAATCTCAACACGGGTCTACCGTACACCCGCCCACTCCTTTCTTCTCTTTACTCTTCTTTCTCTTTTTTCTTTCTTTCCTTTCGTATGTTTGTATGTTTATTGACTTTTTTGTTCATTTGTCTTGGTTTATTGTCAAAGTATATGAGTATATGTTTTATATTGCCAATCGTAATTATATGTATCGTATGTAAATTTAAAAAAAGGAAAGTCTATAAATAGGAAAGTGAACACAAGAACAAGGGGACACAATCTGAAGTTAGTTGGGGGAAAGATCAAAAGCAACGTGAGGAAATATTATTTCACTGAAAGAGTAGTAGATCCTTGGAACAAACTTCCAGCAGACGTGGTTGGTAAATCCACAGTAACTGAATTTAAACATGCCTGGGATAAACATATATCCATCCTAAGATAAAATACAGGAAATAGTATAAGGGCAGACTAGATTTTATTTATTTATTTATTTATTTATTTATTTATTTATTCATTCATTCATTCATTCATTCATTCATTCATTTATTTATTTATTTATTTTGTCCAATACACAATGAGGGTTTTAGTGGGTATATATATCAATATACACATAGTAAAATACATGATGAAGGTTATAGAGGAGATACTCATAGTAAAATATATCTAAGAAATAATAGAAAAGAAGATATAGGAATAGAACATATCAATGAAAGAATAGAAGAAGAGATATAGGAATAGAAGAAAGGTATAGGAGATATAGGAGAGCAATAGGACAAGGGACGGAAGGCACTCTAGTGCACTTGTACTCGCCCCTTACTGACCTCTTAGGAATCTGGATAGGTCAACCGTAGATAATCTAAGGGTAAAGTGTTGGGGGTTTGGGGATGACACTATGGAGTCCGGTAATGAGTTCCACGCTTCGACAACTCGGTTACTGAAGTCATATTTTTTACAGTCAAGTTTGGAGCGGTTAATATTAAGTTTAAATCTGTTGTGTGCTCTTGTGTTGTTGTGGTTGAAGCTGAAGTAGTCGCCGACAGGCAGGACATTGCAGCATATGATCTTGTGGGCAATACTTAGATCTTGTTTAAGGCGTCTTAGTTCTAAGCTTTCTAGGCCCAGGATTGAAAGTCTAGTCTCGTAGGGTATTCTATTTCGAGTGGAGGAGTGAAGGGCTCTTCTGGTGAAATATCTTTGGACATTTTCAAGGGTGTTAATGTCTGAGATGTGATATGGGTTCCAAACAGATGAGCTGTATTCGAGATGGACCATGAGGTCTTTTTCTGCCGTCAGTCTTCTATGTTTCTATGTTTCTAGTGAACCTTCTGAACGCTTTTCAAGCTTTTTTGACTGTGGGAAGGTCTCTACCCCCTTCCGTGGGCTACACACGCCGTGTGCGCTGATTTTCTCGTAACTTGTGATGTGAAGGACAGAACAGAAGAAAGCTTATGCATCTGCAGCCAGGTGTTTGTGTAGCTGTGGAGCCCGTTCGTCCTGGAGGTTTAAGGGAGCGGAGGGACCCAGGTGACATCATGAGACTCACCAGCGTAGGTCGCTTGGGTAATTGTAAGGTGACATCAGCCACCAGATGTTGCAGACTGAGGACAGCTTTGTGGGCCCGCCGTTTCATGAGCTGGCACTGTATAAACATCACCTCTGCTAAACGCTCGTGGAATCTCTTCAATAACATTCCCTTCATCCTCAGCGCCTCCTTGCTGCCCATCTAACCAGCTTAAAAGAACTGTTTATGTACAGTCCGTTCTTGTCCTGTTCTCATTTCCAAAAAATGTTTTCCCTCCACCCTGCCTGAAAACAGACATAGAAACATAGAAGTCTGACGGCAGAAAAAGACCTCATGGTCCATCTAGTCTGCCCTTATACTATTTTCTGTATTTTATCTTAGGATGGATATATGTTTATCCCAGGCATGTTTAAATTCAGTTACTGTGGATTTATGTACCACGTCTTCTGGAAGTTTGTTCCAAGGATCTACTAATCTTTCAGTGAAATAATATTTTCTCATGTTGCTTTTGATCTTTCCCCCAACTAACTTCAGATTGTGTCCCCTTGTTCTTGTGTTCACTTTCCTATTAAAAACACTTCCCTCCTGGACCTTATTTAACCCTTTAATATATTTAAATGTTTCGATCATGTCCCCCCTTTTCCTTCTGTCCTCCAGACTATACAGATTGAGTTCATGAAGTCTTTCCTGATACGTTTTATGCTTAAGACCTTCCACCATTCTTGTAGCCCGTCTTTGGACCCGTTCAGTTTTGTCAATATCTTTTTGTAGGTGAGGTCTCCAGAACTGAACACAGTACTCCAAATGTGGTCTCACCAGCATTCTATATAGCGGGATCATAATCTCCCTCTTCCTGCTTGTTATACCTCTAGCTATGCAGCCAAGCATCCTACTTGCTTTCCCTACTGCCTGACCGCACTGTTCACCCATTTTGAGACTGTCAGAAATCACTACCCCTAAATCCTTCTCTTCTGAAGTTTTTGCTAACACAGAACTGCCAATACAATACTCAGATTGAGGATTCCTTTTCCCCAAGTGCATTATTTTACATTTGGAAACATTAAACTGCAGTTTCCATTGCTTTGACCATTTCTGCTAGAGGCATTCTTAAGTAGAGGTACCACTGTAGTGGGGTTCTACCAGAACGGTAAAACATGCCGCACTGGTAGTAAAACTTGAGTGGTGTGTGGAGCTTTGGTTGTCTTGCATGTGCACACACAGAGTGTGTTTGCTTCAGCACATGCTTAGGAAGCAAAATCTCGTAAGGGGACTTGTGTGTGAGAGAGATTTTGGTGATTTTTTGCTTCGGCGCATGGTGACTCAGCCCATTTATACCCATAATTTCACTCATTGTACACTCTTGACTTCATGGATTGCCGCCAGTAGTAGCTTGGTCATCAACAGTATGAGAGAAGAAATTAACATTACTTTAGGATATTTATTTTGGTTTATGTAGATGTCAGTTTAGCAAATTTTAAATGGTGGCATTACAGAATATGCTTTATTACGGATTTTATTTTTAAAAAAATAAGGTTCCCTTCTTGGGTCTCTCCCCACCCCGCCACACACTAGTTTTTATTTCTAATTTGACTGAATGAGTTCTCTTGAGTTTGATCTGGCGCTAACGTTAAGAAAGACAACACATTAGTAGAAATGGCAGTTATTTTTCCTGCTGAGATCAGTGATTTAATACTACCTGTTATTTGATAGGAGACCCTAGAGAAGGCAAATTAGAAATGAGATATAGCATGTATTGAATACATAAACATATATTCCTAATAGTTTAGGTCAGTGATGGCGAACCTTTTTCCCCCTCGGGTGCCAAAAGCGTGTGTGTGTGTGTATTATTGTGCATGAGTAAGTGCCCACACCCATAGAATGATTTTAACTGTTCTAACAAAGCGACAGCATAGTCAGTGTTCTTAACACCCTTCTCAAAGAGTGGGGTGGGCCCACCTGGTGGGGGCACAGAGCAATGCCAAGGGGGGCACCTGACCCCTAGGAATGTGCTTTTTTTTGCCACAGGGAGTAGAGTAGAGCACGGAACAATAGCACACAGAGCAGGAGATATGAAGTGCAGATAACAAACCCTTAAGAGACACCATGGAAAAATATTTAACATGAATGAAAAGGAAGGAGGAGAGAGACGGAGATAATGAGACAAATGTAAGTCTCCTGAAAGCTAAGACGAGGAAATAGGATGAAGTGTATGTAGCACTTAGCTTCAGTATGGCTACAGTGGGAGCAAAGGAAAGACCGGTATGTTTACTGTGTCTAAAAATGTTGGCAGCGGACAGTGTGAAGCCAAATAAATTAAGGCGCAACTTAAATACATTACACCCCAATTACGCTGATAAGCTGCCTGAGTTTTTTCAGCGAAAACATGCTGAAAATTGCAAACAATCATCCCGATGGAGAATTGGTGGAGAGGGCATGAAATGTTTATTTCTTCCTGGGGTGGGGCGTAACAGAAAATAATTGAGAAACACTACCCTAGGAACAAGCAGATAAGATTTCAAGGAATTTATAGAGTGAATCAGGTTCATTCCTCTTATGACTACACAAAGACTCAAGTCTACTTCCCCACTTGACTCCTCCTTCCTGTCTAGCTGGAATTTCTCAGCATTAAGGCAGAAATGTATAGCCGATAAACAATTTCAGACATACATTTTCATATTTCTCCATCTCCATTCAAGAGCTCTTTTCCACCCTTCTCATCTACAAAAATAAATCAGCTATAAGAAGATGAATGAACATGGTTTTAGGCTAATTATATATCTGACAATACACGAAGAATAAGTTATTACTCACTCTTAACTTTTGTCCATAAACAACTCTACTTTTTTGTATTGTATATAACTGTTATTAAAACTTTTAAACAAGAATATAGAAATGAATTTGAACCCATGTAAATTAAGGAAGAAGAAATAAAAAAGAAATAAAAGAAAAACTCAAAGAAAAGAAAAACAGTTGAAGAAAAATAACGACTACAATCCTATTGACTAGTATACCACCCACCCTAAAAAGCATGCATTAAAAATATATAGCACAGACCCAGTTGGTTTATTTCATAAATATTGATTCATGTAGATGAGGATGTTGTTGAAGTCAGTACTGTAGTTCTGATTCATTTGTACCGTGTGGTTAGCTGACAAAGGTTTTGGAATCATAGTGGAGGAAAACCTCACAACACAGTGAAATGAATATCTTTAAGTATTGTGTTGCAAAGCACTCAGCAGATGTATCTCAGTAAGCCATCTTTAATTGTCCTTGGAAAACATTAAATGTCTTTCCATTATCAGCATAATCAGTTTAGAATCCTCATCAGGTTTTAATGATGTGAGCTGGACAGTGTACAGCCCCCTTGTGTGCAAACATTAGCAAAAAGAGAGACATAAAAATAAACGACGGCTCAAAATGAGGGATGTGCTGTTGGCCACAGGTATTTCTTTAAAAATAAACACCCCAAAACCCTCTGGAACATTTTCTCTGGCGTTTAGATGGGTTTCCTTGTGAGATAAGGAGGGTTTTAGAAACTACAAAGAGCTCAAATGTAGATAAGTAAATGATAAGACATATTCATTTAAGTCAATGCTTCTCAATTATTTTCTGTTACGCCCCGCTGTTAGAGGTTGAGGACTAAGCTGTATTATCCCTGAGCAATGGAAAATGTGCAAGACTAGACTTTCAATCCTGGGCCTAGAAAGCTTAGAACTAAGACGCCTTAAACATGATCTAAGTATTGCCCACAAGATCATATGCTGCAACGTCCTGCCTGTCGGCGAGTACTTCAGCTTCAATCACAACAACACAAGAGCACACAACAGATTGAAACTTAATATTAACCGCTCCAAACTTGACTGTAAAAAATATGACTTCAGTAATCGAGTTGTGGACTCATTACCGGACTTCATAGTGTCATCCCCAAACCCCCCAACACTTTACCCTTAAATTATCCACGGTTGACCTCTCCAGATTCCTAAGAGGTCAGTAAGGGGCGTGCATAAGTGCACTAGAGTGCCTTCCGTGCCCTGTGCTATTGCTCTCTCCTTCTGAAGTGGGTAAAATGAGGACCCAGATTGTTGGGGGCAATAGGCTGATTCTGTAAACTGCTTAGACAGGGCTGTAAAAGCACTATGGAGCAATATATAGCAATAAGAGCCAGAGTGGCGCAGCAGGTAGAGTGATGTACTGCAGGCCACTGAAGCTGACTGTAGATCTGTAGGTCAGCGGTTCAAATCTCATCACCGGCTCAAGGTTGACTCAGCCTTCCATCCTTCCGAGGTGGGTAAAATGAGGACCCGGATTGTGGGGGCAATAGGCTGGCTCTATTAAAAAGTGCTATTGCTAATATGTTGTAAGCCACCCCGAGTGTAAGGAGAAGGGTGGCATAAAAATCAAATAGATAGATAGATAGATAGATAGATAGATAGATAGATAGATAGATAGATAGATGAATAAATAAAAGTCTAAATGCTATTGCTATCTCTATTTGAGAAGCAGTGATATAAGCAGACTGTTTTATTCTTCAATCCTAAATGTAGATAATGTAGTTTCCATGGGAGACCTAGGTTCCAAGATGCCATTTGGAATAAAACTTTCTCTCGCCACAGGTCGCCTAATGTCTTAACGTGATACTTTTCAGGCTTCCTGCTCTTGGAGCGGCTGTAGTTATCTCTCTAGCTTTGAACCACACACTTTAAGAAAGGTTAAGAAATAAATCGGAATGCTTTAGAAGAGAGCAACAAAGAAAGACTGCGGTGCAAAACCCAAACCCCATGTGGGAAGGCCGAAGGAATACGAGAAGGGTAACATAAGAAGGGGAAACAAAACGTACACATTTCATAATATCTGAAAGGCTGTCAAAAACAGGAAGGCATAATGTACTTCCCACATGAAGTTCTAAAGTTCAGGTTTAAAGATAATGGTTTGCTCAGCAGGGAGGGGATAAACTTTTGACTACGAAGATAAACTTGTCAGCACGACTGCTTCCATCATTACATCACTTCTTAAAAGAATAGAGGTCCTACCTATAGATCCCCATGCAAAAAACTTATAGAGTGGGGCGGTGAAGGGCTGCAAAAAAAATTATTACCACACTGTGGGTGTGGCTTATTTTGTGGGTTTGGCTTGCTGGCCAAATTGCCAGGTGGGAGTGGCTTGAGGATCATGTGACCAGGGGGTGGCTTAAAAATCATATGACTGTCTTAAAGGTGGCCAACTTGATGTCACTCATGCCAAGGGTTTGAGTTTGGGTTATGGATCCTGGCCTCTCCTCACCTCAAAGAAATAGAACTTTCCTATCTATTTACCATTCCTGAACATCCAAAATATACTATTTAATTCTATATATATATATGCCATATGTGTACATACATATTACACACAGGCACACAAAAATATACACTGCTCAAAAAAATAAAGGGAACACTCAAAGAACACATCCTAGATCTGAGTGAATGAAATATTCTCATTGAATACTTTGTTCTGTACAAAATTGAACGTGCTGACAACATGTGAAATAGATTGTCAATCAGGGAAGCTTCCTAAGTGGACAGTTTGATTTCACAGACGTTTGATTCACTTGGAGTTATATTGTGTTGTTTAAGTGTTGCCTTTATTTTTTCGAGCAGTATACATTGTCTATCATATAAACTGTATGTGTATGTACACAAACACACACACACACACACATGCACAGCTCTTCTAAAATTCTACACATGGCAGAAGAAGACCAAATATCATATTTTGGGGGGATCTGACTCTGATTTTAATCTCAATAAAGATCTCACCAGAATTCCCCTGGAATGGAAAAATGTAGTCGGGATTTTCTCACTTGTTTTAATAATGCTTCGCAGATTGAATGGGAGATGGGATATGCTGGCTGGGGAAAAGTGATTTCATCAGATTGTGTGCTTAAGTTGTGCCAGTCTTTCCAAAGAGCTGTTTTGCAACACTGTTAGTAGGGGGTATGTGTGTTTATGCTGTATTTTTCAGACTATAAGACACACCAGAGTATAAGACATGCCAAGGTTTCAAAGAGGTAAGGAAAAAAAGTTTTTGTCCTCCCTGGCCCCCAGGAGCACTCTGCAAGGAAGATGAAGTTGGGTAATTTTACATAGTGAGTGGATTATTATTATTATTATTATTTATTATTATTTATTGGATTTGTATGCCGCCCCTCTCCGCAGACTCGGGGCAGATAACAACAATGATTTTTTAAAAACCCAGCATGTAACAATCCAATTAATAAAACAACTAAAAACCCTTATAGTAAAACCAAACATACACACAAACATACCATGCATAACTTGTAATGGCCTAGGGGGAAAGAATATCTTAACTCCCCCATGCTTGGCGATAAAGGTGGGTCTTGAGTAATTTGCGAAAGACAAGGAGGGTGGGGGCCGTTCTAACCTCTGGGGGGAGTTGATTCCAGAGGGCCGGGGCCGCCACAGAGAAGGCTCTTCCCCTGGGATATTTATTTAGAGTACAGTACAGTAGAGCAGAGCAGAGTAAGTAGAATATTCTGTTCTGTAGAGTAGATTCGAGTATTCTGTTCTGTAGAGCAGAGCAGAACAGAGCAGAGTATTCTGTTCTGTAGAATAGAGTAGAGTAGAGTATTCTGTTCTATTCTATTCTAAGAAGAGTGTTATTTCCCTTTTCTTTTTTTAAATCAACTTCTCTTGACTTGAAGATTTTGCTTCACTCAATGACATAGTTATTTGCAAGCGCTGTATAGAGCGTGTGGTGACACCACATTTGGAATACTGTGTCCAGTTCTGAAGACGTCACCTACAAAAAGATATGGATCAAATTGTTCGGGTCCGAAGACGGGCTACAAAAATGGTGGAAGGTCTTAAGCATCAAACTTATCAGGAAAGTGAACACTCACTCAATCTGTATAGTGTGGAGGACACAAGGGGGGACATGATCAAAACATTTAAACATGTTAAAGGGTTAAATAAGGTTCAGGAGGGAAGTGTTTTTAATAGGAAAGTGAACACAAGAACAAGGGGGCACAACCTGAGATCAGAAGCAACGTGAGAAAATATTATTTGACTGAAAGAGTAGTAGATGCTTGGAACAAACTCTCAGCAGACGTGGTTGGAAAAATCCACAGTCACTGAATTTAAACATGCCTGGGATAAACGTACTGTATATCCATCCTAAGATAAAATATAGGCAATAGTGTAAGGGCAGACTAGAGGGGCCATGATGTCTTTTTCTGCCGTCCATCTTCTACGTTTCTATGTTTCAAGCACATGATGGTGGCGGCTTGCCGTTCTATGTGCCTTCTTTGTCTGCTATTGCAGATCTGTCTTCTGTTGCTTTTGGCTTTCACAATAGGCAACAATGCATTCCTTCTCGTCCACTTAATCATCTTCTGGTTGGAGGCAAATATTGTTTCTCATCAGATTAGCAGTAGAAGCTGAAGTCATCACATTAGGAAGGTATTTCCTTTTTCTTAGCCAACAGGAAGGAATTGAGCATTGGGGCCTATACCTTCTTTCCACACATCATAATGCTCCATTTGAGAGTGAAGTGGTCACTGATTATATTAGAATTTTTTTTTCTTTTCCTCCCTGATGGTGAACTCTGGCAAAAAATCAGGCCTGATCTGGACGTGGCTCATCAAAACAGACAGGAGAACCCAAAGCAAAATCTACAATCAGGAAATGGGATGATGCTCAGCTGGAATGTTCCTCCAGGAACATGGGAGATGGGAGAATGCAGGTGATGTCCTGGATTCAAAAACTCAACCACAGGAGGAAGAACAAAGATCATCCAAGGGCATGGGGTGAGGTGTCATCAGTACGCTGATGATACCCAGTTTTACATCTCCACCCCATGTCCAATCAACGAAGCAGTGGAAGTGATGTGCCGGTGTCTGGAGGCTGTTGGGGCCTGGATGGGTGCCAACAGACTCAAACTCAACCCTGATAAGACGTAGTGGCTGTGGGTTTTGCCTCCCAAGGACAATTCCACCTGTCCGTCCATCACCTTGGGGGGGGGAATTATTGACCCCCTCGGAGAGGGTCCGCAACTTGAGCGTCCTCCTCGATCCACAGCTCACATTAGAAAACCATCTTTCAGCTGTGGCGAGGGGGGCGTTTGCCCAGGTTCGCCTGGTGCACCAGTTGCGGCCCTATTTGGACCGGGACTCACTGCTCACAGTCACTCATGCCCTCATCACCTCGAGGTTCGACTACTGTAACGCTCTCTACATGGGGCAACCTTTGAAAAGTGTTTGGAAACTTCAGATCGTGCAGAATGCAGCTGCAAGAGCAGTCATGGGCTTCCCCAGGTATGCCCATGTTACACCAACACTCCGCAGTCTGCATTGGTTGCCGATCAATTTCCGGTCACAATTCAAAGTGTTGGTTATGACCTTTAAAGCCCTTCATGGCATCGGACCAGAATATCTCCGAGACCGCCTTCTGCTGCACGAATCCCAGCGACCGATTAGGTCCCACAGAGTGGGCCTTCTCTGGGTCCCGTCAACTAAACAATGTCGGTTGGCGGGCCCCAGGGGAAGAGCCTTCTCTGTGGCGGCCCCGACTCTCTGGAACCAGCTCCCCCCAGAGATTAGAATAGCCCCCACCCTCCTTGCCTTTTGTAAAGTCCTTAAAACCCACCTTTGTCGTCAGGCATGGGGGAACTGAGATATCTCCCCCGGGCCTATACAATTTATGTATGGTATGCTTGTATGTATGTCTGTTTAATAATGGGGGTTTTAAACATTTTAAATTGTAAATTATTAGATTTGTCATGAACTGTTTTTATTGTGTTGTGAGCCACCCCGAGTCTACGGACAGGGGCGGCATACAAATCTAATAAATAAATAAATGAATGAATGAATTAATGAATGAATGAATGAATGAATAAAGGTAGAGGGAAATGAGCAAGGGTCTAGGGGAAAAATAAACTTGGAATCCAGGTCAGCATCATCAAATGCATACAAACGTCATCAAATATATACAAACTGGGTGAAAACACAGTCAACAGCAGTGAATGTGAGAGAGATCTTGGAGTCTTGGTGGACAACTAAACATGAGCCATGTGCATGCACGGAGTTGTGCACATGCATGGGGACAGCATGGGTGTTGTGTGCATATTTTATTTTATTTTATTTTATTTTATTTTATTTTATTTTATTTTATTTTATTTTATTTTATTTTATTTTATTTTATTTTATTTTATTTTATTTTATTTTATTTTATTTTATTTTATTTTATTTTATTTTATTTTATTTTATTTTATTTTATTTTATTTTATTTTATTTTATTTTATTTTATTTTATTATAGCATTACAATCCTTTCTACCTCCCCACAATTTTTTCATTCATTCCTTTTCCACCGCTTACCTCCATCCTCAACTTTGCAAGGTCAACACTTTATCTTCCCCTCATTTCCACCCATTTCTGTGTGTCTGATATACCAGGAAGTTGCAAAGCAATTGTGTTTTTTTTTAGCTCTTCCAGCAAATGCTCAATACTTGGCTATGGACTCTCTCTCCCACCCTGCTAACTGACCCTCTTTCTTGGTTGTCTTTCTCTTCTTCATTCAAATGCCTAAGTTGGCGTTTTGATTGTGAAGCCACTTTTCACATTATATGCAGCTCTGAATAATCAAATTTTAAAAAAACCAAAACACAGGAATAAGCAGTTTACATCAAGATGCTATCGAGTGTTGCCAAAGGAGGAGGAAGTGGGACATATGGAGTTCATCATCAATAAGAAAAAGAGACATTCAACAGAATAATAAGTGTGCAGCGTCAATGAATATGTGCACATGCTGAGAGCATTTCCTGAGTTAAGGTATTGCTTTACATGACTCGTAAACCCCTTTTGGTGATGTCTTCCATGCGCCATCCTCCTTTATTCCTCAGCTGTTTAATTTGCTGGCCTTACTTTCACTGTCGTTTTAATAACTGGCTGAGATTAACAATCTGCATGCAAGAAATCAAAGCTTTCAAGAAAATCGCTTCAAAGCTCTGCTGGACAACTTGAGCTACAGACAAGTTACTTGCAGGACCACCTTCTGCCGTATGAGTCCCAGCAACCGGTTAGTCCCAGCCAGTGAAGGGCTACCAAATTTTTTATTTATTTTTATTTATTCATGTGTCCAATACACAAATACATAGGAAGAAAAATAGACATGTGGTAATATATATAAGGGTAAAAGTGAACTTAGTGGAGAGGATATATGAAAGGAAAAGAATATATATGAGAGGTAAAGAAAGGAAAGACAATTGGACAGGGGACGAAAGGCACACCAGTGCACTTATTTACGCCCCTTACTGGCCTCTTAGGAACCTGGAGAGGTCAATCGTGGAGAGTCTAAGGGAGAAATGTTGGGGGTTAGGGGTTGACACAATTGAGTCCGGTAATGAGTTCCACACTTCGATAACTCAATTGTTGAAATCATATTTTTTACAGTCAAGTTCGTATTATTATTTTATAGCATTACAATCCTTTCGGTTCGTATTAAGTTTAAATCTGTTGCGTGCTCTTGTGTTGTTGTGATTGAAGCTGAAGGAGTCATTGACCGGTAGGACGTTGCACATATGATCTTGTGGGCAATACTCAAATCGTGTTTTAGGCACCGTAGTTCTAGCTTTCTAGGCCCAGGATTGTTAGTCTATTTTCGTAGGATATTCTGTTTCGAGTGCAGGAATAAAGGGTTTGGTTTTGCTACCAAACATGGCTTCTGCAGGACACCCTGCATTTTCTTTCAACATCAGTGCAATTGGGTGCTCTGGCGTGGAGCTTCATTTTCGCTACCCCACTGCGTTTCCCTCCCGTTCAGGCAGCAGTCCACCCCTGGTCCCAGCAACCTTCTCCAAGTCCCAACAACTAGACAATGTCACTTGATGGGGCCTAGGGGAAGAGCCTTCTCTGTGGGGGGCCCAGCCCCCTGGAATCAGTTCCCCCCGGAGATTCGTACTGCCCCCATCCTCCTTGTCTTCTGCAATAATCTTAAAACTCATTTGTACCACCAGGCTTGGGCCGATTAGACCTTAGCCCCCTGGCCGATGAATGTTATGTGTGATTGTTGTCTGAATGGATATGATTGATTTTTTAACAAAATTAGGGATTTTAGTTTAGATTATCTTGTTTTAATTTAATTGGATTTAGCTATTGTATTTCACTGGTTTTTTTAATATGTTGTAAGCCATCCCGAGTTCTCAGAGAGATAATAATAATAATGATGATGATGATGATGAAGAAGAAGAAGAAGATGATGATGATGCACTTTACTGAGATCAGCATACATACGTGACTACATCACACAGACCTAGGCGCTTGGGAAGCACTCGACTGGTGACGAAATACGAAATCCAGCATAGTAATCTCATTTGCTGTGTTGTATTGATGATAATAATAATAATAATAATAATAATAATAATAATAATAATGCGAAGAAGAAGAAAATAAGAAGAAAAAGAAAAGAATAAGAATAAGATTAAAAAAGAAAAAGAAAAGAATAAGAATAAGAATAAGAATAAGAATAAGAATAAGAATAAGAATAAGAATAAGAATAAGAATAAGAATAAGAATAAGAATAAGAATAAGAATAAGAATAAGAATAAGAATAAGAATAAGAATAAGAATAAGAATAAGAATAAGAATAAGAATAAGAATAAGAATGTGTGTATGTGTGTGTGTGTATGTGCATGATGGCTCAGCGGTTAAAAGCACTGACCTTGTCATCTGGAAGACTGAGAGCTCAGGTTCAAGACCCAAATGCCATCTGATGGGCTGAGTTCCCATCCTTTCCCTCCACTCCTGCCACCTCTAGCCATTCAAAAGCATTGAAATGTGAATAGATAAATAGGTACCATTTTACTGGGAAGGTAACAGCATTCCGTCTTTTGCTGGATGCTTTCCCGGCTAAGAAATGGAGATGAATATATGACGTTATATATATATATCAGAGTTTAAAATTTTAACGTACATATGAATTGATTTGGAAGCTGGAGCCCAGGGAGCGCTAGAAATGGACTGCTTAATTTCTCTTCTACTGAATGAACCCAAGCCATAATTATGCCCCGCAGAGGTAGCTTGGCTCTCCTTTTCCTCTGATGTGCCATTAACCTGGAATGCACAACGATGCCCGTTTAGAAATCTATGGGAAAGATGATGGAGAGAGACATTCTCCACGTGCTATTAGTGAACCCAATCTGTATAGTCTGGAGGACCTATTGTAGCTGACCAGACACAACTTTCTTAGAAACATAGAAGACTGACGGCAGAAAAAGACTTCATGGTCCATCTAGTCTGCCCTTATACTCTTTCCTGTATTTTATCTTAGGATGGATCTATGTTTATCCCAGGCATGTTTAAATTCAGTTACTGTGGATTTACCAACCACGTCTGCTGGAAGTTTGTTCCAAGGATCTACTACTCTTTCAGTAAAATAATATTTTCTCATGTTGCTTTGGATCTTTCCCCCAACTAACTTCAGATTGTGTCCCCTTGTTCTTGTGTTCACTTTCCTATTAAAAACACTTCCCTCCTGGACCTTATTTAACCCTTTAATATATTTAAATGTTTCGATCATGTCCCCCCTTTTCCTTCTGTCCTCCAGACTATACAGATTGAGTTCATGAAGTCTTTCCTGATACGTTTTATGCTTAAGACCTTCCACCATTCTTGTAGCCCATCTTTGGACCCCTTCAATTTTGTCAATATCTTTTTGTAGGTGAGGTCTCCAGAACTGAACACAGTATTCCAAATGTGGTCTCACCAGCACTCAATATAGTGGGATCATAATCTCCCTCTTCCTGCTTGTTATACCTCTAGCTATGCAGCCAAGCATCCTACTTGCTTTCCCTACCGCCTGACTGCACTGCTCACCCATTTTGAGACTGTCAGAAATCACTACCCCTAAATCCTTTTCTTCTGAAGTTGCCAATGAATACTCAGATTGAGGATTCCTTTTCCCCAAGTGCATTATTTTACAATTAGAAACATTAAACTGCAGTTTCTTTTCCAGAGTTTCTTTTCCAGAGAATCCTTGTCAACCTCGCTCTAACATCTGTGCCTCGATGTACCAAAAAGAAAAGTTGGGAGCGCAAGTCATCTTCATTTTTGACAGCAGTCAAAATCACACATTCTTCTTGTTTTATTTTCAGGCATAATTTTTCCTCCACTAACCGCCAAGATTTGTGCGAGGCCAAGCCAACAGCAATGCTGTAATTACAATTCATTGTAAAACAGCTTTTCTTAATCACAAAATGTGCCTGGTGAGCCATTATTGATTAAAAATTATTGCACATGTCGAAGCCAAGCTGGTGATGTATTGTTTGGGCTCTGGAAAAAATCAAGCACTTCTTATAGAGCAGTACACAGAGAGAGAAATAGGTAGAAAACATGTTTTCCATTCTTACTGTATGTACCTTCATGATTTTTCTTAGTCTCTGCTTTGTCAACCTACATTTATCTATAGCTCTTATCAAAGTGCTGGCAAATTGCAATGCTAAAGGCACCTCACTAAAAAATTGCACCTGGAGTTTAGTTCCTGCAAAGCTGGAAATTCAAAAGCGTATGGACTGCTGAATGTAGATTATCAATCCTAGGTCTAGAAAGCTTAGAACTACGTCGCCTAAAACACAATCTAAGTATTGCCCACAAGATCATATGCTGCAACGTTCTACCTGTCAATGACTATTTCAGCTTCAATCGCAACAACACAAGAGCACGCAACAGATTCAAATTTAATATTAAACCTCTCCAAACTTGACTATAAAAAATATGACTTCAGCAACCGAGTTGTCGAAGCGTGGAACTCATTACCTGACTCAGTAGTGTCAACCCCTAACCCCCAACACTTTACCCTTAGACTATCCACAATTGACCTCTCCAGGTTCCTTAGAGCAGTGATTTTCAACCTTTTTTGAGCCGCGGCACATTTTTTACATTGACGAAACCCTGGGGCACATTGAGCAGGGAGGGGGCGGCGGCTAAAAAAAGTTTGGACAAAAAAATCCTCTCTCTCTCTCTTCCTCCCCTTCACTCTATTTCTTTCTCCCTCCCTCTTTCTCTCCCTTCCTTCCTCTTTCTTTCTCTCTCTCTCCATCCCTCTTTCTTTCTCTTCCTTCCTTCCTCTCTTTTTTGCTCTCTTTCTCCCTCCCTCCCTACCTCCCTCTATGTCTTTCTCTCTCTCTCCTTCCCTCCCTCTCTTTCTCTTGTTTTCTCTCTCTTGTCCTCTTTCTAGCTCTCTCGCGCTCTTTCTCTCTTGCTTTCTTTCTCTCTCTCTCTTGCTTTCTTTCTCTCTTGCTTTCTCTCTCTCTTGCTTTCTTTCTCTCTTTTTTTCTCTCTCTTGCTTTTTTTCTCTCTGAGCTTCGCGGCACACCTGACCATGTCTCGCGGCACACTAGTGTGCCCCGGCACACTGGTTGAAAAACACTGCCTTTGAGGTCAGTAAGGGGCATGCATAAGTGCACCAGTGTGCCTTCCGTTCCCCTGTCCAATTGTCTCTCCTTATCTCATTTATCTTTTCTTCCTTTCAAATATGTTCACCTATACTTTTATATCTTTTCTTCTATTCTTTTCTTTACTTATATTATTACATATCTTTCTCTTCAATGTGTATTATGTATTGGACAAAATAAATAAATAAATAAATAAATAAAAATTTGGTTATGCCTTTAGCCAGTGAAGGTCTACCAAACTTTTTACTACCACACTGTGGGCATGGCTTATGCAGGACGCCCTGTATTTTCTTTCAACATCTTTCAGTGCAAATTGGGTGCTCTGGTGGGGAGCTCCATTCTTGCTACCCTACTGCATCCCCCCTGTCCGGGTAGTAGCCCACCCCTGCCTTTAGCCCAAAGTAGTGATGGGTTCCTACGGGAATGGCAAGGACCGCAGTTCTGGTAGCAAAATTTGGAGCTCCACCCCAGAGCACCCAATTTGCACTGAAAGATGTTGAAACAAAATGCATAAGCCACGCCCACAGTGTGGTAGTAAAAAATTTGGTAGCCCATCACTGGCCCAAAGCCACTAAAATCAAGCATCATAGTGGTGGTAATTCGTGGATTCTTTAACCATTGTTTGTTGATTAAATCACTATTAGCTATGGTTTACAATGCCACATGGTTTACAATGTGGCATCCTGCCGCACGAATCCCAGCGACCGATTAGGTCCCACAGAGTGGGCCTTCTCTGGGTCCCGTCAACTAAACAATGTCGGTTGGCGGGCCCCAGGGGAAGAGCCTTGTCTGTGGTGGCACCGGCCCTCTGGAACCAACTCCCCCCGGAGATTAGAACTGCCCCTACTCTTCCTGCCTTCCGTAAACTCCTTAAAACCCACCTTTGCCGTCAGGCATGGGGGAACTGAAACATCTTCCCCTGGGCATGTTTAATTTATATATGGTATGCTTGTGTCTATGTCTGTTAGTATATGGGGTCTTTTTAAATCTTTAAATTTTAAATTTATCAGATTATTTATGATTTGTTTCCACGTGTTGTGAGCCGCCCCGAGTCTTCGGAGAGGGGCAGCATACAAATCTAAGTAATAAATAAAATAATAAATAAATAAATAAATGTCAGGGTGCGGCTCCCAAGTAATAGACTCATATCAAGCAAAACATATATTTTTTAAAAGGCAGGTATTTATTTATTTATTTATTTTATTTATTTATTTATTAGATTTGTATGCCGCCCCTCTCTGAAGACTCGGGGCGGCTAACAAAAATAAAAAAGACAATGTAACAAATCTAATATTAAAAAATAATCTAAAAACCCCAATTTAAGAGACCAATCATACAAACAAGCATACCATGTATAAATTCTATAAGCCTAGGGGGAAGGGAAAAAAATTTCAGTTCCCCCATGCCTGACGACAGAGGTGGGTTTTAAGGAGCTTGTGAACGGCAAGAAGGGTGGGGGCAACTCTGATATCTGGGGGGAGCTGGTTCCAGAGGGCCGGGGCCGCCACAGAGAAGGCTATTCTCCTGAGTCCCATCAAATGACATTGTTTAGTCGACGGGACCTGGAGAAGGCCAACTCTGTGGGACCTAACCTGTCGCTGGGATTCGTGCGGCAGAAGGCGGTCCCGGAGATATTCTGGTCCGATGCCATGAAGGGCTTTATAACCAACACTTTGAATTGTGACCGGAAATTGATCGGCAACCAATGCAGACTGCGGAGTGTTGGTGTAACATGGGCATGCCTTGGGAAGCCCATGATAGCTCTCGCAGCTGCATTCTGCAGAATCTGAAGTTTCCGAACACTTTTCAAAGGTAGCCCCATGGAGAGAGCATTACAGTAGTCAAACCTCGAGGTAGCTTCCTTAAGGAATAGCTTCTTTGGATAGCAATAGCATTAGACTTATATACCGCTTCACGGTGCTGTTACATCTCTCTCCAACCGGTTTACATAGTCAGCGTATTGTCCGCAACAATCTGGGCACTCATTTTACCCGCTTCAGAAGAATGGAAGGCTGAGTCCACTTTGAGCCGGTGGTGAAATTTGAACTACTGGGTTGTTTTTCATGGGGAAAATAGGAGGAGGAATGTGTGTTGGATATTTTCACCTCCTGAGGTTATTTGTAAAAATAATAAAAGGTGCCATACAAATAAATAAATAAAAAGTAAAAATAAATAAAATAAATTAGCCGCCCTGAGTCCCATGGGGTTGGGTGGCATATTAATAATAATAATAATAATAATAATAATAATTATTATTATTATTATTATTATTATTATTATTATTATTATTATTATTCTACATCACACAGTTCTAGGTGCTTGGGAAGCACCTGACTGGTGATGAAATACGAAATCCAGCATAGTGATCTCGTTTGCTGTGTTGTATTTATTATTATTATTATTATTATTATTATTATTATTATTATTATTATTATTATTATACATCATGCTCTTCTAGGTGCTTGGGAAGCACCCGACTGGTGATGAAATACGAAATCCAGCATATTATTATTATTATTATTATTATTATTATTATTATTATTATTCTACATCACGCAGTTCTAGGTGCTTGGGAAGCACCCGACTGGTGATGAAATACGAAATCCAGCATATTATTATTATTATTATTATTATTATTATTATTATTATTATTATTATTATACATCATGCAGTTCTAGGTGCTTGGGAAGCACCCGACTGGTGATGAAATACGAAATCCAGCATATTATTATTATTATTATTATTATTATTATTATTATTATTATTATACATCATGCAGTTCTAGGTGCTTGGGAAGCACCCAACTGGTGATGAAATACGAAATGCAGCATAGTGATCTTGTTTGCTTTGTTGTATTCATTATTATTATTATTATTATTATTATTATTAATAATAATATTAATATTAATATTCCTAAGGTAACTACGGTTGATTAATTCTTTCACTGAAGGCACATCCAAGCATTTCCATAAAGTGTAGCCTAGCATGCGGTAATGCTGCTGCTGCTGCTGTTGTGTGTGTGTGTGTACATGTGTGTGTGTGTGTATATATATAATGATGTCATCACATGTCCTGTTCGATGGATGACAAGTGTCAGCTGTAACATATCACTCTGGACAGTTGAAAGGAAGCAGATTCAATGACATCACATTCTTCAAAGCCAAAGAGATTTGACATCACATTTCAAAACATGCACGGTCTCACAACTAAAATGTTTGTCAAAGGGAAATTAATTTGGAACTGAAGGCTTGTGGTTAGCTCCATTTTTAATACCTGGAATTATGTTTCTGACTGGTGTCAGGTATGTAGAGACAAGTGTCACGGTTTTGGCAAATGGTACACCATTAAGTCAAGGTGAAGGAGAAAAAAAGATTTCATCATCAGATCTTGCTGATAATTAAATTATTCCATGCAGGTTTGGAGATGAATTGCTCTTTTAATGTTTAATTGCTGTCTCCTAGAACATAGAATAATAGAATTGAAAAAGGAGTATTTATGCATATGTTTTGGGAATGTAATAAAGTTCAAAAATTTTGGAAACAAATACAAATGGAAGTGAATAAAATTACAAATGGTTATTGGAAAATAACCAAGAAAACAGCATTATTGATAAAAAAATAGTGAGGTAAAAGAATATGAAGAAATCAAAACTGCAGCGATAGAAAGTGCCCAGGCAACTATAGTGCTTGGGTGGAAAGATGATAATAAATGGACGATAAGAAATTGGTGCAGATACATGGTGGGCCACATTCACTATGAAACTATGGAAATCAGATTACATAATTATAATGAAGGGAAATTAGCAGCAACAATGAGGTGGTGGGAGAAGGTTAAAAATTATATATTAACAATATCAGCAAGCGATGCAAATGTAAGAAATAAAATTCAATCACTTTATAAAGGATGAACAATGTAACCCAGAGATGAAGCAAATGAAGGACATAAAATGGAATCTTCCCTGGTGAAGGGAATTTTTATTTTTCTGTTTGGTGATGGTACACTTTTATGTTTTATGTTTTTGTTTTCTGTAAAATTTAAAAAAAAATAAAAAAAAATTATATAAAAAAATAAAAAAAAATTATATAAAAAAATAAATAAAAATAGAATAATAGAATTGAAAAAATAGAATCCAAACAAGGAATAATGGATGGAGCTGACCAAGGAGAGATTCAACCTGGAAGTGAGGAGAAAATTTCTGATGGTGAGAGCGATCAACCAGTGGCCAATGGAGGCCCATGGAGGTTGCGAGAGCTCCAAAAATTGAGACTTTTAAGGGGAGACTAGACTGCCATCTGTCTCAAATGGTGTAGGAACTCTTACTTGTTCTGTCTGGGTCACTCCAGAAGCCAATACCAACCCAAAAAGAGAAGTCAGACACACTGGTAAAAGTCAAAGGCAGTTTATATAATTCAAGGAAAACACAGGTAACAGAAAATGTCCTTACAAACAGGAAAAACGCTGGAACTTCAAATATATACACGAAGGGAATAGTCCATGAAGCAATACCAGATTCTTGCTGCCAAGACGAAGCTGTAGATAGCAAACAGACGCCTCCCACGAGTCTTCCAGACTGCGAGGCCACAAGCCAAGATCAGAGACGCTGAGAATCAAAACAGGTCAATGCAACTCCAATTGATAACACTCCACATGGCTTCAAGGCCTTGCCTGCCTTTTAAACCCTGCTGATGAGGACCACACCCAAACCCAGCTGTTTCTAATTCAATGGTGATAATATTTCTTTAACTGCTCCTTTCGTTGCTCTGAACGTCTCTGTCTCATGTCAATGACAGCTGGTGCGTCATCACCTAATGACTCCAAGCTACTCGCTGGGGAGAGGCCCCCCCCCCGGGGCTCTCATGCTGTTCTCCTTCATCCCATTCCTGACTCTCCTCTCCCCCATCCGACTGTTCAGCCCCCTCCTCTGCACTGTCATCCTCCTCCGGGCATGGAGCCAGCAGAGACACAGCTGGTCCCCGAGCAGCCGCAGGCTGAATCACAACATTACTTGAGCAGGGGGTTGGCCTAGATGGCCTACAAGGTCCCTTCCAACTCTAATAATAAATCTTAATTGGAAGAGAGCTTGCCAAACTCCTACTTGAGCAGGAGATCCTAAACCATTTCAGACAAGGGGCTGTCCAATTTCTTTTTGAAAGTCTCTAGTGATGGAGCACCCATGAATTCTGAAGACAAGTTTTTCTATTGGTTGATTGTTCTCATTAGGAAATTTCTCCTTGTTCTAGGTTGCTTCTCTTCTTGGATAGTTTTTCATCGGTGGTATTGGTGGCTGCCTGTAACTAGGCAAAAATGCAATGCACTGAGGCCAAAACCAGAGCATGCATAGGTCAAAAATGTGACATGCAGGGGCCGAAAATGCGATGAGCAGAGGTAGCAATTGGTGGCGATCAGCTGTGGCAATCCTGGTAGCCTGGAATGGGTCTATAATTTGTATTTGTATTTGTATTTATTAGATTTGTATGCCGCCCCTCTCTGAAGACTCGGGACGGCTAACAACAATAAAAAAGACAATGTGAACAAATCTAATATTAAAAATCTAAAAAAAACCAATTTAAAGAACCAATCATACATACAAGCATACCATGTATAAATTCTATAAGCCTAGGGGGAAGGGAAAATTTCAATTCCCCCATGCCTGACGACAGAGGTGGGTTTTAAGGAGCTTGCAAAAGGCAAGGAGGGTGGGGGCAACTCTGATATCTGGGGGGAGTTGGTTCCAGAGAGTCGGGGCTGCCACAGAGAAGGCTCTTCTCCTGGGTCCCGCCAAACGATATTGTTTAGTCGACGGGACCCGGAGAAGGCCAACTCTGTGGGACCTAACCGGTCGCTAGGATTCGTGCGGCAGAAGGTGGTCCCGGAGTTATTCTGGTCCGATGCCATGAACCAACACTTTGAATTGTGACCGGAAATTGATCGGCAACCAATGCAGACTGCGGAGTGTTGGTGTGACATGGGCATACCTGGGGAAGCCCATGATTGCTCTTGCAGCAGCATTCTGCACGATCTGAAGTTTCCGAACACTTTTCAAAGGTAGCCCCATGTAGAGAGCATTACAGTAGTCGAACCTCGAGGTGATAATGGAGCATGTGGAGGCCAAAAACATGACAGGCGGAAGTGGCAATCAACAGGGATGTGTTGTGGGGATCCTGGCAGCCTGAAACAGATCTAAAATGGAGCATGTGGAGGACAAAAATGTGACACGCAGTGATCAAAAATAAGAAGTGCGTAGATGGTGATGGGCAATCACAACAGCCTGGAACAGCTGATTGGTGGCATTCTGGAGGCCGATCCAAGCACCAAGCAGCTGCTCATGCTGAATCAGGCTACAATAATGTGCTGAAACTGACCGGGCTGTTTGCTGCAAGTATGCTAGCCAGTGTATGCTGGTAGGGAGAGGCAGAATTTTTTTTTCTTGTTTTTCTCCCCAAAAACTAATGCACATTTTATACTCCAGAGCTTCTTATACTCTGAAAAACGGTATATATCAAAAGTAGCTTAAAAAAATAAATCATGAAAACTTTTGCTTATCCTTAGAGACTTCTGGCTGCAGTGGATGGGGAAAACCCCCCAAATATTTAACAAAGGTTACATCTTTTATTTTATTTATTATTTATTTATTATTTGGATTTGTATGCCACCCCTCTCTGCAGACTCAGGGCAGCTCACAACAAAACAAAACAGTTCATAACAAATCTAAATTATAATTTAAAATATTTTAAAAAACCCATTTACTAAACAAACATACATACAAACATACCATGCATAAATTGTATATGCCCGGGGAGATGTCTCAGTTCCCCCATGCCTGACGACAAAGGTGGGTTTTAAGGAGCTTACGAAAGGCAAGGAGAGTAGGGGCATTTCTAATTTTTGGGGGGAGCTGGTTCCAGAGAGTCAGGGCTGCCACAGAGAAGGCTCTTCCCCTGGGGCAGATAATTGGTAAAATGGAAAGAGACAATCATGTCCCAGAATTAGCTGGACACGAAATCTTTTCATCACCTTTTTGAGCCATGGCCCTATCCTGCCCAGGTATATTCTACCTCCCAAATGGAAGATCCTGACAAGTTGCAAAAACAAATCCATCTCTCCTAATAGATCACTCAGCAAAAGTAAACCCATGAAGTCATCCCAGAACCCTTGTATCACTCTCCTAAACCTGAGGATGCTTCCCCGTTGCCTCAACACCGCTCCCCCCCCCGTCCCTGCCACAACCATCCCATCTTGCAGGCAGGTGTGTTGACTTAAAGCAGCTGGCATAACAAAAACGTGCCAGCACAAAGCTTGACACGGCTCGGGGAACGTTCCAAAATTAACACGGCTGGCCTGTAGTTGTCAGAGAGGCACGATGGCTCACTCTTCCCTATTAAATTAAGAGGGGGAGAAGGGAGAGAGGGAGGGAAGGAGATCATTGCTGAAGTTCAAGTCAAATGGAGTTCTTCTTTCATTCCCCACCTCCCACACAGTGATGGGCTTTTTACAGGTATGGTCAGGTACGCAGAACCGGTAGAAAGATTTTGCTCACATAGGCAGAACCGGTAGAAAAAAATTAGCCAGGTATGCAGAATCAGTAGGGAAAAAAATGATTTTTTTTCTTAGAAACATAGAAACATAGAAGTCTGACAGCAGAAAAAGACCTCATGGTCCATCTAGTCTGCCCTTATACTATTTCCTGTATTTTATCTTACAATGGATATATGTTTATCCCAGGCATGTTTAAATTCAGGTACTGTGGATTTACCAACCACGTCTGCCAGAAGTTTGTTCCAAGGATCTGCTACTCTTTCAGTGAAATAATATTTTCTCACGTTGCTTTTGATCTTTCCCCCAACTAACTTCAGATTGTGTCCCCTTGTTCTTGTGTTCACTTTCCTATTTAAAACACTTCCCTCCTGGACCTTATTTAACCCTTTTTTTTTTAACCCTTTAACATATTTAAATGTTTCGATCATGTCCCCCCTTTTCCTTCTGTCCTCCAGACTATACAGATTGAGTTCATTAAGTCTTTCCTGATACGTTTTATGCTTAAGACCTTCCACCATTCTTGTAGCCCGTCTTTGGACCCGTTCAATTTTGTCAATATCTTTTTGTGGGTGAGGTCTCCAGAACTGAACAGAGTATTCCAAATGTGGTCTCACCAGCGCTCTATATAAGGGGATCACAATCTCCCTCTTCCTGCTTGTTATACCTCTTGCTATGCAGCCAAGCATCCTACATGCTTTCCTACCGCCCGACCACACTGCTCACCCATTTTGAGACTGTCAGAAATCACTACCCCTAAATCCTTCTCTTCTGAAGCTTTTGCTAACACAGAACTGCCAGTGCAATACTCAGATTGAGGATTCCTTTTCCCCAAGTGCATTATTTTACATTTGGAAACATTAAACTGCAGTTTCCATTGCTTTGACCATTTATCTAGTAAAGCTAAATCATTTACCATATTACAGACCCCTCCAGGAATATCAACCCTATTGCACACTTTCTGTTTTCCCCTTCTGGGCTCTGGGTATGTTTTCCTATCATAGTAAATGAGGTTGAATATGTACAAGTGCTGTGCGTGTATGTGTGTGTACATACATATACAGTTTATGTAATAGATAATATATATTTTTGTGTGCCTGTGTGTGATATGAATGTACACCTATGGCATACATACATAGAATTAAATAGTATATTTTGGATGTTCATTAATAGTAAATAGAGAGGGAAATTGTATCACTTTGAGGCGAGGCACCCTAACCCAAACCCTTGACATGAGTGAGGTCAAATTGGCCACCTTTAAGCCGGTCACATGACCTTTAAGCCATCCCTGTCACATGATCATCTAACCACTCTGGTCACATGGCTGGCAAGCCAAACCCACAAAATACACCACGGCTACTGTATAGTAGTAAAATAATTTGCAGCCCTTCACTGCTCTCACCTAAAACAAGTCAGCCCAGGAACACAAAGGAATAAAACAAAAGATGAAAAAGAAGGGAAATTTTCAATATGGGAGCTGAGACAGTCAAATTTCACCTCCCCTCTAAATAGAAACATAGAAACATAGAAGTCTGACGGCAGAAAAAGACCTCATGGTCCATCTAGTCTGCCCTTATACTATTTCCTGTATTTTATCTTAGGATGGATATACAGTGATACCTTGTCTTACAAACTTAATTGGTTCCAGGACAAGGTTCTTAAGGTGAAAAGTTTGTAAGACGAAACAATGTTTCCCATAGGAATCAATGGAAAAGCGATTAATGCGTGCAAGCCCAAAATTCACCCCTTTTGCCAGCCAAAGCACCCGTTTTTGCACTGCTGGGATTTCCCTGAGGCTCCCCCCCATAGGAAACCCCACCTCCGGACCTCTGTGTTTTTGCAATGCTGTGATTTCACTGAGGCTCCCCTCACTGGGAAACCTCACCTCTGGACTTCCGTTGCCAGCGAAGTGCCCATTTTTGCACTGCTGGGATTCACTTGCAGCATCACAAAAACACGGAATTCCGGAGGTGGGGTTTCCCATGGAGGGGAGCCTCAGGGGAATCCCAGCAACACAAAAATGGGTGCTTCGCTGGCAACGGAAGTCCGGAGGTGGGGCATCCCAGCGGCGGCAGTTGGTTTGTAAGATGAAAATAGTTTGTAAGAAGAGGCAAAAAAATCTTAAACCCCGGGTTTGTATCTCGAAAAGTTTGTATGACGAGGGGTTTGTAAGATGAGGTATCACTGTATGTTTATCCCAGGCATGTTTAAATTCAATTACTGTGGATTTATCTTGCACGTCTGCTGGAAGTTTGTTCCAAGGATCTACTACTCTTTCAGTAAAATAATATTTTCTCATGTTGCTTTTGATCTTTCCCCCAACTAACTTCAGATTGTGGCCAACTAACGTCAGATTGTAGGGGTGTCAAATTTGATTTCACTGAGGGTCGCGTCAGGGTTGTGTTTGACCTTGGGGTGGGGGTGAGGGGTGGGCGTGGCCAGGGTGGGTGTGGCCAAGTCGATGTCATTTGTATCAGGCAGCCTGTGGAGACCTGAGTGTTCCGCCATCCAAAATGGCCGCCCGAACTCCATTTTCAACCGCAGCAGCACCCTCTGCCAGCGAAAACAGAGCTTGGGAGGGTGAAAGCCCTCTCATGCGCCATTTTCACTGGCAGAGGCATTGAGGATCGGTCCTTCCCTGGGTGGCTCTGTTGGCCAGTTCTAAGCACCCCATCAGCCGGATCCAACCCTGGGCCTTGAATTTGACATCTCTGTTATAAGTTATGATGCCTCCATCTCCTCTAAGTTAGAATGCTTCCTTCATGGGAAGTTCTATGCCAGGCTGGCGTCTGGAGCTTTTGTGGTTTGTGGTAGGACTCCAATTCCTTTGAATTAACTCCCCGATCTCTGGTGATAACCAGTTTGAAAATTGTCTCTTGGGTCACTTAAATTCCATCCTTATCTAGGCCAGTGTGATTTATGCTTCACAGGATCTTGGAGCCTAATATTTAACAGAGGGCCTCCTTGCCAAAACTGAATATTTTCAGTAATACTGACAGAGATTCCACTTCATTTTGAGCACTTTCCTTAATTCTCAGATCTGCCTCACCTCTTGAAAGAGGTCCGTTCCTTCACCAAACTTGGGGCCTTGATGACAATGATGAGGCCTGCAGAATTTCTCCTTTAATAAATGTTTGAGGAAAGGCTCATATTCAACAGACTCCTCCTCATTTGATCACCATACTATTAAAAAAAAATGAGACTTTGGAAAAAGTTTAGAGGAGAGCAACTAAGATGATCAAAGGCCTGGAGACTAAAACACGAAGAACGGCTGCGGGATCTGAGTTTTGTCTGAACTCCAAAGGAACCTTTGCACAGGCTGTTACTTTCAATATTCAAATAATTTAAAACAGACAGAATCTCTAAGTTATCCACAACAAAAATTATTCAGAATCATGAGATTATCAGAATATATGAGATCCAGTTTGATCTAATGGTTAAGGTACTGTGCTAGAAAGTGAAAGACCATGAGTTCTAGTCCTGTTGGGTAACTTTGGCCCAATCACCAGGAGACTGTGAATTCTAGTTTTGCCTCAGGTATAAAAGCCAGCCGGATAACTTTGACCCGATCACCAGGAGACTGTGAATTCTAGTTTTGCATTAGGTATGAACGCCAGCTGGATAACTTTTGCCCAATCACCAGGAGACTGTGAATTCTAGTTTTGCGTCACGTATAAAAGCCAGCCGGATAACTTTGACCCAATCACCAGGAGACTGTGAATTCTAGTTTTGCATTAGGTATGAACGCCAGCTGGATAACTTTTGCCCAATCACCAGGAGACTGTGAATTCTAGTTTTGCATCAGGTATAAAAGCCAGCCGGATAACTTTGACCCAATCACCAGGAGACTTTGAATTCTAGTTTTGCCTCAGGTTTGAAAGCCAGCTGGATAACTTTAACCCAATCACCAGGAGACTGTGAATTCTAGTTTTGCCTCAGGTATAAAAGCCAGCCGGATAACTTTGACCCAATCACCAGGAGACTGTGAGTTGTAGTTCCATCTTAGATGGGAAAGTCTGCTGGATGACTTTGGAGCCATCGACCCAAATTCTAAATGACCTTTCTCCAACCTGATTTCCCTTCACAGGTTACCGGATTGAAACTCCAGAATTTTGACTAGAAGTGCTAACTGAGCTGCCCTCCTGATGCTCATAGGACATTGATGGTGAACCTTTTTTGGTTCGCGTGCCACAAATGGGGTGTGTGGGTGTGTTAGCATGCGTGCACGTGCCTACACTCCTTCCCTCCCCCCATCCATGCGCATATCCTGTGCATGTGCACAATTCATCTCCACGCATGTGCACATTCTCACTGAAGCCTGGGACATGAAAAAACGTCCAAACAGGCAAAACGGAAGTTTGGAAAAAGCGTAATTCTGGTTGGGCTATTGTGCTGCTTTTTTGCACTCTGGGGCTTCAGGAAGCTTGAAGCCTCTGGATGGTGAAACAGCCTTTCCCAAGGCTTAAAATCAGCTGCCCTGTGCATGCATGCTCCCTGGAGCTGAGCAGGGGTGGGCAGCAGGCAGGACGGGGTGGAACACAGTTCCACTGGTAGAAACGAAGACATGTGCACAGTTCCAGCTGATCAGCAGCTGTCACTTCCTGGATTACTAGTTTCGGTTCTCCTTTTTCCCCCTGCTGATGCTACTGCGTCCGTGCTCCTTGCTTTTTTCCTCTTTCCTCCTTCCTGGCCTCAGACGAGCTTCTCTCTCTCCTGCCCGGCTCCCCTCCAGCCTCACGCGGCCACCTCCCGTATGATGTGCAAGCAGAACCCGTGTGTGGAAGTGGCGCTGGCAACGTTTATGCTTCTAGTAGCACCCGTTCATCTAACTACCCAGCCTGAGGCAGGGGGGTGACCCAGGAAGGAGAGCGTGGGAAACGTGAACCAAATTGTCATCCCAGCGAGCGACACTGGTAAAGTTGTAAGCTGAGGACTTAACAGTTCACTTGAATGATGATGATCGTTCAAGCCACTCCTACCTGGTCACGTGGCCAGCAAGCCATTCCTATCCAGTCACATGACCATTAAGCCACACCTACAAAATAAACCACACCCACAGCGTGGCAGTAAAAATTTTGGCTGCCCATTACTGGACATAGGGCAATGTCTCTATGGGCGAACAGTGCAGTCAGGCGGTAGGGAAAGCAAGTAGGATGCGTGGCTGCATAGCTAGAGGTATAACAAGCAGGAAGAGGGAGATTATGATCCCGCTATATAGAGTGCTGGTGAGATCCCATTTGGAATATTGTGTTCAGTTCTGGAGACCTCACCTAGAAAAAGATATTGACAAAATTGAATGGGTCCAAAGACGGGCTACAAGAATGGTGGAAGGTCTTAAGCATAAAACGTATCAGGAAAGACTTAATGAACTCAATCTGTATAGTCTGGAGGACAGAAAGAAAAGGGGGGACACGGTCGAAACATTTAAATATGTCAAAGGGTTAAATAAGGTCCAGGAGGGAAGTGTTTTTAATAGCAAAGTGAACACAAGAACAAGGGGACACAATCTGAAGTTAGTTGGGGGAAAGATCAAAGCAACATGAGAAAATATTATTTTACTGAAAGAGTAGTAGATCCTTGGAACAAACTTCCAGCAGACGTGGTAGATAAATCCACAGTAACTGAATTTAAACATGCCTGGGATAAACATATATCCACCCTAAGATAAAATACAGGAAATAGTATAAGGGCAGACTAGATGGACCATGAGGTCTTTTTCTGTCGTCAGTCTTCTATGTTTCTATGTTTCTATGTCTCACATGCCCTCTGATATGGCTCCACATGCCACCTGTGGCGCGCGTGTCATAGGTTTGCCATCACAGTTATAGGAGGTGCTTTTGGCTGCGTATGGTGGCTCTGAGCAGCATCAGTCAGCTACAATCAACTCAGCCTGGGCCTTCGGCACTGAAAGATCTCATGTCACCACAGAAAGAGGATTGAGAAGAAAAAGAACCAAGGGAACGCTGCCAAGGCTTCCCTCCTCTGCGTAAGAATTGCTATGTCTGAGCTGAAGGCTGGTTTATGTTCGTTCTGCTACTTGCAGCTCGCTAAGGCAGGTTGCCCGACTGCCAAACCAGCCAGGGGAAAATTGGCAGGGCAGGTGGCATATCCAAAGCACATCCGGAGTGGGCATAGGCAACAAACTCTTACTAGAACTGGGAGCCAGGCAAAGGCTTCGCCCAAGTGTCTATGACAAAGGACTACCTAGTTTAGGCCAGAGATCGTATGCAGCGTAGACTATCTGGGGCTGCAAATAACACTACTTAACAATTAGGCTATGAAACACGCATTTGAATTCGAAATCCACCTCAATATTGCTATCATGCAAGTCTCTGAAAACCCACCTATGTCGCCACTCTCCCTCTTTCTCTCCCTCTCCCTCTCCCCCGTCTCTCCCTTTATTTATTTATTTATTTTATTTATTTATTAGATTTGTATGCCGCCCCTCTCCGAAGACTCGGGGCGGCTAGCAACAATGAAAAGACAAGGAAAACAAATCTAATATTAAAAATAATCAAAAAATCCCCAATTTAAAGAACCACTCATACATACAAGCATACCATGTATAAATTCAATTCCCCCATGCCTGACGACAGAGGTGGGTTTTAAGGAGCTTGCGAAAGGCAAGGAGGGTGGGGGCAACTCTGATATCTGGGGGGAGCTGATTCCAGAGGGTCGGGGCCACCACAGAGAAGGCTCTTCTCCTGGGTCCCACCAAACGACATTGATTAGTCGATGGGACCCGGAGAAGGCCAACTCTGTGGGACCTAACCAGTCGCTGGGATTCGTGCGGCAGAAGGAGATCCCGGAGATATTCTGGTCCGATGCCATGAAGGGCTTTATAGGTCATAACCAACACTTTGAATTGTGACCGGAAATTGATCGGCAACCAATGCAGACTGTGGAGTGTTGGTATAACATGGGCATATTTAGGGAAGCCCATGATAGCTCTCGCAGCTGCATTCTGCACGATCTGAAGTTTCCGAACACTTTTCAAAGGTAGTCCCATGTAGAGAGCGTTACAGTAGTCGAGCCTCGAGGTGATGAGGGCATGAGTGACTGTGAGCAGTGACTCCCGGTCCAAATAGGGCCGCAACTGGTGCACCAGGCGAACCTGGGCGAACGCCGCCCTCGCCACAGCTGAAAGGTGTTTCTCTAATGTGAGCTGTGGATCGAGGAGGACGCCCAAGTTGCGGACCCTCTCTGAGGGGGTCAATAATTCCCCCCCCCCAGGGTGATGGACGGACAGATGGAATTGTCCTTGGGAGGCAGAACCCACAGCCACTCCGTCTTATCCAGGTTGAGTTTGAGTCGGTTGACACCCATCCAGACCCCAACAGCCTCCAGGCACCGGCACATCACTTTCCTACTCCCTCCCTCTCCCTTTCCCCCCTCTAATCCCCTCTCTCTCCTCACTCCCCAGCACTTCTTCACAACCCGCCTTTCCCACGAAGATGACAGTTTAATGCATTAATTTCACCTCCCATCTACTCTCAAGCCTTGGGTCTCACTAATGGAGCATGGAAAGTGGGGATGTCGATCAAGGATGGGCATCCTGAACTTCCAGAGTTCTTAATAGCTCCCATGTTCCCTTTGTTATGGTCCTCTGTGCCTCTTCAGAGATCTCATCACAATTGGCAACCTCTGATATCCAAGTTTGGAGGAGGGATACAGATGAAAAGAAGCAGTAGTGTATGTTCCCAAATAGACACATCACACTTAAAAAAAAAAAAAGACTTCCCAAATGTTGTGGTTAGCTCTGGCCCAGCTCCTGCCCCAAGGACTGTGGATGTGGGGGAGACATCCACATGCTGCAGGCCTGTTTTGCCCCCGGTGGAATCTGCTGATGAAGGCTCCTCTGACCAAGAAGGCATGAGTGACAGGGAGGAGGAGAGTGTGGCAGACAGCTCAGAAAGAGATCAATTATCTAGCTCCTCCTTGGATTCAGAACAAGAGTTAATGATACAGTTGCGCATGCAGAGAGCGATGCATAGGCAGCAACAACTGAGAGATTATTATCAAAGAAAATGCTGCCACCTGTGGTTGGGTGGGGCTGTGGTAATTAGTGGGGCTGCTATAAAGAGCAGCCTGTGGGTTTGGCCTTTGTGGAGGATTATCTGATCATTGTGTTTCGTGACTGCTTTACTGACTTTGACTTTTTGTGTGCTGATTTTTCCCCGCTTTGAAACTAAACCAGAGTAAAGTGTGTGTCACTTTGTGAAAGTTAAGGACTGTGAATTGCCTCCCAGCTGCAAGCTAAGTATCACAGAACTGATAAGGGACTTGTTCAAATTACCAGTTTGTTTGGAGACGAGTGCTCTGCTATACCAAAAGAGGGCTTGGTTTAAGTGAATTTTCATTATAAAGAACATTGTTTTGAATTTTCAAACGTGTGTGTGTGTCTGAAATTTGTACCTGTGAATTTTTGAGAGGATTCTACCAGAGAGCCCAACTCCCCCACCCACCCCCAAAAACCCACTACTTTGTGCCTGTCTTACAAAGCACTAAAGTCTGGGAAAACTTGCTCAGAATTGCCAGAAACCATCTCCCAAGGCAATTTGCATGCTTTTATGTGCCTTTGTGAAGATACGGAATCCTTCTTTCCCCCAAGTTTTTAAGTGTTCTCCCCTTCTTTTTCTAGCCATGAATAGTCCACATTCCCACCCCGAGCTTTGCAGTTCCGATTTCATCAGCTTTATCTCTGAAGAATGCAATCCAGTCTTGGCTTGGAAGCAGCTTTCCTCGGCGGCTCTGCCAGGGTTCCTCACGTCTTGGCTTGCAACGTCCTGCAGTTCTGCCAATTCTGGTCCCACACACACAGTTTTGCAAATGACCAGGCAACACCCTGCAAGGGGAGCCAAGTCTTAAAAGGCCACAAACTTGCGAGTCAATCCAGGTTTAATGTGCTCAAGGCTGTCCCATGTTTTGGGGGAGATGGCTGTGCTGAGACCATCCTCCTTGTTTTATAGAGGACGATTCTCTCTTCAGGTTAACAAAAAAATAGATTTGGTGTTTGGATGAGAAATGAAAAGTGACAGTCCTGGCAGAATTATACATTGCTTGGAAATCTATGGCATCATCAGTTTCCAAGCAATCCATCTAGTGTCTCAGATTATGCATCTTGGATCCTTCTTCTTCTTCTTCTTCTTCTTCTTCTTCTTCTTCTTCTTCTTCTTCTTCTTCTTCTTCTTCTTCTTCTTCCTCCTCCTCCTCCTCCTCTTCCTCCTCCTTCTTCTCCTCCTTCTCCTTTTCTATCTTCTTTCTTCCTCCTCCTCCCCTTCATGTCTTCTTCTTCTTCTTCTTCTTCTTCTTCTTCTTCTTCTTCTTCTTCTTCTTCTTTTTCTTCTACCTCTTCCTCCTCCTCCTCTTCCTCCTCCTTCTTTTCCTCTTTCTCCTTTTCTATCTTCTTTCTTCCTCCTCCTCCCCTTCCTGTCTTCTTCTTCTTCTTCTTCTTCTTCTTCTTCTTCTCCTTCTCCTTCTCCTTCTCCTTCTTCTTCCTCTTCCTCCTCCTCTTTCTTCTCCTCCTTCTCCTTTTCTATCTTCTTTCTTCCTCCTCCTCCCCTTCCTTCCTTTCTTCTTCTTTTTTTTCTTCTTCTTCTTCCTCTTCCTCCTCCTTCTTCTCCTCCTTCTCCTTTTCTATCTTTTTTCTTCCTCTTCCCCCCTTCCTTCTTCTTCTTCTTCTTCTTCTTCTTCTTCTTCTTCTTCTTCTTCTTCTTCTTCTTCTTCTTCTTCTCCTTTTCTATCTTCTTTCTTCCTCCTCCTCCCCTTCCTTCCTTCCTTCCTTTCTTCTTCTTCTTCTCCTTCTTCCTCCTCCTCCTCCTTCTCCCCTTTCTCCTTCCCTCCTCCTCCTCCTCCTTCTTCTTCTCCTACTCCTTCTCCTACTCCTTCTCCTTCTTCTCTTCTTCATCTTTTTTTCTCCTCCTCCTCCTTTCACTGAAAATTTCCCTCTCCAGTGCTTACACACACACACACACACACTGTCTCCATATTTTGGCTACACAAAAAAGGGAAAAAACCCTAGAGAAAGCACTGGGTTTCAGTCTGAGTACAAAGTGAGCAAACAGAAAACACGCAAAGACCCTGTTATGTCTCAATGGGACTCCTTTTCTGACCTGAGAAATCAAGATTCCCATAAACTGAGGCTCTCTAAATTAGGAAAGCTCTCCTTCTTTTGCATGGCGAAGAAACCAATTTTAGACTCTGGCATCGTCAGCTGAGAAAGATCAACAGGGCAACGGAAAATTGAGCCTCTCCATGCATGAGCCTCTGGGGGACTGGTGTCACCCAGGACAGGGTAGGCTAGTTGAACAAGCAGTATGGCTCCCGTGGAACTTCTGCCTGTCACGCACATGTTAAACATGGAGTCAGAAGTATCCCCTAATCCTTACACAAGACATCATTAAGACTCTCCAAAGCTCAAGAAAAACAGATCTAGCAATATTTGCCAAGGAAAGCACTCGCCTGGTATCACACTGTGGGCCTCCAACCCATCATACCAAAATAATACTTAGAATCACATCCTCATTTATTTCATTTGCTTCCTCAAGTGAAATTATACTAAAGCAGGGTTTAGACAGACGAGAATATAATTCTTTATTGGCCAAGTGTGATAGGACACACAAGGAATTTGTCTTGGTGCAGATGCTCTCAAATATAGATTTGTCAAGAATCACGAGGTACAACACATTATTGTTATTGTTGTTGTTGTTGTTGTTATTTATTAGACTTGCATGCCGCCCTTCTCCTAAGACTCGGGGCAGCTCACAGGGTACAAGATAAAACAATGCGTACACAAATCTAATTAATTAAAACTATAGGCTAAGATCCCACTATATTAAAAACAGTCAACCAACTCAGTGACAACCACATCTCATATCTGGTAGTCAGGAGGGGCTTGATCATATGATTGTCATAGGGGTCAAATAAGCAATGGAGAAACAATCAATATTAATAAAAATCTTATGATACAAGCAAGAGGTTACAGTCATACAGTCCTAAGTGGGAGGAAATGGGTGATAGGAATGATGAGAGGGGGTCCTTCCATAGTTAGGGCTTGTTCAATTACTCTCCGTTACTTCTCTCTTTCCCCAAGGAGGCCTGAGTTTAAGGTCTAAAGGGACCAGATTTCTTATGAGATAGTCTTCTGCCTCATACATCCCAGTGGCCAATCAGATCCCACAGAGTCAGCCTTCTCCAGGTCCCATCAGCTTGACAAGACTCCGAGTCTTTGGAGAGGAGCGGCATACAAATCTAATAATAATAAATAATAATAATAATAATAATAATAATAATAATAATAATAATGATAATAATAATAATCTGGCAGGGCCTAGGGGAAGAGCCTTCTCTCTTTGTTTCTTTGTCAAGAATGTGAAGATATAATAATATTTATATGCATGATAGTAGTAAAAGAAAAAATTAGAAAAAGGCATTAGAAATAATAATATTCATATACATGCAACTAGTAAAAAATGAAGAAACATTAAGGACAGGGGATGGAAGGCACGCTGGTGGACTTATGCATGCTCCTTACTGACCTCTTAGGAATCGGGAGAGGTCAATAGTGGATAGTCTTGAGCCAGTGGTGAGATTTGAACTGGTGAATTATTGACCCCCTCAGAGAGGGTCCGCAACTTGGGCGTCCTCCTCGATCCACAGCTCACATTAGAGAAACATCTTTCAGCTGTGGCGAGGGGGGCGTTTGCCCAGGTTCCCCTGGTGCACCAGTTGCGGCCCTATCTGGACCGGGACTCACTGCTCACAGTCACTCATGCCCTCATCACCTCGAGGTTCGACTACTGTAATGCTCTCTACATGGGGCTACCTTTGAAAAGTGTTCGGAAACTTCAGACTGTGCAGAATGCAGCTGCGAGAGCAATCATGGGCTTCCCAAGATATGCCCATGTCACACCAACACTCCGCAGTCTGCATTGGTTGCCGATCAATTTCTGGTCACAATTCAAAGTGTTGATTATGACCTATAAAGCCCTTCATGGCATCGGACCAGAATACCTCCGGGACCGCCTTCTGCCGCACGAATCCCAACGACCGGTTAGGTCCCACAGAGTGGGCCTTCTCCGGGTCCCGTCGACTAAACAATGTTGTTTGGCCGGACCCAGGAGAAGAGCCTTCTCTGTGGCGGTCCCGACCCTCTGGAACCAGCTCCCCCCGGAGATTAGAACTGCCCCCACCCTCCTTGCCTTTCATAAAGTTCTTAAGACCCATCTCTGCCATCAGGCATGGGGAAACTCACACATCTCCCCCGGGCCTATACAGTTTATACATGGAATGTTTGCGTGTTTTTTTGCTTTTAATAATGGGGTTTTTAGTGTTTTTTTAAATTATTAGATTTGTTCTTACATTGTTCTTGTTATTGTTGTGAGCTGCCCCGAGTCTGCGGAGAGGGGCGGCATACAGACAGACAGACAGACAGACAGACAGACAGACAGACAGACAGACAGACAGACAGACAGACAGACAGACAGACAGATAGATAGATAGATAAATAACTACAGCCAGCAGTCAACAGAAGCAGCTTGCAGTACTGCACTCTAACCACTGCGCTACCAAGGCTCATCAAAGCAAAGGACTCCCGCTCTAAACTTGCTGATTCTGACCCATGCGATATTTCCAACCTGCCATCGAGTAAGTCATTTTTGCTATACCACCGTCTTTTCATTTTAACCCAGGTCAGTTAACCCCACTGCACGTAGCTGAAACCAGTTGGGGGAACAACCCACAACCCACAAAAGACCTCTAGCTTTCTCAAAGCTTCCCAACTCTACCCTGCCCATAAGAAAACACCAATTTCTGCTTTTCTCTGTGTCTCTGTTTGTACTCCCGGGACCTTTGTTTAGGCTGCTAAGCCAAATGTCAAGGTTTAATGCCTGCCATCGAAGCTTTTAAAAAAACACCTTTGTATTTGTTGATCCACAATGATGTCGTTATTGTTGCTATCCGATGCTTCTCCGTGTTATTCTAGCTGTGTGTGCAGGTATGACTCAGGTGATTGACCTTTGGGAGGTGAATGGGAGTGTGCCAACAGCATAGTGTCACCCACAAATGTATTGTTACTCTCTCTGCTTGCTTAAGAGGAGGGAAGAGTTTGATGGCAATGAATGTTCTGAATTACTTTGTGGTGCAGAGAAGCAAAGAAGGTGAGCCTCTGCAACAAAGGTGAGCAACCTATAATTTGGGATTATTATTATTATTTTTCCTTCCTTCCTGCAATTCTAAGAGCCTTACCAATCACAGTTTGGAAATTCAACACTTCCTCCTAGGGGTGGTTTTCTCTTCTCTCCTACCAGGTTGAAACTGCGTGTATCACATCGGAAGCGCTTGATAGGCTCGCACATGTGCGCGCATTACATCTGGGTACTGACCTCTACACATGTGCAGAAGCCTTTGTGCGTTCGCAGAGGGTCCGTTGGCAACCGCTTTCAAGCAGCGGTGACCAGGGAACCAATTTGAGAGAGTGGCAAGCCAGCCATTGCTAGCCGTTTGGCGAACGGGACAAATTTCTGCCACCGGCTCACGCGAATCGTTGCAAACCAATAGTAATCCACCAGTGAAGGGCTGCCCAATTTTTTACTACCACACTGTGAGCATGTCTTATTGTGTGGGTGTGGTTTAGTGGTCATGTGACCAGGTAGGAGTGGCTTGCCAGCCATAGAAACATAGAAGACTGACAGCAGAAAAAGGCCTTATGGTCCATCTAGTCTGCCCTTATACTATTTCCTGTGTTTTATCTTAGGATGGATATATGTTTATCCCAGGCATGTTTAAATTCAGTTACTGTGGATTTACCAATCACGTCTGCTGGAAGTTTGTTCCAAGGATCTACTACTCTTTCAGTGAAATAATATTTCCTCACGTTGCTTTTGATCTTTCCCCCAACTAACTTCAGATTGTGTCCCCTTGTTCTTGTGTTCACTTTCCTATTAAAAACACTTCCCTCCTGGACCTTATTTAACCCTTTAACATATTTAAATGTTTCGATCATGTCCCCCCTTTTCCTTCTGTCCTCCAGACTATACAGATTGAGTTCATTAAGTCTTTCCTGATACGTTTTATGCTTAAGACCTTCCACCATTCTTGTAGCCCGTCTTTGGACCCGTTCAATTTTGTCAATATCTTTTTGTAGGTGAGGTCTCCAGAACTGAACACAGTATTCCAAATGTGGTCTCACCAGCGCTCTATATAAGGGGATCACAATCTCCCTCTTCCTGCTTGTTATACCTCTAGCTATGCAGCCTAGCATCCTACTTGCTTTTCCTACTGCCCGACCAGGTGACCAGGTGGGAGTGGCTTGACAATCATGTGACCAGGGGTGGCTTACTTTCCTAAATTCTGAATGAAGCAGACCTGACACACCCAACCTACCTTGGCAAGTATAGTTTGATGACCACTTTGAAAATTTAACAAAAGGTTTGCCTGCCTTTCCTAGGCATACCTCCCAAAACACATTCCGTGCTAGAATTCCCAGGGAGAATAAGAAATTATGCAACTCCCTTTAATGTAGACACTTTATAGAGAAGCCATTGTAAAGCCTGTAATCTCAATCAGGATTGTTAAACTAAGCATCTCAGTGCTTGTCACAGGCGGGAATTCAATGTTTCCATTTGCTCAGGCCGAGCATTTTTTGGGCTCGGTCCCAGACATCTCTGGAGGGCTGGCTAAGAGGGCAACAGTTCCAATAAGAAACTAATGAATCTCATATATCACCTGGGTGTCGGCACCAGCTTCAACAAATGACAGCAACTCCATTTTGACATCACCCCCTGCCCAACAATAGTGAGTGACGCTGTTGACTGACCAGAGAGGTCCACCAAAGGATCACTAACTAACATTTATTTGGAGGTATTCAATCTAAAGGCTGCTTTCTCCAACCTGGTGTTTTTAAAACTCGGTTTCAAGTCCATACATCAAATAAAATATAACCTTTATTATGCTTATGGTATTTCAAATATGTCTGTTGGCTCCAAAAGAACAGAACCGGGCAAAGTCCCAGATCTGAAATTTGATTCAAAACACAACTCAACTTAAGGGGTTCCACACTGAATCAAATCAGAACATTGATTGGAAACCAAGATTGTATTTACAGATTAACAGAGTTGGAAGGTACCATGTAAGTCATCTAGTCCAACCCCCCACCCAAGGAGGAAAACCCTACACCAGTGGTTCTCAACCTTTCTAATGCTGTGGTCCCTTAATGCAGTTCCTCATGTTGTGGTGACCCCCAACCATAAGTCTAGCGCCAATTCTCCCAACAGAGCTTTAAGCTGATTGGCAGGAAGGTCAGAGGCACACCCCCACTGCCTGATTGGTCAGATTGTAAAAATATGTTCCAAGGCACCAGAATAGAAGCTTTAGTTCATGGGAAATTTGTCTTTTCTCACGGCTTTAAGTGACCCATGCTTCAAGATTTGTTAACCTAATCCTATGTAGCTTCTGCTCCGGTAATCTCACACGACTAACCAGAGCATACTAAACTTTTGCCAGACCAATCCTTGAATAAAGCTCATCTGTCTGGAACCCACACCGCATTTTGGACATAAACACCCTAGAAAATGTCCAGAGATACTTTACTACAAGAGCCCTCCATTCCTCCATTCGCAACAGAATACCCTACGCAACTAGACTCACAAACCTAGGCTTAGAAAGCTTAGAACTACATCGTCTTAAACACGACCTAAGCATAGCCCATAAAATAATTTGCTACAAAGTCCTTCCTTTCAACAACTACTTCAGCTTCAACCACAACACAACACACAAGCACACAACAGATACCAACTTAAAGTAAACTGCTCTAAACTCAACTGCAGGAAATATGACTTTAATAACCAAGTAGCTGATGCATGGAACTCACTACCTGACTCTCTAGTATCATCACCTAACCTCCAAAACTTTACCTTTAGACATCCTACAGTTGACCTCACCTGATTTGTAAGGGGCATGTATAAGTGCACCAGAGTGCCTTCCGTCCCCTGTCCTAATGCTCCTCTTTTACTAGTATCATGTACAGTATATAAAAAAGAAAAATATATTTTTCTTTTTTTTTCCAAACGGCATCACTCTACTAAACAAATAATTCTCTCAACACTGTCAGACTTTCTACTAAATCTGCACTTCTATTCTACTAGTTTTTCTCATCATTCCTAACACCCATTTCCTCCCATGTTGACTGTATGACTGTAACTTGTTGCTTATATCCTAAGATTTTTATTAATATTTCTTCTTCAATGTTTATTTTACCCTTATGACAATCATTAAGTGTCGTACCACATGATTCTTGACAAATGTATATTTTATTTTATGTACGCTGAGAGCATATGCACCAAGACAAGTTCCTTGTGTGTCCAATCACACTAGGCCAATAAAATTCTATTCTATTCTATAAATATTATATCTTTATATATCACCAATACGTACAAGACAAAACAAAGAAACAAATAAATAATAAATAAATAAATAAATAAAAAGTGCCTCGGTTTGCTGACTTCTTGAAAGGATTAAATTGTGCAGACTCATCGCATTCTGAGGTCAGCCTCAGATTCAAAATTAAACTGAAATGATCCCAACTGGTTATGAAATCTGGGTTTTCCCCGCCTTTTAAAATATTTTTTTTAAACGTTTTGATGGAAAAGGTATATAAGCAGAGAATACAGCTGCAATCCTATGATTCATTGATGGGAACACATCACCCAAGAGAGAAAGTAATCATTTAGTAACAAAAAAAAAAATCCCCTCCCATCTAACTGTATTTATCTAAATGTTTTTTTTCCCCCTTGCAAGCTAGGTCTAATTAATGAATTAAAAAATGAAAGGCCAGGCTTCATTGTCCCAAATTAAGAAAGAATAATAGAGATATTTTTTTAATCCCAGTTCCTCTTAGATTTTATTATGTTTAGTTTTCTCCCCCACACACACACTTTAAAATCATCTCGGCTTATCAGAGATAAGGTAGGAATGCAATGACATTGCAATGTTTTGTAAGATCCTGTCAAATATAGATCCATGCTAATGCCATTGAGAACCAACGGGGTTCAATGGAAGGGATTACGAATAGACACATGAATCAAGGGAAATTAAAAACTGACACAACAGATAATTCAAGCATTATATATTGCTGTAAAAAACCAAAAAATACATTTCCAGAAATTCTTGGGTTGCCCGCATTACAAACATTTGGTTGCCAGGAGAGAAACATTACATAGTAGTTAAATCCTAGCTAAGAAGCAAGACTGGAAAAGCCATTGAGCTAAATCCTGGGAGAATTGACTCTCAACCCTTTGGGTATTCTTGACGTGCATTTCATGTTGGAAATTCTGCAATTTCATCTCCGGAATTTTGATTAAGAGCTCGATGACAAAGTTGGGGTGCAGCTTTCCTTAACTTACATTGATGGGTGAAAAAAAAAAGAATAAGTTAATTCATCCTTTTTTTTAATAGAAGAAATGGTAACCCTGAGCATGAAGTCGAGGGCTTGGATGGATCTACCTTCTCGGGGACTCACACAGGCCAGCTGTGATGTTGCCATGGTAAGAGAAAAAATACACACTAAGCAAAAAAATTATACATGTTGCAAGCTGACCAATCAAGGTTATAGATTTATTTATTTTCCTACTAATGGGTAAGAACAAACCTGTTCTTATCCCACCTCCTCCTCATTTTTTTTCTCTCCAGCTGCCTTGGCTTTCTCCCACCCCTCCGTTAGTCATTTTAGCAGCAGCCAGGGGGGGAAATTAAAAAAAAGAAAGACACATTCTCTTTATATCCTCCACCCTCTACTTCCCATTCTCTATTTCTTTGCATACTTGCTCTCTAAGGAAAACAAGAGACTGGCTGGTTTGGGCAAAATCTCACACAGAGATTAAGTTACAAGGGACAGCTGAGTGTATAAAATTCACTCCCCACAGAGAGTCATTAAGGAGATTTCTGGCAGCTTTCCCCTTCTTTTTCCCCACCTCTCTTTCTCTCTCTCTCCTCCACTCCTCCTGCGTTTAGCCCCTCCGCCATAAGGCCTTTGGTTAAAGAGACCAAATTAATTTATTATTTTTATTTATTTATTTTGTCCAATACACAATGAGGGTTTTAGTGGGTATATATCTATATATACATAGTAAAATACCTGATGAAGGTTATAGAGGAGATACTCATAGTAAAATATATCTAAGAAATAATAGAAAAGAAGGTTTAGTAATAGAACATATCAATGAAAGAATAGAAGAAGAGATATAGGAATAGTTCAAGTTTCAAGTTTTATTGGATTTATATGCCGCCCCTCTCCGAAAACTCGGGGCGGCTAACAACAATCATGAACAATATACAATAAAATCCAATACTAAAAGCAAATTAAAACCCCTTAATATATAAAAACCAAAAATACATACAAACATACCATGTATACAGTTGTAACGGCCTAGGGGGAGAAAAAAGTCTTAATTCCCCCATGCCTGGCGGCAGAGGTGGGTTTTAAGTAGCTTACGAAAGGCAAGGAGGGTGGGGGCAATTCTAATCTCTGGGGGGAGTTGGTTCCAGAGGGCCGGGGCTGCCACAGAGAAGGCTCTTCTCCTGGGTCCCACCAAGTGGCATTGTTTAGTTGACGGGACCTGGAGAAGACCCACTCTGTGGGACCTAACTGGCCGCTGGGATTCGTGCGGCAGAAGGCGGTCCCTGAGATAATCTGGTCCGGTGCCATGAAGGGCTTTATAGGTCATAACCAACACTTTGAATTGTGACCGGAAACTGATCGGCAACCAATGCAGACTGCGGAGTGTTGGTGTGACATGGGCATATTTAGGGAAGCCCATGATTATAGAAGAAGATATAGGAGAGCAATAGGACAGGGGATGAAAGGCACTCTAGTGCACTTGTACTCGCCCCTTACTGACCTCTTAGGAATCTGGATAGGTCAACCGTAGATAATCTAAGGGTAAAGTGTTGGGGGTTTGGGGATGACACTATGGAGTCCGGTAATGAGTTCCACGCTTCGACAACTCGGTTACTGAAGTCATATTTTTTACAGTCAAGTTTGGAGCGCTTAATATTAAGTTTAAATCTGTTGTGTGCTCTTGTGTTGTTGTGGTTGAAGCTGAAGTAGTCGCCGACAGGCAGGATGTTGCAGCATATGATCTTGTGGGCAATACTTAGATCTTGTTTAAGGCATCTTAGTTCTAAACTTTCTAGGCCCAGGATTGAAAGTCTAGTCTCATAGGGTATTCTATTTCGAGTGGAGGAGTGAAGGGCTCTTCTGGTGAAGTATCTTTGGACGTTTTCAAGGGTGTTAATGTCTGAGATGCGATATGGGTTCCAAACAGATGAGCTGTATTCGAGGATGAGAATGGGAGTTGCTGGCTTTGAAACATACCCGTCTCTTGATACTATCCCCCCAAACTCATTTTGAGACTTGTTTAACTTTTCTCAAAGGCTGGAAGACCCAACTTTCACCACCAAGCATATTCGAAGCAGGTGAATTCGAGTGGCTGCAAGAGAAGCTCAAGGTCAACTTTTCCAGCCCAAGATCCAGTCTGAGTTTGGTTCTTCAACTACAACAACACAAGAGCACTTCACTTAATATTAACCGCTCCAAACGTGACTGTAAAAAATACGACTTTAGCAATCGAGTTGTCGAAGCGTGGAACTCATTACCAGACTCCGTAGTGTCAACCCCTAACCCCCAACATTTTACCCTTAGACTATCCACAATTGACCTCTCCAGGTACCTAACAGGACATTAAGGGGCGTACATAAGCGCACTAGTGTGCCTTCCGTCCCCTGTCCAACTGTCTCTCCTTATCTCATTTATCTTTTTTTCCATTCCTATATCTTTCCCTCTATTCTTCATTGACTTATTTTATTCTTATATCTTTTCTTCTATTCTTTCTTTGATATATTTTACTTCGTGTATATTCTCTATAACCTACATTGTGTATCGGATAGATAGATAGATAGATAGATAGATAGATAGATAGATAGATAGATAGATAGATGATAGATAGATAGATGAATGAATGGTTACCAGAACCAAACATTTTATTCTTTCAAGTTATAGAATAGAATAGAATAGAATAGAATAGAATAGAATAGAATAGAATAGAATAGAATTCTTTATTGGCCAAGTGTGATTGGACACACAAGGAATTTGTCTTTGGGGGTTTTTGGGCTCATGTTGAAGCCCAAGTCCACAAGTCTTAAAGTTGCCAAGTTTGGGGATCCCCTTGGTTTAGAAGAACAATTTTTTGGTCCCAGTGACCGACTGGATCTTGCAATATAGGACCTGTATTCCCTTCTTTCTTGCAGTCCAGCTCTCTGGTTTTCGTTCTTGCTGAATCTGAGGGTGGATCTAGAGTAGTGATGGCAAACCTAGGGCACACGTGTTATAAGCCAACTCTCTTATCTAAGGCAGGACTAGAATTCACAATCTCCTGGCAATTGGTCCAAAGTCACCTGGTGGCTTTTATGCTTAAGGTAGGACTCACAGTTTTCTGATTTCTAGCCTGGTGCATTCAGCAATAAACCAACAGTATCCTCTTTTCTCCTCTTTATAGTTGAAAAAGTACAACATCTTGATCTTATTTGGGAGAGCTGGTTTGAAAATGTTTTGAATTTATGGCAAGAGAAAGGCGGCCTTGGATGCAACTCATTTTTATTTTAGTTAACTTATTGGAGGAAAGAATTATTTGCATGCAATGATCCTGTTCGGGTTTTTTAGATTGAAGTCTTGTTGCAGGGCAGGCAGCATTGAACAAGAACTCATCTTTTCATAGTTTGGCAAATATTAACCTTTTTTAAAGAGAGAGAAAGGAAAAGAGAGCAAAGCAAAGCATGAATCTTTCTCCCTGCTCACTTCAATCCTGAAGCCACCTTTGGCCTTTGTCCAGTGGATCCTCCCATAAAGAATGTGTCCTGCACCGAACTTGCTCACAATTATTGGTGCCAGAAGATCTCCTTTGCCATCTGGAACAGCTCTCCTTGGATGTCACTGCCTCACTGAATCTCTATTTTTAAATTTCATTTGCAAACAAAGCACCCTCTCGTTTTCAGCGCCTTCCGTGCTTGTTCTAAGCACGCCGTTTGCTCTTACTCGAATTATACAATGTTTTAGGGCAGTGTTTCTCAACCTTTGACAGTTTGAAGAGGTGTGGACTTCAGGTCCCAGAATGAGCCAGACAGCCAAACAGACAGCCATGATGACTGGAGAATTCTGGGAGTTGAAGTCCACATCTCTTCAAATTGCCAAGGAGGAAGAACACTGTTTTAATGGAAATGCCTACAAGCATTCAGAGAAATATGAAGAATTCAAGCTAGGGGAGTACTTACTTAATTTGATGGTGGTGGTGGTGAAGGAGGAGGAAGAGGAGGAGGAGGAGAAGAGGAAGAGGAGAAGAAGAAGAGGAGGAGGAGGAGGAGGAGAAGAAGAAGAAGAAGAAGAGGAGGAGGAGGAGAGGAAGAGAGGAGGAGGAGGAGGAGAGGAAGAAGAAGAGGAGGAGGAAGATTAGATTAGATTAGATTTATTGGATTTATATGCCGCCCCTCTCCGCAAACTCGGGGTGGCTAGAGGAGGAGGAGAAGAGGAAGAGGAGGAGGAGAAGAGGAAGAGAAGAAGAAGAAGAAGAGGAGGAGGAGGAGGAGAAGAGGAGGAGGAGGAGGAGAGGAAGAGAGGAGGAGGAGGAGGAGGAGAGGAAGAGGAAGAGGAGGAGGAGGAGGAGGAGAAGGAGAAGAAGAAGAAGAAGAAGAAGAAGAAGAAGAAGAAGAAGAAGAAGAAGAAGAAGAAGAAGACCATGATCATGTTTCTCTCCTTTAAAATCAGTGAGCAAGTATAAAATGAAATCAGGTCCCTAAAGGTCAATGATCTAACGCTTCAGAAAAATCCCAGCATTTCCCAAATTCTCCTTTAACATGCGTCAGTTGACCTATTTTCTGAGTTTTCATTTCCTTTGCTATCTTCTGTCGGGTTGGCAACTGAAAGGCGGTTTGCTAAAGTCTCCACAGGAAAGGCTACGGTGGTAGGTAAATTGAGGTAAGGATAATCCCTTCAACATGCTCAAGGCCACCGTTGTGACATATTCTGGATTGTTTTCGCCGTCAGGAAGCCCAGGCCATCAAAAATACAGAATTTCTAGACGGAGAGAAAATAAATGGAAAGGAAATGACCGTTCCCAGCCAAAATTTCTTGTCTGGTGCAGAATGCAGACGTAGGGTTTTCTCTCCTCTGATGTTGGCTTTCTTATCAGGGAAAGGATCCCTTTGTTCCCCGATTTGCTGATTGTGCAAATTGTGTGTGGGGTGTCTCTCACTTTGTGTGTGTGTGTGTGTGTGTGTGTGCTTGTTGCATGCTTGTGTTTTCCTTAGCCTGGCTGTTGATGTTTTTCTGGTTGCTAAGCTTGTCTCATGCTTGGCTCATTCTGGATGAGATCACACGATGCCACTTAACGACTTCACGGACAATTCAGGATTATTCATGAAGAAGACGACAAACAAGCAGGTGTATTAACGAACTTTGCAGGAAAGAACAACAGCTCCACGAAAGGACACCTATGCAGAGGGAACATAGAAACATAGAAACATAGAAGTCTGACGGCAGAAAAAGACCTCATGGTCCATCTAGTCTGCCCTTATACTATTTTCTGTATTTTATTTTACAATGGATACATGTTTATCCCCAATTCAGTTACTGTGGATTTATCTACCACGTCTGCTGGAAGTTTGTTCCAAGGATCTACTACTCTTTCAGTAAAATAATATTTTCTCATGTTGCCTTTGATCTTTCCCCCAACTAACTTCAGATTGTGCCCCCTAGTTCTTGTGTTCACTTTCCTATTAAAAACACTTCCCTCCTGGACCTTATTTAATCCTTTAATATATTTAAATGTTTCGATCATGTCCCCCCTTTTCCTTCTGTCCTCCAGACTATACAGATTGAGTTCATTAAGTCTTTCCTGATACGTTTTATGCTTAAGACCTTCTGCCATTCTTGTAGCCCGTCTTTGGACCCGTTCAATTTTGTCAATATCTTTTTGTAGGTGAGGTCTCCAGAACTGAACACAGTATTCCAAATGTGGTCTCACCAGCGCTCTATATAGCAGGATCATAATCTCCCTCTTCCTGCTTGTTATACCTCTAGCTATGCAGCCAAGCATAGCTAGAGGTATAACAAGCAGGAAGAGGGAGACCTTGTTGCTGTTGCTTGAAATATAAACAGAGGAATCAACACTGTAATTTAAATATTGCAGAACCTGAAAATGCTTGTTGGCAGTTTGCAAAGAGCTACAAAAAAAGGTGTGCCTTTTTATGACTCTGCCAAGGGGGAGGCCAGGTATCCATACAAGAAGCAAATTATCAAATAAACAAGTGGATTATTATTATTTTTTTGAAGACGTTTCGCTTCTCATCCAAGAAACTTCTTCGGTTCAGAACTGAAGAATTTCAAGCCTTCTCCTGAATGAGAAGCGAAATGTCTTCAAGCAAAGACAAAGGAAGACCAGTTGCCTTTTGAAAAAGCACCTTTGGGACAACCATGACCTGGATGATTGAAAATCTCCCGAGACAAATACAGTGGTACCTCTACTTAAGAACTTAATTCGTTCCGTGACCAGGTTCTTAAGTAGAAAAGTTTGTAAGTAGAAGCAATTTTTTCCCATAGGAACCAATGTAAATAATGTGTGCAAAGCCATTAGGAAAGAAATAAAAGCTCAGAATTTGGGTGGGAGGAGGAGGAAGAAGAAGAGGAGGAGGACATGCACTGACAAAGGAAGAAGGTGAGGTGAGGGGAATCAAAAAAATCCAAAACTTTAAGGGTTAAAAAAAAAAAGAGGGACTCTGAGGCAGTGAGGAGGAGTACGCACCTCCCAAAACCCGCCGTGAGGCTGCCTCCCATACACTGGGCCAGAGAGAGAAACCCAGCCAGGTGAAAAGGGGGAATCTCCCAGTCCTTTGACCGGAAGGCAGATGCTGCTGCTACTACTACCTGCTTCCTCTTCCTTCCCATGCTGATGGGCTCCCCTCTCCTCTCGCTCACTTTGTAGCTGGCACCTTTCCTTCAGTGTGGTGACTTTTGGTTTGGCTGATGCCTAGTTGATTCAGCCAGGGCAAAATGCCCCCTTTTGCCTTTCCACGGCCAGATGCTCCGGGAGGCAACAAAATGCTTTGTTCGCTCTGGACTGCCAAAGCTTCCTTAAGCGCCACCAAAAGGCTCCTCTGGCAGCCCAGAAAAACCTGAGATGACCGGGATTAAAGGGGGAATGGCAGGAAAATGGCCTGGCCTTTGTGCCGCTCTCAAATTTCCTGGGAAATTTTTCTGGGCTCGGGTTCTTAAGCAGAAAATGGTTCTTAAGAAGAGGCAAAAAAATCTTGAACATCCGGTTCTTATCTAGAAAAGTATTCAAGTAGTGGCTTTCTTAAGTAGAGGTATGTCTAAACCAGTGATGGCGAACCTATGGCATGGGTGCCACAGGTGGCACGTGGAGCCATATCTGCTGGCACATGAACCATTGCCCTAGCTCAGGTCCAATGTGCATGTGTGTGCCAGCCAGGTGATTTTTGGCTCGCACAGAGGCTCTGGGAGTGTGTTTTTGGCTTCCAGAGAGCCTCCAGGGGTTGGGGGAGAGCATTTTTACCCTCCCCTAGCTCCAGGGAAGCCTTTGGAGCCTGGGGAGGGTGAAACGGAGGCTCCACCAGAAGTTGGAAAACATGCCATATCCAGCTTCCAGAGGGCTTCTGGGGGGTGGAGGGAGCTGTTTTCGCCCTCCCCAGGCATTGAATTATGGGTATCGGCATTCGCACATATGTGATAGCATGCGCCCATGCTCTTTTGGCACCCAAGGAAAAAAAGTTTCACCATCACTGGTCTAAACTGTACCTTCTGATTCCCAGAAATACTCCCAATCGAAACATGCTCCAGTGAATTGCTATCTGCCATTCCGTGTTCCGAACTGAGTTCCTTTTGATTCCACGCAAAAATATCCAGGGGTTCCATAAAACAACGTATCAAAGAGACTCTGAAGACTTTCAAGAAAAATAGCTTTGGATAATAAGTTTATTGAGTGCCAAGTGACAGTGTCTAGTTGATGGGATCACACTACTTACCAGAGCTTACAAAACTTTTGCCAGACCCATCCTCGAATACAGCTCATCTGTTTGGAACCCATATCGCATCTCAGACATTAACACCCTTGAAAATGTCCAAAGATAATTCACCAGAAGAGCCCTTCACTCCTCCACTCGAAACAGAATACCCTACGAGACTAGACTTTCAATCCTGGGCCTAGAAAGCTTAGAACTAAGATGCCTTAAACAAGATCTAAGTATTGCCCACAAGATTATATGCTGCAACGTCCTGCCTGTTGGCAACTACTTCAGCTTCAACCACAACAACACAAGAGCACACAACAGATTTAAACAATATTAACTGCTCCAAACTTGACTGTAAAAAATATGACTTCAGTAACCCAGTTGTCAAAGCGTGGCACTCATTACCGGAACTCCATAGTGTCATCCCCAAACCCCCAACACTTTACCCTTAGATTATCTACAGTTGACCTATTCAGATTCCTAAGAGGTCAGTAAGGGGCGAGTACAAGTGCACTAGAGTGCCTTCTGTCCCCTGTCCTATTGCTCTCCTATATCTCCTATACCTTTCTTCTATTCCTATATCTCTTCTTCTATTCTTTCATTGATATGTTCTATTACTATATCTTCTTTTCTATTCTTTCTTAGATATATTTTACTATGAGTATCTCCTCTATAACCTTCATCATGTATTTTACTATGTGTATATAGCTATATACCCACTAAACCCCTCATTGTGTATTGGACAAAATAAATAAATAAAATAAATAAAAATAAACTCTGTGGGACCTGACCGGTCACTGGGACTCATGCAGCAGAAGGCGGTCCCAGAGATATTCTGGTCCAATGCCATGTAGGGCTTTATAGGTCATCACCAACACTTTGAATTGTGTCCGGAAACCAATCGGCAACCAATGCAGTCTGTGGAGTGTTGGAGAAACATGGGTTTATCTGGGAAGACCCATGACCGCTCGCGCGACTGCATTCTTCACGATTTGAAGTTTCCAATAAAACATTTGCAAGAAACCAATAAGGCTCAGGGTGCATCAAGGACCCCTCATTTCAACCCTGAGCTACAAATATTCTCCCTTATTAATAGGTCTATTACTTACACACACACAAACACATCAATCTTAACTGGCTCAACTGATTTAGCCAATCATGACTTTGCCCTTGACCTTCATTATTTCGTTCCCATCATCTACATGAAATCGCCAGGGGGACTTTGTCCTCAACTTGGAGTTCAATGTTTCCCAATTTTGTCCGTTTCCAGACCTTTGCCCTTCATGGCATCGGACCAGAATACCTCTGGGACTGCCTTCTGCCGCACGAATCCCAGAGACTGATTAGGTCCCACAGAGTTGGCCATCTCTGGAAACCGTCGACAAAACAATGTTGTCTGGTGGGACCCAGGGGAAGAGCCTTCTCTGTGGCGGCCCCGACCCTCTGGAATCCACTCCTCCGCAGAGATCAGGACTGCCCCCACCCTCCTTGCCTTTCGCAAACTCTTAAAAACCCACCTTTGCCGCCTGGCATGGGGAAATTGACTCCCCCTGGCCATTCCGTTTTATGCATGGTTTGTTTGGGGTGTATGATTGTTTTTATATTAAGGGTTTTAACTATTTTTTAATTATTGGATTTGTACTGTGTTTTGTTGTTGTGAGCCACTCCGAGTCTCTAGAGAGGAGCAGCGTACAAATCTAATAAATAACAATAAATAATAGTAATAATAACTTTCAGAAGTTCTCAGTTTATTTATTAGATTTGTATGCCACCCCTCTCCGTAGACTCGGGGCGGCTCACAACACAATAAAACAGTTCATGACAAATCTAATAATTTACAATTTAAAATATTTTAAAACCCCCATTTTTAAGCAGACATACATACAAACATACCATACATAAATTATATAGGCCCGGGGGAGATATCTCAGTTCCCCCATGCCTGACGACAAAGGTAGGTTTTAAGGAGTTTACGAAAGGCAAGGAGGGTAGGGGCAGTTCTAATCTCTGGGGGGAGCTGGTTCCAGAGAGTCGGGGCCGCCACAGAGAAGGCTCTTCCCCTGGGGCCCGCCAACCGACATTGTTTAGTTGACGGGAGCCGGAGAAGGCCCACTCTGTGGGACCTAATCGGTCGCTGGGATTCGTGCAGCAGAAGGCGGTCTCGGAGATATCCTGGTCCGATGCCATGAAGGGCTTTATAGGTCATAACCAACACTTTGAATTGTGACCGGAAACTGATCGGCAACCAATGCAGACTGCGGAGTGTTGGTGTAACATGGGCATACCTGGGGAAGCCCATGACTGCTCTCGCAGCTGCATTCTGCACGATCTGAAGTTTCCGAACACTTTTCAAAGGTAGCCCCCATGTAGAGAGCATTGCAGTTACCATGGGCATTGCTCTGAAGTCTGAGAGTCGAAGTCCACGTATTTGGAACGTCTTCAGGTTCGAGAAACTCCGCTCAGGCCGGTCTGGGAGAAAATAGGAAATGAGGAAACAGGATATTGAAAGCATGTTTAGAACAAAATAGTAGTTGGACTCCAAATAACTGGAATGAGAACTGGACCTACAGCATATGTGAGGCTCCTTCGTTGCCAAGACTTGTAGGTCCCAGATCTTGCCTAAGAGGAAACTAATTTGGTGGGAAACACCCAGGTAATCAATGTGTTCTTGTAAGTATTAGCTTCAAAACACAGCCTCCAAAGGCTGCCAAAGCCCAGCAGCCAAAGCAAACGAAAGCATTACAAGTGAAATCAGAAGATATGTTTTTCGCACACACTAAAAAAAATAAAAAAATCCATGCTGAGCTAAAAATATAATCCTTCTTTTCCTTCATCCCTTGGAATTTTTTTTTCAAAACAAAAAAGCAAAACAGCAATGTAATAAGACTGGAAAATGGGTGGAGGGGAAGAGGTGGTGAGTCGGGTGGGAAAACCTTGCAAATTTGAAACGAAAATGCAATTGAACCTCCTTGCAGATGTCAAGCCAGATGTAAAAACAATGGCTGACCACCAAAAGCCATCGGAGAAATTACAGCAAATCTTCCCTTAATGCTGCAGATTCTTCCTCCTCTACCCAAAGGAAAGATTCCTTCCTTTAGGTTTAATGAAAAGGAGGAGGGACATGACAACGGTTCCAGTATTTGAGGTCCTTCCGCAAAGAAGAGGGGGGGATCGACCTATTTCCCAAAGCACCTGAAAGCAAGACAAGAAGCAATGAACGGAAACTTATCAAGGAGAGAAGCAAACTAGAATTGACAATGGGAAGAATTATGCAATGATCGGTTGTCCTCAGAATTTGTGGATGCTCCATCCTTGGAGATTCTTAAGAAGAGATTGGAACACCATTTGCCCAAAATGATATAATAGCATGTGATTGAACTAGAACAGGGGTGTCAAACTCATGGCTTTCGGGGTGCAGTGATTAGAGTGCAGTACTGCAAGCTGCATCTGCTGATCACTGGGTGCCAGCAGTTTGGCAGATCGAATCTCAGAAGGCTCAAGGTGGACTCAGCCTTCTATCCCTCCTTCCTTCCTTCCTTCCTTCCTTCCTTCCTTCCTTCCTTCCTTCCTTCCTTCCTTCCTTCTGTTCTGTTGGGCTCTCTGGTAGAATCCTCCCAAAAATTCACAGGTACAAATTTCAGACACACCCAAGTTTGAAAATTCAAAACAATGTTCTTTATAATGAAAATTCACTTAAACCAAGCCCTCTTTTGGTATAGCAAAGAGCACTCGTCTCCAAACAAAGTGGTAATTTGTACAAGTCCCTTATCAGTTCTGTGATACTTAGCTTGCAGCTGTGAGGCAATTCACAGTCCTTCTTCTTTCACAAAGTGAAACACACTTTGCCCTGGTTTAGTTTCAAAGCGGGGAAAAATCAGCACACAAAAAGTCAAAGTCAGTAAAGCAGTCACGAAACACAACGATCAGATAATCCTCCACAATGGCCAAACCCACAGGCTGCTATTTATAGCAGCCTCACTAATGACCACAGCCCCACCCAACCACAGGTGGCCTCATTTTCTTTGATAATAATCTCTCAGTTGTTGCTGCCTATGCATCGCTCTCCGCATGCGTGGCTGTATCATTAACTATTGTTCTGAATCCAAGGAGGAGCTAGATAATTGATCTCCTTCTAAGCTGTCTGCCACACTCTCCTCTTCCCTGTCACTCATGTCTTCTTGGTCAGAGGAGCCTTCATCATCAGATTCCACCAGGGGCAAAACAGGCCTGCAGCATGTGGATGTCTCCCCCACATCCACAGTCCTTGGGGCAGGAGCAGGGCCAGAGCTAACCACAACACCTTCCTTCCTTCCTTCCTTCCTTCCTTCCTTCCTTCCTTCCTTCTCTCATTTCATTGTTACTCTCTCAGAATTTTTTTTAAAAATTAAGCCCTTAACCGGGGGAAAAATTAATGTGCTGAAATTGACCAGACTAGGAATGCTAGCCAGATGAATGCCTGGTAAGTAGATTCTTTTCCCTATTTTCCTCCCCCAAAACTGAAGTGCGTCTTATATTCCGGTGCATCTTATTCTCTGAAAAATATGGTACTTGTTATAGGCAAAGGTTTCATTAGAAGCTTTTGGTGAATGAAGGTGAATATAGATGTCCCACTCTTCCCAGGATAATGTTGCGGGATCCAATCTGAGTTGGTCAGCAGAACCAGAACGTCAGGTCAGACTGGAGCCCATCTTCATGGAACTTCTCTGTTAGTAGAGTGTGTGCTGCAGAGAAGAAGGATGGACTCCAGCATGAGTTCAAAAGCTCAAAAGACAAAACTTCTGATCCCAGTGACCAACTCAGATTGGGAAATCTTGGGTTTCCCCTGACCTATTGACTTGGTACCAATACATGGAACAGGTCCTGTAATTTCACGGATTAATAAACAGGGCTGTAGGAGTGGAGACTTTTGGCTTCCTTTGAAATATGAACAAAGGGCATTTTAATTAGCCATTAATCTGAAAGATGACGTCTCTCTCTTCCCTCCACAGAGACACGCCACTCCCAGGCTGTTACTTATCTTCCATTTCCCTTCTATACGTGTCGAGGCATTAGCAAGATTTTTGTTCCCACTGGGTGCTGACAGCCTCATGGACTGCCAAGGCAACCACAGAAGTTGTAGCTCTTCCAGTTGAGAAAATACATTTGGAAACTCCAAAAGGTTAAGTAAACCTCAGTTCTGAGAACTTCCAGGACCATCTTCTTCACCCAACATAACATGAACTGACAAACAAAACATCTCTATTTTGTTCATTTAGTTGTATAAAATAAATACTTTATTGTCATTGTACGTATATAACAGTATACCCATGCAACAAAATCCGTATGTCACCAAAGACCGATCTCATCATACATAACAATCCAAAAGAGTTATTGTTAATGGCGAGTATTCTGAGCAGAGTCAGGTTACAAGCGGTGTGCCACAAGGGTCTGTTCTGGGTCCTATTCTTTTTAATATGTTTGTGAGTGACATAGGGGAAGGTTTGGTAGGAAAGGTTTGCCTATTTGCCGATGACTTTAAAGTGTGCAATAGGGTTGATATTCCTGGAAGCGTCTGTAATATGGTAAATGATTTAGCTTTACTAGATAAAAGGTCAAAGCAATGGAAACTGCAGTTTAATGTTTCCAAATGTAAAATAATGCACTTGGGGAAAAGGAATCCTCAATCTGAGTATTGTATTGGCAGTTCTGTGTTAGCAAATACTTGAAAAGAAAAGGATTTAGGGGTAGTGATTTCTGACAGTCTCAAAATGGGTGAACAGTGCAGTCAGGCGGTAGGGAAAGCAAGTAGGATGCTTGGCTGCATAGCTAGAGGTATAACAAGCAGGAAGAGGGAGATTGTGATCCCGCTATATAGAATGCTGGTGAGACCACATTTGGAATACTGTGTTCAGTTCTGGAGACCTCACCTACAAAAAGATATTGACAAAATTGAATGGGTCCAAAGACGGGCTACAAGAATGGTGGAAGGTCTTAAGCATAAAACGTATCAGGAAAGACTTAATGAACTCAATCTGTATAGTCTGGAGGACAGAAGGAAAAGGGGGGACATGATCGAAACATTTAAATATATTAAAGGGTTAAATAAGGTGCAGGAGGGAAGTGTTTTTAATAGGAAAGTGAACACAAGAACAAGGGGACACAATCTGAAGTTAGTTGGGGGAAAGATCAAAAGCAACATGAGAAAATATTATTTTACTGAAAGAGTAGTAGATCCTTGGAACAAACTTCCAGTAGACGTGGTAGATAAATCCACAGTAACTGAATTTAAACATGCCTGGGATAAACATATATCCATTCTAAGATAAAATACAGAAAATAGTATAAGGGCAGACTAGGTGGACCATGAGGTCTTTTTATGCCATCAGACTTCTGTTTCTATGTTTCTAAAAGAACATGCTCAAACCACCACAATTTCCCAACTGAGCCATCCAACACCCACAAAACAGACCAAATAGTATTTTCCAGCAGTTCATTGATGATGACTCCCTAGTACAGTGATGGTGAACCTATGACATGGGTGCCACAGGTGGTACGTGAAACCATATCTGCTGGCACGTGAGCCATTGTTCTAGCTCAGCTCCAACGTGCATGCATGTGCCAGCCAGCTTATCTTTGGCTCACACAGAGGCTCTGGAAGGCCATTTTTGGCTTCCAGGGAGCCTCCAGGGGGATGGGAGAGGACGTTTTTACCCCAGACTCCAGGGAAGCCTTTGTAACCTGGAGAAGATGAAACACAAGCCTACTGGCCCGACTAGAAGTTGTAAACCAGGCCATTTCCGGACTTCATAGGGCCTCCGGGGGGCGGGGGAAGCTGTTTTCGCCCTCCCCAGCCATTGAATTATGGGTGTAGGCACTCACGCAAATGCGATAGCAGGTGCACATGCTTTTTTGGCAGCCAAGGAAAAAAAGGTTCACCATCACTGCCCTAGTACATTGTTAAGTGCTCTGGGATAAAAACTGTCCAGAAAACGCGTGGTTCGAGTTTTAATTGTTCTGTATCTTCTGCCAGAAGGCAGGAGTCCAAAAAGATTGTAAGCAGGATGAGAAGAGTCTCTGAGAATGTTGTGCACCTTTCTAAAACAGCGAGATCTGAAGATATCATCCAGGACTGCTAGCTGGAGCCCAATGATATTCTGGGCAGTTCTAATTATTCTCTGCAAAGCTTTTTCTATCCACTACGGAGCTGTTCCCATACCATGCGAGAATGCCATAGCTTAGGACACTCTCAATGAGCCGAGGTGGCGTAGCAGGTAGAGTGCAGTACTGCAGGCCACTAAAGCTGACTGTAGATCTGTAGGTCAGCGGTTCAAATCTCATCACCGGCTCAAGGTTGACTCAGCCTTCCATCCTTCCGAGGTGGGTAAAATGAGGACCCAGATTGTGGGGGCAATAGGCTGGCTCTTTAACATGTTGTTAACATGTTGTAAGCCACTCTGAGTCTAAGGAGAATGGCGGCATAAAAATCAAGTAAGTAAGTAAATCAATCAATCAATCTACGATAGTAGGACAATATAGATGATGAGATAGATTTATCTTCCTGAGCATTCTTAGGAAGTACAGCCACTATATAATAATAATTTAATAATAATAATTTATTGGATTTGTATTTGTATCTGTATACAGGGTGAAATCAGGAGGTTGGCCTCAAACCAACCTTGGACTGGTTTGAAAAAGACTTTGTCATTTTTAACAGTTTGTCCTAACCATTCAGGGCTTCCAAGCCGTCCAGATTAGATACTGGTCTTCTGGTCTTCTTCTGGAACAAGATCAATTTCTCACCAAACTTTTTGTGGCCTGAGCTTCTTAATCAAGAAGCTGACTGCTAAGAGGAAGAGGATTGGGTTGACCAAAATGAAAGGTGTGAAAGATTCTTTTCTCAAAGTAAAAAGTCCTTTTCTCAAAGTAAAAATGTTAGCGGCCTCGTCTGAGTTTATATCCCAATTCCACGAAAGAGAACTATCCAGCCTTCTCTCCCTAGATTGCCCAACAACATCTGTTAATTATCCATACTCATAAATACCCTACAGCTCAACTCTTGAGGGTCGATTATACAGTGATCCCTCGATCTTCGCTATATCGCGATTTTTCAAAAAATATTAATTAAAAATATTTTCCCACCCGATGACGTCACTCTCTTCCTTTCTCATCTTTCTTTCTCTCTCTCTTTCTCTATCTTGCTTCTTCCTCTCTCACACTCTCTTCCTCCCTCTCTCATCTCTTTCTTTCCTTCTCTCTCTTTCTCTATCTCTCCCCCTCTTGCTCTCGAGCGGCGGGCGGTGGGCGAGCGGCGGGCGGGCAGCAGCGAGGAGCCGAAGATCGGGGTTTCCCCTTTGCGTGGGCGGCGGGGAAGACCCAGGGAAGGTTCCTTCAGCCGCCCAGCAGCTGATCTGCTCGGCAGCGCTGCAGCAGCGAGGAGCCGAAGATCGGGGTTTCCCCTTTGCGTGGGGGGCGGGGAAACCCCGATCTTCGGCTCCTCGCTGCTGTGGCGCTGCCGAGCAGATCAGCTGCTGGGCGGCCGAAGGAACCTTCCCTGGGTCTTCCCCGCCGCCCACGCAAAGGGGAAACCCCGATCTTCGGCTCCTCGCTGCTGCAGCGCTGCCGAGCAGATCAGCTGCTGGGCGGCCGAAGGAACCTTCCCTGGGTCTTCCCAGGTGCGGAAGTAAAAACACCATCTGTGCATGCGCGGCCATGGAAAACAGGGCGCGCATGCGCAGATGGTGTTTTTACTTCCGCACCACTATATCGTGAAAAATCGATTATCGCGAGGGGTCTTGGAACGGAACCCTCGCAATACTCGAGGGATCACTGTATTGCAAACACATTTATTGTTTTTTCTTTTCTAAATTGCAGGGATCAGAAATGAGAAAGAGTGTGAAGCGTTCAGAAAAGAACAGAACTTCCAGGATCATCTTCTTTACCCAACAGACATGAACTGACAAACAAAACATCTCTATTTTGTGCCTTTATTTGCATACAAATAAAGACACAAAATACTTAACATATTTTGTTAAGCCGTCAGCAGCAACCATCATGGAAAGCTCAACCAAATTATGGGCAGAAAAGTGCTGGACAGTGTTTGTATGTAGATACAGATATAAACACTTACATGCTTACCAGTAAATTAGAAAAATACATATATCAACTTGAAGAAAGACAAAACCCCAAAGAAGCATTTTCTTCTGTAGGAACTACTGCAGCTTGGCTACCAAAGGTTAAATGTCCCCTTCTTTGCCCCCACCAAAGCTAGGAGCCTTTTTGTGACCCCACTGGGAGGCTGATAGTCAAGTATGTGGTTTGATTCTCTGTGCTGAAGCAGAATATATAATTGTGAAAGAGGATTTATAAGGTTAATATTAATTCCAAAACAGAAAGCGCTTTTATAAACTTCTTGTTTGGAGGAAGATAATCCAGATGAAGATGTTATGGTACAATACAAATTTGGAGTAATTTAAGAAGTTTGCAAGTGTGCAAATTGAAGGAAGGAAGGAAGGAAGGAAGGAAGGAAGGAAGGAAGGAAGGAAGGAAGGAAGGAAGTTTACTCTATTTTACAGTTCATTTTTAGGGACAGGTTTATGATACCAAAAAAATTTGGTCTAATTCTGTAAACAAAAAATGTGTGGAAATTTGTTAGGATAAAGGATTTAAAAAGTTGTATTTTCTATACAATTTTTTCAGGTGGCTTAAATCTCTGTCTTTCTGCGAATCTCTGTCTCCTGCTTCTATCATCATCTATTTTTATCCATCATCCATATCTGTCTGTCTATATGTCTGCCTGTCCATCCATCATCTGTCCATCTCCAATCCAATCCATTCTAATCTATCTACTGTACCTAGCTACCTCCATATCTATCTATCTATCTATCTATCTATCTATCTATCTATCTATCTATCTATCTATCTATCTATCTATCTAATCAGCTTTCTGTCTATATAATCTATCTATCTACTTACTTATCAATCCATATCTGTCTGTTTGTCTGGCTTTCTATCCAACTTTATCTATCTATCTATCTATCTATCTACCTATCTATCTATCTATCTATCTATCTATCTATCCACCATCCATCCATCCATCCATCTGTTTCTGTCTGTCTATCCATCCATCATCTATCTGTCTGTCTCTTCTACCTAATTTATCTATGCATCCATCAATCCACCTATCTATCCATCCATCCATCCACTTTTTCTATCTACCCACCTACCTATCTATCATCTGTCTGTCTATCATCTTTTTATCTATCCATCCATTTCTTATCCTATCTATCCATTTCTTATGCCTATTTAGATCTTGCACACTTGTAGCAATACCAAACTCTTGGATGAGATCAATATCTTTTCCAGCTGTCCTTGATTGCCCAGGAATCATTCAATATTTCATGACGATATGGCTCATCCAAGAAGCACCAGGTATTAACACCCATTTATTAAAGTGCTGAAATAGCTTTTCAAGCATTCAAAGAGACAAAATCTATTAATTGCACACTTAACCATATAACTTTTTGTTTTGATTAGTTTTGTTTTTGAGGGAAGGATGCAAATGCTGGCTGGAACTTGTCTCTAACTGGTTAAATTTACGGTAAAATCCATCCTGCCCACATCCTGAGGAGCTGCTCAAAAGTGGCTTTTCAAATCTAATTTACAGCAATCAATTACAGGGCTTCAAATTTAGCTTCAAAAGGTCTCTGATGGTTTTGCAGAGGGGGAACTGGTCTCCCCAGGGAGATGTGCAAAGCCCTGTGGCCCTCCCTGGGGTGATGGGGAAGGAGATTTCTGCCTGTTGTTTTACCCAAGGTGAATAACTCTTTCTGAGCAATATCGAGTCCTGCATTTTTCATTCTCCAAGCGATCTCTGAGAAAAGAGAGCGTCTCATTTTCTCACATACGTGTATCCCCACTCGGTCACTATGACAACAGTGTGTATGTTTTCAGAGATGGAAAAGGACTCAGGGAGTGGGCATCGGGAGAAACGTCCAGCTGAAATTTTCCTTTTCTCCTTTGGGGCTGATCAGTTAATATTAATTTAACAAGCCCTCCTGTGCTTAATCATCAGATCTGAAACATTCCTTCTCTCTCTCTCTCTCTCTCTCTCTCTCTCTCTCCCTGTCCCTCAGTCTCTGTCTCCATCTCTCTCTCCCCCATCTCTCCTTGTATCTGTCTCCCTCCCTCCCTCTCTTTCTTTCTCCCACTCTGTCACTCTCTCTTTGCCACTCTTTTCTCTCTCTCTCTGTCTTTGTCTCTTTTTCTTTCTTTCTTTCTTTTTCTTTCTTTCTCCCACTCTGTCTCTCTTTCTCTGCCAGTCTTCTTTTTCTCTCTCTCTCTGTCTTTGTCTCTTTCTTTCTTTCTTTCTTTCTTTCTCTCACTCTGTCACTCTCTCTGCAACTCTTTTCTCTCTCCCTCTGACTTTGTCTCTTTTTCTTTCTTTCTTTCTTTCTTTCTTTCTTTCTTCTTTCTTTCTTTCTTTCTCCCCCCACTCTCTCCTACTCTTTTTGTCTCTGTCTCTGTCTCTCTCTTTGTGTCTGTCTGTATTTGTCACTTTCTTTCTTTCTTTCTTTCTTTCTTTCTCTCTTTCTCTCCCCCTCTCTCTATCTCTCCCTCCCCTTTTCCCATTTGACAACACACTTTGCCATATCTGCATTTTAGGGGACAGAGCTGGGGGATCCGGAGGCACAGATTCCAATGAAACGCAGATGCAAAGAAACACCAACTAGGATGAGGCCCTTCTTGACAGCTTGCAGAACCTGGAGAAAGATGATGTGTTACAAGAAAAAAGAAAGGATAACAAGGAATAACCTGATCTTAAAGCTACTCAGCAGATGCCACTTCAGGAAAGAAGGATTTCCACTTTGGCAAAGTGGCTTAAATTCAGAGGCTTCGGGGGCAGGTTTTGGCCCTTAACCCAGCCAAGGTTCTAGTGCCAATTGAGAAATCTGATAATTATATTGCTTGGGGAGCGAACAGAATCAATCAACTGGCAGCACATCCGTCAAGAATATCTATAATTGGAGGGTGAGTTTATGGCTGTGCCCTGCCTAAAATGGCATAAAAGAGGCTCACTTCTAAACAAACATTAACCCCATTAAAACATTAAAAGCCATTAACCCCCCTCGTCTCGTTCTTCCCACTCCTTTGCGCTATTTCCAATCTTTTTCCCATCGATCTGCTGGAATGACCCTTCTGTGCCAAGTAACACTGAGTACAATTGCCTTTTATAGGCATCTGAGCCTGCCTTGGTGGCAAGAGGTGGGGGGGCCAAGATGCTCGAAACCAAAAATTTCCATATATTTGTTTTGCGTTCATTTACTGGAAATCTATCTTGTGCACATAATAATTAATTAATAATCTATTGGATTTGTATGCCGCCCCTCTCCGCAGACTCGGGGTGGCTAACAACAATAATAAACACAACATGTACAATCCAATAATAAAACAACTAAAAACCCTTATAATAAAACCAAACATACACACAAACATACCATACATAACTTGTAATGGCCTAGGGGGAAGAGCTATCTCAACTCCCCCATGCCTGGCGGCATAAATGAGTCTTGAGTAGTTTACAAAAGACAGGGAGGGTGGGGGCACTTCTAATCTCTGGGGGGAGTTGGTTCCAGAGGGCCGGGGCTGCCACAGAGAAGGCTCTTCCCCTGGGGCCTGCCAAATGACATTGTTTAGTTGACGGGACCCGGAGAAGGCCAACTCTGTGGGACCTTATCGCTCGCTGGGATTCGTGCGGTAGCAGGCGGTTCCGGAGGTAATCTGGTCCATTGCCATGTAGGGCTTTAAAGGTCATGACCAACACTTTGAATTGTGACCGGAAACTGATCGGCAGCCAATGCAAGCCACGGAGTGTTGAAGAAACGTGGGCGAATCTTGGAAGCCCCACGACGGCTCTCGCGGCTGCGTTCTGCACGATCTGAAGTTTCCGAACACTTTTCAGAGGTAGCCCCATGTGGAGAGCGTTGCAGTAATCGAACCTCGAGGTGATGAGGGCATGAGTGACTGTGAGCAGTGACTCCCTGTCCAAATAGGGCCGCAACTGGTGCACCAGGCGAACCTGGGCAACATGTCATTTCCCTGGCAGGAGCCGTAACTTCAGAAATAGAGGGTGGTATTTGGTCCTCAAAATCCAAAAAAAGGACCTGCATGGAAGACCAGAATCTACTTTTAAAGGAGGGTTTCGAAAATTGTGTGGATTTTTTTTTAAAAAAAAAAATGAATGAACCGAAAGCATTTCTCTTTTCATCATTTGTTCCACCTTAGCCATAAAGTCCTTGGGTTGCTCGGTCTCTCTCAGTCCAACCCACTGTCAACGTTCCAAGTAATGCACCAAGTTTCAGCAGGTTTGGACCAGTTCTGGTCAGTTCTGGAGAACCAGTAGTGGAAATTTTGAGCTGTTCAGAGAACCGGTAGTGGAATTTAAAAAATAAATAAATAAACAAATGATCTTTATTAAATATATACTTTAAAAAAAACACAAGAAAAACAAGACATAACAAAGGTACATATAATAGTTATATGTACCTAGGTAGTGGAAATTTTAAGTAGTTCTGGAGACGCGGCAGCAGGAATTTTGAGTAATTTGGAGAACCGGTAGTGGAAATTTTGAGTAGTCCAGAGAACTGATAGCAAAATTTTTGAGTAGTTTGGAGAACCGGTAGTGGAAATTTTGAGTAGTTCGGAGAACTGGTAGTGGAAATTTTGAGTAGTTTGCAGAACTGGTAGTGGAAATTTTGAGTAGTGCGGAGAACCGGTAGTGGAAATTTTGAGTAGTTTGGAGAACCGGTAGTGGAAATTTTGAGTAGTTCGGAGAACTGATAGCAAAAATTTTGAGTAGTTTGCAGAACTGGTAGTGGAAATTTTGAGTAGTTTGGAGAACCGGTAGTGGAAATTTTGAGTAGTGCGGAGAACTGGTAGTGGAAATTTTGAGTAGTTTGGAGAACCGGTAGTGGAAATTTTGACTAGTTTGGAGAACCGGTAGTGGAATTTTTGAGTAGTTTGGAGAACCGGTAGTGGAAATTTTGAGTAGTTTGGAGAACCGGTAGTGGAAATTTTGAGTAGTTTGGAGAACTGGTAGTGGAAATTTTAAGTAGTTCAGAGAACCAGTAGCAAAAATTTTGAGTAGTCTGGAGAACCAGTAGTGGAAGTTTTGAGTAGTTTGGAGAACCAGTAGCAAAAATTTTGAGTAGTCTGGAGAACCGGTAGTGAAAATTTTGAGTAGTTCAGAGAATTGGTAGCAGAAATTACCTGTTAAAATGTCCTTGGTTAACCTTAACCCTAACTCTAACCTACCCATTATATTACCATATGTAGTACAGATTAAGACTTGCTGGTTCAGTAGTATGTATTGTCCTTTGATCGAGAAGAAGCAAATCTGGATATCTGGGTTTTAAGGAACCCTCTATTTATTTGTTTGTTTGTTTGTTTGTTTGTTTGTTTGTTTGTTTATTTATTTATTTATTTATTTATTTATTTATTTATTTATTTATTTATTAATTATTTGGATTTGTATGCCGCCCCTCTCCGCGGACTCCGCGGACTCTAATTCCCAGCTTGCAAATTGTCTACCTTTCCCATAAAGTTAAATTCTGATTGAACTCAAAGAAGTGAAATTCAAGGCACAGCTAAACCATGGGGTGGATTTACACCAGATCTTGATTAACAAAACACAGTTCCTATGCTCATATAGCATGCTATTATAATGGCTTCATTCCAATCTCCCAAAATACTTTTTTTTTTTCCATTTAAATACAAAACGAAATTCAGAAAGTATTAAAGAAGAAAGCTGAAAAAAAAGGAACAAAAACATACCGGGCAAATATTCCCAGACATATATAAAGTTGTGCACTCATCACAGTCATCCATAACTAATCTATATTGATCAATTCTGCAGAGCACTAAACATTTGGAGCCATGTGTTTGTCTCCGCAATGCCGAACAATAATTTTTTAAAACTGTAAATAAGGTAGAGAATATCCACTCTTTGTCCAGATGTTAACTCCCATGTGACACACTGGGAAAGAAGTTATCACATGCATTAACTCAAACTTTGAGATTCAATATTTGCAGATAATGGCTGTGTTTCCATAACACCAAACCACAAAACGACCCAACCTCATTTTAGCCTGCCCTGTTGTTGTGCTTAAAGTGGCATATTTTAGGGAGAAAACTCTGCCTTCAGCAGGCTTACTAAGGATCTGAGGAGCAATTGAGTGATGTCCTGATTCCTGACAGCTGAAGACATAAGAAATTAAGCCCTGTGGAATGCAGCAATTTTTCTCTGCAGGAGTTTTAAAACATGCTTGTTTGCTGACCTAAATGGATTTGTGGTCTGCTTCAGGAAGATTGCCCAGTTCTGCTTAAATTCCAGACAAAGATAATCTATCAGTGCATTTACATAACAACAAGAGTTATCTCTTAAATGTGCAGGAGGACATTTAAACCAAGACAACTATGGAGGACTCTTATAGCAGAAGAAGCATTCCAACCTTTACAGGATTTTTTTTTTTAAAGTATGAAATTTCTTAAGAATTGACCTCCACAATCTCATAAACCCAAGAGGGAGGACAGGTCATTTATAATCTCTAGATTTAGAATCATCATCTGGCTAAGATCAAATCCCAGTACAAAAAAAATGATGATCGCGAAATTCTAAATACACTTTTCTACATTTCCTCCCTAAAGGAAAAAAAAAGTATTTCCATGTCCTGGCAAACTCAGTTTGTTCCAGGGAAGGTTCAGGTGTGCTTCAATTCTCAAAAGTCATGAGCTGGTGCTTGTATCCATTGAATCGTACACAATCTGGAAAGCTCAATAGACCAACATCGGAACAGAACCAGGGCGAGAAGCCAAGATACAATTGTGAAAAAAAGATTCCTATATTTGTTTACAGGTCACCGTCATCCCAAGAGATCTGTACAAGCAAAACAACTGCCCTTTTGTTAGCGATCAGGGAGTCCCGATTCATCCTCTTTGTGTGTGTGTGTGTTCCACGCTCACTGTTTTGCACAACTCCAGCTAATTATTGGCTTACGTTGCATACTAAGATATTTGCAAAAAGCCAAAATTGTGGCTTCTGCTTAAGGTCATTGCTGTTTGTTTTAAAATTAAAATGTGTGTGTATGTGTTATTACTTTTACTATAAACCATGATGAACCCACTTAGTGGAAAGGCCAGGCTGATGACCTACAAAGAGAGGATTTATATTTTGATTATGGTAAAAGTTTATTTTTTTTAACGAGGCTAAAGGCATAAATTACTTGACAATTTGATGTATGTATGTATGTATGTATGTATGTATGTATGTATGTATGTATTGTGTATGTATTATGTACGTATGTTTGTCTGTTAATTTAATTTAATGTAATGTAATGTAATGTAATGTAATGTAATGTAATGTA